>NW_028327177.1:73954459-74274459 GCF_987537825.1 Furipterus horrens
AAGTATGGCTCCATGTGGAAGACAAACTAAATCAGCTCATAGAGGGAATCCTGACTAAAGTTTCTAGTCCGGGTTGGAAAACACAAAGATGAGGCTCTTAATGTGAAGTAAAAGGAGCACATAGGAAGCAAACTCAGGCTGTTTTCTCCAACATTGTATCCAAACCAATACTGAGCTGTCATTTTCAAATTAGGGAACATGTATGAATGAGAACATGTTCCTATTTTTTAAAAAGGATTTTTCACTCTGGCGCAAAAATAAACTTAGTTGTCATGGTAATTCTTACTCTCCTGGCAGGTGTATGCCTGGAGTACTGGTTTTGCCTTCAGAGAGTGAGGAAGGAATACACTTTGCAATGCCAAGTGCGATTAAGTGGAATGTGTGTTCCTTGGTACTTTAATATCACCCAGAGCAACTCAGACCCTAAAACTTGGCTCTGTGCTTGGTGGTATTGTATGAATGAGAGCAACCTTTAGAGATGTATTCCTATAACCAAAACATTAGCAATACTAATAACAGCTTGCTTAATTTTCTCAGTGCAACCCAATCCTATAGAAACTGTTATTACTCCCAGTATACAGATGGGTAATCTGAGGCACAGAGAAATTTTAAAACTCTCCTAGGGTCACACACATAATTAGGGGTAGAATTAGAATAGAATATAAATCTAAACAATCTCGGCCCCAGTTCTCAGCATGTACCTTTTAATTCTGTCCAGCTTAGCACTTTGTCTACTGGTACCATTTTCTCTCTTGATCTTTTCTAATTTTTTTTCTTAGACTAACCCTTTTGTTATAATAATTCGTGAAAGAGTCATACAGTCCACCCACTCCCTTTTTGGAGTGGGGCCATATTTTTAATCTCAAATTCATCTACACCTTAAACAAATTATTTCTTCTGTTAAAACTAGTCAAAATATAAGTATTAAATAACTGAATCACAAGTAGTGTCCTGGATAGAGCTCATTCCACTGTGTTGACTAGGAAATTCTGTAGTGTAGAGGTCTAAGTAACTTACATTAAGTGCCTTCAAAGTTTTCCCATACTCTTTGTCCACTAAATATTGTTTCTATTTTTACATTTTTCTTCCACTTAGAAAAATAAGGTACCTGTTAAATATTTAGTTATAAGATATTGTATAACACATACACAAGATTTATAAGCAACATAAAACTATAAAGGACATATAAAAAGCATGGAATGTTTGTCACTGATAATTCTTTAGGCACTCATTGTCATGGATGTAAATATGCTTTACATGCTAACTATACTATTGCCAACAGATATAACTCTTTTAAGAGTAACCATAAATCATATAATAATGAACTATATGATATTGGGATTCTGCTTCCTTCAAAATTTAAAGATACTATTTTTAGAGCATTATAAATAAGAGCATATAAACCTGAGTTGTAACAATACCAGTGCCAATCACATGACATATAAGTAGTTTAGGAGTTCTGTGAGGTGTAGGTGAATTTGAAAATCACATGCTATGAAGCTATTTGTCACAAACAGTAAAGTTCAGTGTACATACTCATTCAGATTATAAGGAAAAAATACTCTCCTTCATTTCTCAAGTCTCCCTTTTGAAATTTGTGATATTGTGCTAAACTTAAAGTCAGTATGTGTTGCTTCTAGAGTTACTGGGCTCAGCACTATGGAAACCAAGAAGCTCGTGGAGTATGTAAAAATAAAACATATATATATACATATATGTATATATATATATGTGTGTGTGTGTATGTATATATATAATGTGTTCTCTAGTCTTATATTAAATATGCATAAACAAAGGCAATTGATTCTTAGATTTGTTTAAAGAGAAAATCTTTAAATTTAATCACTCTTTTCCCTCACAGATTGCAGACTTTGGTTTGTCAAAATGGCGCATGATGTCCCTGTCACAATCACGAAATAGTAAATCTGCACCAGAAGGAGGGACCATTATCTATATGCCACCTGAAAACTATGAGCCTGGACAAAAATCAAGGGCCAGTGTCAAGCATGATATATACAGGTATAGTGCATTAGTTTTGCTCAGAGTAGACTTGTATAAAAAACAAGATTAATCAATCAGAATTTTTAAGGTACATTTTAAAATGTTATTTTTTTTAATGTATTTTATTGATTATATTGTTACAATAGTTCCAATTTTCTCCCCTTTGCTCCCCTCCACCCAGCATCTCCCTCCCCCGGCAATACCCCCCCAAGTCCATACCCATGGTTCGTAAAAAATAACTATCCCTCCCTCTCAGATATTAAGACCCTTTGTAATCTTGTAAAGGTCAATGGGCGAAGGTCTCAAGCTCCTCTAGCTGATTCAAGCTGAACATGGTCGTCGTCCTACCTACCCTTGGGTCCAGAAATCCCTAATAATAGTGGGGGTGTGGAGGGGAGGGTGGCCTTCCCACATGAGGAAGGATTGTGCAGACTCCAGGTCAGTTGGCTGTCTCCGGACAACAGCATGCTTGGTTTAACAGGCTGGCATCCTTGTTGTGTTCTGGGGGGCAACAGATTTGGCGAAAAGGGTTAAAAGACATCATTCAATCCATAACTACTGGATGCCAAAAGGCAGGGATTAATTTTTCAATGTTCCACATTAGGAGAAGAAAAAAAGGGCTTCTTTGGAGGAAGGCGTGCTAGGCACATCTCACCTGTCCAAAACCCTTTGCCCACCATACTTAGTTTGGGCTGAGGGAAATAATTTAGGTTTTCCCCTCTCAGACCTCTGGGCCCTTTCTGTCCAAGCCATTAGGATAGAAGAGAGAAACCAGTTTTAAAGTGAAGCCCACAGACCACCCCATTCTTCACCAACCCAGCCATTTAGATCAGTCAAACCGTTGAGTCTCAGGAAGCGGCGCTGCAGAGGATTAAGTGAGGCTTATGCGTACAGACAATCACTTGGGTAATGCGGTCATAGGCTTATGCCCTTTGAAAACAGAAAACACGTGTTAATTTATGTAACATAACCCACAAAGTAGTCTCTAAATCTGTAAGACTGTCTTATTGGGAAGACATCCAGTTGCAAGGCACTTGACATTCTACTTGCCTGCAACTTGATTATCTTTGATGATATCACAGACATGGTTTAATTTTCAAGTGAAACCATATTTTAAATGAAAAGAGACTTTTAAGACGGTTAGCTGCCCTACTTTATAGTCTACTACTCATCACTGTGATTTTCCTTGAATAATTATTTTTCTCCCTAAGATTACCCTCCTTGTCTTTAAAGGGACTACATTAACTCCATTTTTAATTTATCCTGTTCATTTGCATAAACATAACAAGAGCAGCAAATGATCACTTATGATCTTTAGTTCTGCTTTGCTGGAACTTACCCAAGGAACATTTAGGGTGACCCTCAGTCTGCTCTTCATGGCACAGAAGTTGAGCCACATACCTGGCATTCATCCTTGCCTGTACACACCTGTCCTTTCCAAGTCTTTCTGGTTTTTCATTGTGCCTTAAGTCCCTTCTAGCCATCTTTCAGGGAAAGAACCTTCGTTCCTTCCCTGGAAAGATTGCTGTGGACCGCACAACCAACCATGGTACCAGGCCTTTTATCTCGCGGGCTTTTATTACCTTTGAAAGTCATTCCCAGTTTCTCAGGGCTTTTTGGTAAGAACCTGAGCCCAAGCATGTCTCCTTTAGGCTTGACATTCCAGTCAAAGATTTGGTCAAAAAAAAAAAAAAGAAAAGAAACCTCTATTAACAACTGGTCTTATTAGTTCTATGCAAAGAAACTTATGTCATTACTTACTTGTTTAGAATGCCAAACTCTGGAGGGATCAGATAGGGAGAAAAATATACAATGTGAAGGAAAATCTTTGTCCTAATATTCACTGAACTGGCATTTCCATTCTTCATATTTTCATTTTTCCCCCACTAAAAAAATTTTTTTTGTTTTTCCATTACACTTGTCTCACTTTTTCCCCCTCTTGCTTCCCTGCATCCTGCCCCTCCCTTCCCCCACATTCAGTTCCCACTTAGTTGCCCATGTCTGTGGGTCATTTTTACATGTTCTTTGACTTGACCCTTCCCCTTCTCTCCCACCCCCCTCCCCCCTTTGTTACTGTTAGTCTACTTCTTGTTTACATAGCTCTGGTTCAATTTTGCTCATTTGTTTGTGTTGTTCATTAGTTACCTGTAATAGATGTCAGCATAAAGTATTTTTCTTTCGTTGCCTGGCTTATTTCGCTAAGCATAATTCTCTCTAGTTCCATTCATGTTGTTGCAAATGGTGGAAGTTCCTTCTTTCTTTCTGCTACATAGAACTCCATTGTGTAAATGTACCACAGTTTTTTGATCCACTCATCTACAGATGGGCATTTAGGTTTGTTTACAGCACTTGGCTATTATAAATAGTGCTGCTATGAACATTGGAGTGCATACGTTCTTTTGAATTGGTGTTTCTGGATTTTTCATATATAATCCTAGCAATGGAATTGCTGGTTCAAAAGGCAGTTCCATTTTTAGTTTTTTGAGGAAATTCCAAACTGTTTTCCATAGTGGCTGCACCAGTCTGCATTCCCACCAGCAATGCACCAGGGTTCCCGTTTCTCCGCATCCTCTCCAGCACAAGTTGTTCGTTGATTTGTTGATGATAGCCATTCTGACTGGTGTGAGGTGGTATCTCATTGTGGTTTTTATTTGCATCTCTCTGATGGCTAGTGATGTTGAGCATACTTTCATATGTCTATGGGTACTCTGAATGTCCTCTTTGGAGAAGTGTTTGTTCAGGTCCTTTGCCCATTTTTTAATTGGGTTGTCTGTCTTCTTGGTGTTGAGTCGTATGAGTTCTTTATATATTTTGGAGATCACTCCCTTGTCTGAGATGTCATTGGCGAATATATTTTTCCATATGGTTGGTTTCCTTATCATCTTGCTGATGGTTTCTTTAGCTGAGCAGAAACTTTTTAGTTTGATGTAGTCCCATTTGTTTATTCTTTCCTTTATTTCCCTTGCCTTAGGAGATATACCAGTGAAAATGTTGCTACGTGGGATATGTGAAATTTTCCTGCCTATGTTTTCCTCTAGGACTTTTATGCTATCACAGCTTACATTTAACTCTTTGATCCATTTTGAATTTATTCTGGTGTATGGTGTAAGTTGATGGTCTAGTTTCATTTTTTTGCATGTCCCTGTCCAGTTCTCCCAACACCATTTGTTGAAGAGGCTCTTTTCACTCCATTTGATGTTGTTTCCACCTTTGTCAAATATTAGTTGACCATATGAACCTGGGCTTATTTCTGGACTCTCTATTCTGTTCCATTGATCTATATGTCTGTTTTTATGCCAGTACCAGACTGTTTTGTTTACCGTGGCCTTGTAGTATAGTTTGATATCAGGTATTGTGATTCCTCCTACTGTGTTCTTCCTCAAAATTGCTGTGGCTATTCGGGCTCTTTTTTGGTTCCATATAAATTTTTGAAGTATTTGTTCGAGGTCTGTGAAGAATGCCATTGGTATTTTAATAGGGATTGCATTGAATCTATAAATTACTTTGGGTAGTATGGACATTTTAATGATGTTGATTCTTCCCATCCATGAGCATGGTATATGTTTCCATTTATTTGTATCTTCTTTAATTTCTTTCTTCAGTGTTCTGTAGTTTTCTGAGTACAGGTCTTTTACCTCCTTGGTTAAGTTTATTCCTAAGTATTTTATTTTTCTTGTTGCTATGGTAAATTGAATTTTTCTTTCAGTTTCTATCTCTGAGTTTTTATTGTTGGTGTATAAAAATGCCTTCGATTTCTTAATATTGACTTTGTATCCTGCTATTTTGCTGAATTCACTTATTAGGTTGAGTAGTTATTTTGTGGAGTCTATAGGGTTTTCTGTCTACACTATCATGTCATCTGCAAATAATGACAGTTTTACTTCCTCTTTTCCAATTTGGATGCCTTTTATTTTTCTTTCTTGTCTGATTGCTGTGGCAAGAACTTCCAAGACTATGTTGAATAGGAGTGGAGAGAGCGGACATCCTTGTCTTGTTCCTGATCCCAGGGGGAATGCTCTCAGTTTTTACCCATTGAGTGTGATGTTGGCTTCAGGTTTCTCGTATATGGCCTTTATTATGTTAAGGTATGCTCCCTCTATTCCCATTTTGCTGAGAGTTTTTATCATAAATGGGTGTTGTACTTTATCAAATGCTTTTTCTGCATCTATTGCTATGATCATGTGGTTTTCGTCTTTCATTTTCTTTATGTGGTGTATTACGTTTATTGATTTGCGAATATTAAAAGATCCTTGCATCCCTGGGATGAATCACATTTGATCGTGGTGTGTGATCTTTCTAATATGTTGGTGGATTCGGTTTGCTAATATTTTGTTGAGTATCTTAGCATCTATATTCATCAGCAATATTGACCTGTAGTTTTCTTTCTTTGTTGTGTCTTGACCTGGTTTTGGAATTAGGGTTATACTGGCTTCATAGAACGAGTTTGGGAGTCTTCCCTATTCTTGTATCTTTTGGAATAGTCTGAAGAGGATAGGAGTTAGTTCTTCCCTAAATGTTTTGTAGAATTCACTTGTGAAGCCATCCGGTCCAGGGGTTTTGTGTGCTGGGAATTTTTTGATTACTGCTTCAATTTCACTAGCTGTTATTGGTCTATTCAGACTTTCTGCTTCTTCTTGATTCAGTTTTGGAAGACTATATGTTTCCAGGAATTTGTCCATTTCCTCTAGGTTGTCAAATTTCTTGCCATATAGTTGTTCGTAATAATTTCTTACAATCCTTTGTATTTCTGTGGTATCGGTTGTGATTTCTCCTCTTTCGTTTCTGATTTTATTTATTTGTGTCCTCTCTCTTTTTTTCTTGATGAGCCTGGTTAAAGGCTTGTCAATTTTGTTTATCTTTTCAAAGAACCAGCTCCTACATTTGTTGATCTTTTGAATTGTTACTCTAGTCTCTATGTAATTTAATTGTGCTCTGATCTTGATGATTTCCTTCCTTCTACTTGATCTGGGCTTTGCTTGTAGTTCTTCCCCTAGTTCTTGTAGCTGTAGGGTTAAATTTTTTATTTGAGATTCTTCTAGCTTTTTTAGGTAGGCCTGTATTGCTATGAACTTTCTTCTTAGTATGGCTTTTGCTGTATCCCATAGGTTTTGGGTTGTTGTGTGTTCATTATCATTAGTTTCCAGAAACTTTTTGATTTCCTCCTTGATATCATTGTTAACCCATTCGTTATTTAATAGCATGTTATTCATTCTCCATGAGTTTGAATGTTTTTGAGTTTTTTCCTTGAGGTTGATTTCTAGTTTCAAGGCATTGTGATCTGAGAAGATGCTTGATATAATTTCAATTTTCTTGAATTTGTTAAGGCTTGTTTTGTGTCCCACCATGTGGTCTATCTTTGAAAATGTTCCATGTGCACTTGAGAAGTATGTATATTTTGCTTCTTTGGGGTGAAAACTTCTATATATATCGACTAAGTCCATTTGATCTAGAGTGTTGTTCAGTGCCTCAATATCTTTGGTGTTTCTTTGCTTCGAAGATCTGTCCATTGTTGACAATGGGGTGTTAAAGTCCCCTACTATGAGTGTGTTGCTGTCTATATCTCTCTTGGAGTCTTTCAAAATTTTCCTTATGTATTTGGGTGCTCCTAAGTTGGGTGCATATATATTTATAAGGGTTAATATCTTCTTGATGGATTTTTCCGTTAAGTATTATGAAATGCCCTTCTTTGTCTCTTTTTATGGACTTTGCTGTGAAATCTGTTTTGTCTGATATAAGTATTGCTACCCCAGCTTTTTTTCATGTCCATTTGCTTGAAATACTTTTCCATCCCTTTACTTTCAGTATGTGTAGATCTTTTGTTCTAAGGTGAGTCTCTTGTAGACAGCATATATGTGGGTCATTCTTTCTAATTCATTCAGCTACCCTAGTCTTTTAATTGGAGCGTTTAATCCATTTACATTTAAGGTTATTAGCGATAAGTACTTATTCATTGTCATTTTCCCCCTTTGTACTCGTGTTCTCTGTCTCTCTCTGTTTCTTTATCTTCTTAAAGCAGACCCTTTAGCATCTCTTGCATTGCTGGTTTGGTGGAGATGTATTCTTTTAACCTTCTTTTGTCTTGGAAGCTCCTTATTTCACCCTCCATTTTGAATGAGAGCCTTGCTGGGTAGAGTATTCTAGGTTGTAGACCTTTGTTTTTCATTGCTTGAAATATTTTTTGCCATTCCCTTCTGGCTTGTAGTGTTTCTGCTGAGAAATCTGTTGATAGCCTTATTGGAGCTCCCTTGTATGTTATTAGTTGTTTCTCTTTTGCTGCTTTTAGGATTCTCACTTTGTCTTTGAATGTTGCCATTTTAATTATGATGTGTCTTGAGGTGGGCCTGTTGGAGTTCATCTTCATTGGGACCCTCTGTGCTTCCTGGACTTGCGTGACTCTTTCTCTCCTCATGTTAGGGAAGTTTTCTGTCATTAGTTTTTCAAAGAGGTTTTCTATCCCTTGCTCTTCTTCTTCTCCTTCTGGAATTCCCATGATATTGATATTATTACGTTTCATGTTGTCCTGCAGCTGTCTTAGAACCTCTTCAGTCTTGTTCAGTCTTTTTTCATTTTGTTGCATTGTCTGGGAGTTTTTGTGTATGTTGTCCTCCAGCTCGCTGATCCGATCTTCTGCTTCCTCTAGCCTGCTTTTAATTCTTTCTACTGTGTTCTTCAATTCAGAGATCGTATTCTTCATTTCCTCCTGGCTCTTATTGATAGCTTCTATGTCCTTTTTCATGCTCGTGTAATTCTCTGTAAGTTCCTTGTAGCTTTTCTGGAGTTCCTGGTAGTTTTCCTGGAGTTCTTGTAGTTTCTGCTGAACTCATTCAGCTTCTCTATAATCCATGTTTTGAATTCCATATCTGATATTTTGTTCCCCTCTATTTCATTTAGCACTCTCTCTGGGGATTCTACCTTTACTTTTGATGGGGTTGTTTCTCTGTTTCCCCATTTTTGTTACTCCTTTTGTTTGTTGGTGCTTCTTATAATGATCTGCACTTCCTGGATCTGCCCCTGGTAGCGTCAGATCATGTACCAGACTGCCCTACGCAGCCTATTGGAGACTTCCAGGGATCTACTGCCTTTGTCTGTCTTCTTTAGTTGTTAATCTACTCAACCTGTGATTAGCCTCAGGCTTAAGGACCGTGGGTGTGGCAGCTTAATTCATGTAGGCAGGGCTTTTATTAACCTTTAGTCTGATGCCACTTGGAGGGGAATGATCTGTCTGTTGTACTGGGGCTGAGTCAGCACTGGCTGGTCCTGGGAGGAGGTTAGTGTAGCTTCCACTTACTCCTCTGCCATCTTGGATCTCCGTCTGTGTTGTTCTTGATGTTATTTCTTTAATCTGTCTGGTTGTATTTCAGCTACTCTTTGGTGGATCTTTTTCTCTGGTTAGTTGATTGAGGTTCACTCTGCCCACCTTGTCTTGAGATCTTTTGTGGAGGTGCTGCTAAAACATAATCACACAACCCAGGCAAGAAACCCACACCCTCTGATATCTCCCCCAACTACAATCTCACTATAGGTTGCAAATGAGCCCATATTAATATACTTGTGGAGATATTGGTACTCTTATTTCATAGGAGAAACAGATAGGAGTTGTTTTAAATGAAGGAAGGGTAATTTTTGAGCTGGGAGTTGATAGAGTAATAATATCAGCAATTGGGATCAAGGTTATGTAAGACAGCAATTAACATTTACACTGTATGTTTGAAAAGCAGGAGAGGGTTACAGTGTGGAGTGACAAAGTGGAAGTGTATAGTATTAGGATTATATAATCGGTATATGCTATATGTTTAACGTGGAAGTGAGGATAGACACAACAGACATCCAGGCAGACAGACAGACAGAAATTGAAGGAGAGGGCTGAGGAGGTTAGAAGGTAGGAAACAGATTGAGAAAGAATTTTCAAGAATAAAAATACAGAGTAGAAAATAGCAAGACAGGAAGGGAGAGAGGAAAGAGAGACAGAAAGTAGAGAAGAGAAGGGTAGGAGAGAGAACAAAAGCAGGAGGGGAGGGAGAAGAGGGGGGACTGGATTAAAATGTTTTTAAAAATATATATTATAAAAAAAGATTAGGAGATTAAAACATGATATAAAATTGCAAGATAGAGAGAAAGAGAGAATATATAGCGAGAGGAATAAGGGACGGGAAAGCAAGAGGATGGGGGAGGGAAAGAACACGGAGGAGGGAAGGAAATCAAGAGGAAGAGGAGATATTAGTGAGGGAAAGATTGAAATTGAAGAGTTGACAAAAGATAGGATGAAGGAGAGAAATACAAGAGGGAGAGAAAGAAGTGAGGGGATGGGGTGGAAAGAGAGAAGGGGTAAGAATGGGAGGGTGAAGTGGGAGGGGAATAAATTAGAATTATAATTTAAATATTAAAAGATTAGAATATAAAGTGGAATAGGGAGAGAGAAAGAGAGAGAATATTTATAGGGAGAGAAGGAAAATAAGGGCAAGGGAGGAAAGAAAAACGAATGTAGACTGAAGGGGGACAAAATAAAGAAAGAAATTTAATAAAATTGAAAGTGCTTAGCGCAGATAAAGGAGAGAGAGAGAAAGGAAACGGAGGGAGGACGAGGATAAGGGGGAGGGAAGGGGATTAGAAGAAAGGAATAGGAAAGAAAGGGAGAGAACTTAAAATTTAAAAAATTAACAAAGAATAGGATGCAGGGGAGACATGCTAAGGGGAGAGAAGGGAGGGATGAGGAGGGGAGAAAAGGAGAGAGAATAAAAAAGGACAGGGGTGCAGTTAGAGAGAGAGTGAGAAATAAAAGAATGAGAGGATTTTAACTCAATTCAACTTTTATGCACAGTCTCTGGGTATTTTTGGTTTGTTTGTTTTTTTGTTTTTCCTTCCTTCCTTCTTGAGTCCGCCCCTATTCAAAATTCCATGGGTTTCAAATCTTTTCTGGTTGGTTGGCTGGCTGTGGGAGGGTTCTGCTTGATTCTGGGGTTGCTAGTCTTTTTTTCGTGGGCCTACCACCGCTCTGCTGTGAGCTGCCTTTAGTTGTCCCCTCCTGAGGCACCCTCAGCCCTCCTCAGGCTTGTCCAGCTACTCCTTCCCTCTGTTGGTCCAGCCTGTGTCTGCCAGCAATCTCCGCCCTGCCTCCAGTCCTGTCTCTATTCCCAGGCTACAGCTTCTGCTCTCTTCCCTGTCTATATGCCTGCGCATCCTATCTCTCTCCCTGTCTCAAGACTGTCCCTTTGTTCTGCAGGACTCTGGCACAGTCGGTCAAAGCGCCGGGCCCAGTGGCACTCTCCTGCCCAGGGCCTCACCCCTAGTCTGGAGCTCTGCAGCGGCTTTCCCGCGTGGGCTCTTCTCCTTGCCCCCAAACTGTCTCTATTCCGTGCTACAGCTTCCGCTGGCTTCCCTGTCTGTAGGCCTGCGCGCTCTATCTCTCTTCCCGCCCCAGCACCATCCCTTTGTTCTGCAGGATTCTAGTGTGGTTGGTCAGCGCAGTGCTCTCCTGCCCAGGAGCTCTCCCCGAGTCTGGAGCTCCGAAGCAGCCTTTCCCTGCGGGCCCTTCTCCCCTCCCTAAAACCACTCCACTCCAGAACCACCGCCTCCACTCTCGTCCCTACTTACACGTCCTGCGTGCCCTATTTCTCTCCTAGCCCCAAACCTGCCTTTTGTTCTGTGGGATTCTAGCGCGATAGCTCAAAGCGCCGGGGGCATGCACTGCTCTCCTGCTCAGGAACTCTCCCCCGGTCCGGAGTTCCACAGCAGCTTTTCTGTGCTGCCTGTCTCCTTGCCCCAAAACTGTCCCTTTGTTCTGTAGGGCCCTAGTGCAAGTGCTGTGCGTGCCTGGAGTACCGAGTTTTCAGTCTGAGGTTGCAGCTGAGGAGGTTTCCCTCTAGACTCAGATCACACAGTTTCTCCCAGTCCTGGTTGTTCACTGTTCTCTAACTCCTCTGGCTTTTTCAGCCGAATCCTCTCCCTAACTCCCTACAAGAATTCACTTATCGGTGTGCCCCTAGCAGGGGGAGCCTCCAAGCAGCTCCCGGCTAGTGAGCTCTCCAGCGTGGTACTGCAGACGCACCAGGTCCTGGAATGACTCAAGTCTGCAGTCCGTGGTAAACCCCTCCACCCTCCTCCACGCTGCTCCCACGCTCTCCTCCCTGTTCACGCTATCGGAGATCCACAGTCACTCAGTCACTCCTCTCTCCATTCGTTCCTGGAGTCTCTCCGTAACAGGAGCGAGCTGAGAACACTGCTCCTACTCCGCCGCCATCTTTCTCCTCTCTCTTAAAATGTTATTTTAATTCTTCTCTCCTAAGTGTGGGGAAAATCAATATGAGCCCACAGTGACTACTATTTCTGAAGTTAAACATGCCTTGCTTTAAGCCACTTTTATATCTTTGAAAACATTTTAAAGCACATCTTATTGTCCTGTCAATTTATAATATAATACTTAGGGTTTTATCATATGTGACTTTAATGTGGGGACTGGGGGTGGGAGGCAGGGACACTCTGGTTTACACTTAACAATACTGAAGAAGACAGTACTAGAGCGGAACAAATTCAATAAATAGGGACACACAGACAGTTTTCTTACTGATCTCTATTTTTTTGAATAATAAAATCATATAATAAGAGGGTATAGCTTATCTGGGTGTTAAAGAATAATTACTAAATTATCCACAAGTTATTTTTTGCATATAACTTTATTTTTATAACAGTAATTTCCTAATTTTTCCATTTAAAATTAATTCTCTTTCAAAACAAACTGAATATTCATCATCTCTGTTCTGTGTGCTTATTCTTTATACAATAGTTCACTACCTCATCACTTTCAAAAAATGGTATTTCCACAGTCAGCTTTTAAATTTAGCATTATAGTTTATTATGCATAGTTAGTTTATAATATGCTGTTTGTATATTTTTATCTTAAACAGCTATGCAGTTATCACATGGGAAGTCTTATCCAGAAAACAGCCTTTTGAGGGTAAGTGTTCTGGTTAACGTCATGTAGGTATGCCACATACAGAATTCTCTAAAGCTCATCTTATTTTATATATTTCTACCATTCATTTTCTGGAAAACACACTATAAACCATAACAACTTACCATGAATCCCCTATACAATGAAAAATGTACTAGATTCAGGATCAGAAAAATTAGATTCTAATTCTTATTCTGAGAGTAGTTAGTTCTATCATCAAACAACTATAAATTTCTTGAGTCTTCATTTTTTTCTCAGTGAAATGAAATATCTGAATTCCTATTTCTAAGATTCATTCCAGCTATAAAACTCTTCATATGAAAATTTAATTAGAGTGGGAAGATGGAGGCAGAGTAGCTAGCAGCCCTGTCTACTTGCTCCAATTGCAGACTGAACTTGGAGTAAAAACACAGAGCAGAGAGTGGCTGTGAGTGCATGCAAACATGGACAAGAGTGCAGGGACTGCTCGGGAGTGGGAGAAAACTAGTGGCCCATGCTTTCTAAGTATAACTGGCAGTGCTGCCAGCCCAGTGTAGGGGTAGCTGTGGATTGGTTCAGGAGCCACCAGCTACTGGGGCAAGGAAAGAAGGGCTAGGAGGTGTGGGCCCTAGAAACTGCACAGCAGGAGCAGGCCCACCCTGGGCTGAATATCTCTGGAGGGAGCAGGGTCAGCACTCCAACACGGCCCAGTGTTATTATATCACCGCAGGGCCCTTCCCAGCATCATTCAGGAAGGATCCAGTGAGAAATTTTATATGAAACTGTCAGAGGCTCGGAAACACAGAGGCCAGCCCTAACCACGAGACTATGATTTTGAGAGAGGGGGAGCATATGCAGAACAGGGTCTACAGGGATGGGTGCTATAGCATTGGGGCCAAACAGAGACTCTTTTGGAAGGGGAGCTAAGGCAAGACCTAAGACTCGGCAGGGACCCAAGCTCACACACATACGAGCACAACAGCTCTGCTAAACAAAAAGAGGGCCAGAGTGCACTGCAGGACCAGTGGGTGGGACTCTACTAAGTGCAGCTCTGAGCACAGGGCTGTTCAGAGTGAGTTCAGCAGTGTTGCCAGCAAAAGAGCAGCAGCTTCAGGACTGGGAGGCATGAGCCGGGTGCCAGAGGTTTGAAGCATCCAACTAGATCCCCTCACAAACAGGTGAGCCCATCCTTCACCTGTGGGATTCCAGGCTCAAGAGTGTTCTCCTGGGAATATTTCCCCAGGAAAAAGAAGAAAAAGCTCCTAAAAGGCCTTTTGCCAGACACCAGGAGCTACACAGTTCCTCGGAACCTGATCTACTAAACCCAGCAGAGAGAATAGAGACAGGAGCAACAAGGTACAAACTTCCCCCTGCATAGCTTTTTAACATTCATACATTGCCCTTTAACTTTGGGACTAATATATCACCAGGTTTTATGTTATAGTTTATTTCAAACCTCATATATTGCTCATCCCTTCCCTCACTCCATTTTACCTTCTTCCTTTTTCTTCTTATCTTGGATTTAAATTCTATTTTCTCTTTAGCTACAAATTGTTTCCATTCTCCACTCTTAACTATTTCCCCAACCTCTCAAAACCATTTATGATTGTCATTAGCCATCTCAAATTATTTTTCCTATTCTTAAAGTATCCTTATTCTCTCTCCACCTTTATCAATCTTTGCTCAGGAGATGCGGATAGGTGGATATTGATATATTTCTTCAAGTTCATATGTAGATAGCCACTATTTTGGTATTTCAAATCTCAAATTTTATTGATCCACTATCCTACTTAATCTTGCCTTCCTCCTGCTCTTTCTATTTTTTGTTTATATGTGAATTTTTCCCTCTCTCAGCCTGGTTTTCATTACTCACTTTCAGTATTCCTTCTCCCTCCATCCTATCCTCCCTTTTATCCCCAACTCACCTATATAAATATCATCTCATTCATTGTTGAGAGTGTAGTGGAGGATCTTTTCCTCCAATTATGTCACAATTATTTGTTATGTATATATAATTTTTTTCATCTTTTTCTCTCACTATATATATATATATATATTTAAATTTTGGTTTAAACCTAATACTATATGCTTCCCTTCTCTTACTCCATTCCATCTTCCCTTCTCCCTTTTTTATCTATGATATAAATTTTATTTTCTTTTTTCTTTGTCTTTTCTCTATTTCCTACCCTTATTATTCCACCTCCCTCTACACTCACAAAATCTTTTCCCTCTGTTTGTCATTTCATATTTGTTTTTCCTTTCTTATAATAGTTTTTTCTTTCTTATAAAGAGTGTAACCTCTTTACACCTTTATTAATATTGGCTTCCTTGCAGCTGATAGGGTGGTTGTGGGCGGGGGTTATTTTGGGGGGGTATAGGCCTGTTTCCTGGGATGTTTGGTTTTGTTCTGACAGCATCTGTACAACAGTAATCAAGACGTGGTAGGCAGAGTGAATCTCAGCCAGATGGAGGGAAGGACCCACCAAAGAACAACCCAACAACAAAAACTCAATTACAACCTGAGAGCCCACATAAATGGCATAAAGGACAGCCCAAGAGCATCAATATTGGCACTCAAAGGGACTGCAACACTGAGCCCCACAGGACTCCTAAGGAGGTCACACCACAAAGACAGGGGGGCAAAACAGAACAATGTAACAGCAATAACCAACAACAAGAGTTACCTAAAATCGGGAGACAAAGAAACAATGACCACTTGAAAGGAAAGCAAGAATCCACAGAAAGACTGCTAAACAAAATTGAGACAAGCAGATAATGAGACCTTGAATTCAAAATAATGGTTATAAGGAAGCTCAATGAACTCAGTGAGAACTACAAAAAACTCCAGGGAAGCTACAAAGAACTTACTGAACTACAGCAGAATTAAAAAGGACATAGAAAATATCAGTAAGAGACAGGAGGAAATGAATAATATAATTGCCAAAATGAAAAACACAGAAGAAGGAATTAAAAGCAGGCTAGATGAAGCAGAGAATTGAATCAGCGAGCTGGAGGACAAAGTAGAAAATCATACCCAGACAGAGCAACAAAATTTTAAAAGGCCCAAGAAGAAAGAACAGGGGTTAAGGGAGATACAGGACAACATGAAACATAATAATATGTTATATAATAAGGATACTAGAAGGGGAAGAAGAGGAGCAAGGGATAGACAACCTGTTTCAAAAAGTAATGACAGGAATCTCCCTAAACTTGCCGAGAGAAAAAGTCTCACAAGTTCAAGAAGCACAGAGGATCCCAATCAACGTGAACCCAAAGAGGTCCACTCCAAAACACATTATAATTAAAATGGCAAAATTCAAAAACAAGGAGAAAATCTTAAAAGCATCAAAAGAGAAACAGCTAATAACATAAAAGGGCACTCCAATAAGGCTATCAGCTGATTTCTCAACAGAAATACTACAAGACAGAAGGGAATGACAAAAAATATTCCAAGCAATGAAAAGCAAAAGCCTGCAACAAAGACTACTCTACCCAGCAAGGCTCTCTTTCAAAATGGAAGGTGAAATAAGGAGTTTCCAAGACAAAAGAAGGCTTAAAGAATACATCTCTACCAAACCATCATTGGAAGAAATTCTAAAGGGACTACTTTAAGAAGATGAAAGAAGAAAGGGGTGGGGAATACAGATACAAAGAGAAAAAATGGCTTTGAATGACTACATATCAATAATAACCCTAACTGTAAATGGATTAAATGCTCCAATTGAAAGACATAGGGTAGCTGAATGGAAAAGAAAACATGACCTGCATATATGCTGTCTGCAGGAGACCCACCTCAGAACAAAAGATCTACAGAGATGGAAAGTAAAGAGATGGAAAAATATTCCAAGCAAACAGACATGAAAAAAAAAGCCGAGTTAGCAATACTTATATCAGACCTTCAAAACAAAGGTCATAAAAAGAGACAGAGAAGAATACTTTATAATACTTAAGGGGAGAATCCATCAAGAAGATATAACCATTGTAAACATATATGCAACCAACATAGGAATACTCAAATATATAAGAAAAATCTTGGAGGACTTCAAGAAAGATATAAACAGCAACACACTTATAGTAGGGGACTTTAACACCCCACTGTCAGCAAAGGATAGACCTTCCAAGCAAAGAATCAAAAAGGATGTTGTGGCACTTAATGACATTAGATCAAATGGGCTTAATTGATATATACAGAAACTTTCAGCCCAAAGAAGCAAAATATACACTCTTTTCAAATGCACATGGAATATTCTCAAAAACAGACCACACTGTAGGTCACAAAACAGGCCTCAACAAATTCAAGAAAATTTAAAACATATCAAGAATTCTCTCAGATCATAATGGCTTGAAACTAGAAACCAACCTCAAGGAAAAAAGACTCGAAAACATTCAAATTCATGGAGACTGAGTAACATCCTAAAAATAATGAATGGATTAACAATGAGAACAAGGAAGAAATTTAAAAATACCTGGAAACAAATGAAAATGAACATGCAACAGCTCAAAACCTTTGATACACAGTGAAGACAGTCCTGAGAAGGAAGTTCATAGCAATATGGGCCTATCTAAAAAAGATAGAAGAATCTCAAATAGACAACCTAACCCTACATCTACAAAAACTAGAGGAACAACAACAAACAAAGCCCAGAGCAAGTACAAGCAAGGAAATAATTATGGTCAGAGCAGAATTAAATGGCATAGGGACTAAAAGAACACTTCAAAGGATCGATAAATCCAAGAGCTGGTTCTTTGAAAAGATAAACAAAATCGACAAGCCATTAGCCAGGCTCATCAAGAATGAAAGAGAGAGGACCCAAATAAAAAAAATATCAGAAATGAAAGAGTAGAAATAACAACTGATATCAGAGAAATACAAAGGACTGAAAGAAATTACTATGAAAAACTATATGCCAAGAAATATGAAAACGTGGGTGAAATGGACAAATTTCTGGAAACACATAATCTTCCGAAACTGAATCAAGAAGAAGCAAAAAGCCTGATTAGTCCGATAATAGCTAGTGAAATTGAAGCAGTAATCAAAAAACTCCCGGCACACAAAAGTCCTGGACTGGAAGGCTTCACAGGTTAATTTTACCAAACATTTAGGGAAGAGCTAACTCCTGTCCTTCTTAAATTATTCCAAAAAATTCAAGAAAAGAAGACTCCCCTACTCTTTTATGAGACCCTATTATCATATTTCCAAAACCAGGTAAAGACACAACAAAGAAAGAAAACTACAGGTCAGTATCCCTGATGAATTTAGATGCTAAAATCCTCAACAAAATATTGGCAAACCAGATCTAGCAATACACTAGAAAGATCATACACCATAATCAAGTTGGATTCATCCCAGGGATGCAAGCCTGGTACATATTCACGAATCAATAAACGTAACCATCACAAAAACAAAATGAAAGACTAAAATTACATGATCATATCAATAGATACTGTAAAAGCATTTGATAAAGGACAGAACCTGTTTGATCCACTCATTTACTAATGGAAAGTTATGATAATAACATTCAGCAAAGCAGGAGTAGGGGGAGCATACCTAAACATGATAAAGGCCATATACAAAAACCTACAGCCAACATCATACTCAACAAACAAACTAAAAGCTTTCCCCTGAAATCAGGCACAGATAGTGGTGTTCGCTTTCACCACTTCTATTCAGCATAATATGGGGGTTCTGGCCACAGTGATCAGACAAGAAAAATAAATAAAAGGCATCCAGATTGGCATTGCAGATGACATGATAGTGTACATAGAAAACCCTATAGACTCAACCTAATAAGTGAATTTATCAAAATAGCAGAATATAAAGTCAATATTCAGAAATAAAAGGCATTTTTGTATGCCAACAATGAAATATCAGAAACAGAAACTAGGAAAATATCCCATTTACTATAGCAACAAGAAAAATGAAGTACCTAGGAATAAACTTAAGCAAGGAGTAAAAGAAAAGTACTCAGAAAACTAACTACTGAACACTGAAGGAAGAGATTAAGAAAGATACAAATAAGTGGAAGCATATACTGTGTTCATGATTAGAATAAAGTCATTAAAATGCCCAAAGCTATCTATAGATTCAACACAAATCCTATTAAAATGCCAATGACATATTTCACAGATATAGAACAAATATTTCAAAGATTTATATAGAACCATAAACAACCCCAAATAGCCTCAGCAATTTTGAGAAACGTGGCTTACAGTCCCAGCACCAAGGAAAATCAAGCCTCATTGCTGCTGACTGTGCAAACCAGTTGAGGTTGGGGCGGAGAAAGAAACTGCCAGTCTCTCAGCAGAGTCCACTTGTTTAAAGGGCCCCCACCATCCTAGAATGTCTGCAGATCCATCCACTCTGGGAACAGTGGCCAGGGCAACAGCTAGAGAGGCACCAGTCCCATACAGAAGTGGGAGAAATGCCTGGAAAAGGGGCAAGTACTAGGCAAGTGGCATTGTTCCTTCTCAGACCACTCCCCCTCATACAGCACCACCACGTGGTGAAACAGGTTGCCCTCTACTGATGAATCCCTAAGGCTCCACCCCTTACATCATCACAGGAGTGACAGCTCTACCTAAGACACATAGGCAAAAAAAAAGAAAAAAAAAAAAAAAAAAACACAGGAGCCTGTCAAGATGAGGAGACAGAGATATATGGCCCAAAAAAGGGAACAGATCAAGGTTCCAGTGGGAGAACTAAACAACGAGGAGATAGCCAACCTAACAGACACAGAAATCCAAACACTGGTGATAAAGATGCTCACAGGCCTGACAGATATGCTTGAGTACAGCAAACACATAAAAGAAGAAGTGAAGGCTATGCTAAGTGAAACAAAGGGAAATCCACAAAAAAACAATGGTGAAGGGAAGAAAACTGGGATTCAGATCAATGATTTGGAACATAAGGAAGAAAAAAACAATCAACCAGTACAGAATGAGGAAACAAGAATTGAAAAAAATGAGGAGAGGCTTGGGAACCTTCGGGACAACTTTAAACATGCCAACATTTGAATTATGGGGGTGCCAGAAGGAGAAAAGGAAGAGCAAGAAATTGAAAACTTATGTGAAAAAATAATGTAGGAAAACTTCCCAAATTTTGTGATGGAAATAGACATACAAGTCAGGAAGCCCAGTGTCCCAGGCGAGCTGAACCCAGAGGGGACCACACCAAAACACATCATGATTAAAATGCCAAAGGTGAAAGATAAAGAGAGAATCCTAAAAGCAGCAAGAGAGAAGCAGAGTTGCCTACAAAGGGGTGCCTATAAGACTACCAGCTGATTTCTCAAAAGACACTTTACAGGCAAGAAGGGACTGACAAGAAGTATTCAATGTGATGAAAAGCAAGGACCTACAATCAAGATTACTCTATCCAGCAAAGTTATCATTTAGAATGGAAGTTCAGATGAAGTGCTTCCCAGACAAGGTAAAGCTAAAGGAGTTCATCATCACCAAACCATTATTATATGAAATGTCAAAGGGACTTACTTAAGAAAAAGAAGGTCAAAACTATGAACGTTAAAATGACAACAAACTCACAACTATCAACAACTGAATCAAAAAATAAAAACAAAATCCAACTAAGCAAACCAGAATAGGAACAGAATCATAGGTATGGGGATCATTTGGAGGGTTATCAGCTGGAATGGGAAGGGGGAGAAATGGGGAAATGGTGCAGGGATTAAGAAGAATAATCGGTTGGTACAAAATAGACAGGAGGAAGTTAAGAATAATATAGGAAAGGGTGAAGCCAAAGAACTTACATGCACGACCCATGGACCTGAACTAAAGTGGGGTGAGATTGCTGGGGGGAAGGGTGGTACTGGGAAGAGCGGAGCAAAGGGGAAAAAACTGAACTAACAACATAATAAAATATACTTAAAATATTTTAATGATAAATAAAGAAATACAACTAATTTCTGTATGTTGATCATGCATTGTGTAGTTTTGTTGAATTTCAAAAATACACAATCTATTAGCTCTAATAGATTTTTTGAAAGCTTTATAATTTTTTCATATGTAAGACTGTGTCATCCACAGATGGAGATAGTTTACTTTTTTCCCCCTCATTTGAATGACTTATTCTTGCCTGATTGCTCTGGCTTGAACTCCATATACAATGTTGAGTGGCAGAGGTGAAAGCAGACGTTTTTTTTCCTGTCATCTTAAGGAGAAAGTTTTCACCATCACCACTGAATATTATATGAGTTGTAGTTTTTATTCATAAATGCTTTTTATCCTGTTAAAGGAGTTTTTTTAATATTTCTAGTTTGTCAAGTGTATCACAAAATGGATCTTCATTTTGTCAGTTTTTTTGCATTGATTGAGAGGATCATGTTTTTTTCCCTTCATTTTATTAATGTTGTGTAATGCATCAATTGATTGTGTTAGAGTGAACAAACCTTGTGTTCTTGGGATGCATCACACTTTATCATGTATATAATTCTTTTTAATTAACAGTTTGATTTGGTATGTTAGTATTTTGTTGAGAATTATTTTTCTTAATTGTTCTTATTAAAAATATATACAGGGTGAAAATGAGAAGGGATTAAGCTAGGAAAAACCTCATAGACACAGCAAATAGTATGATGATTCAAAGATGGACAGCACGGGAGGTAGTAGAGGGTAACAGGGTAAATGGTGATGCAAGGAGTCTTGACTTGGGATGGTGAACATTTAATATACAGATGATGTATGATAGAATTGTACACCTGAAACCTGTATAATTTTATTTACCAATGTCACTCAAAAATTTTCAATAAAAAATAAAAAAGAAAGAAATTTTAATTAGTAGTTCTGGTACACAGGTCAGCAAATGTTAAAGAATAATTTTTAAATTTTCTGAAAATAATATTTCTTTATTTTGAGGTTTGTCAGCTTGCTATTTAACAGACACCCTTCAAATCTCAGTAGCTTACAAAACAAACATGAATTTCTCAGTTACATTGGATATTAGTTGCTGTGATTCTTTCTGGGTCTAAGTTCAGCTCCACTTGCCCAAATCCAATCACATGGCCGAGCCCATGATGTAAATTCCACCCATGGAGGCAGACAAGCCTAATGATGGCTGGGTATACATATTTCCTTTACAGAAAAGGGAGTAGTGAATTAGTCCTAAGATTTTAAGATTCCCTCATTTTCACTTGATTGGTTTTAGAATGCATTAGAGTATTGGATCATAAAATATTTCTAATGAATGACATGTTTGTTTTGACAGAAGTCACCAATCCTTTGCAGATTATGTATAGTGTGTCACAAGGATATCGACCCGACACTAGTGAAGAAAGTCTGCCATTTGATATACCTCATCGAGTACTGATGGTCTCACTCATAGAAAGTGGATGGGCACAAAACCCAGATGAAAGGCCATCCTTCCTAAGTGAGTAAATACTTTCATCTGGACCTTCTGAATTATAAAATAGTGAATATACTGTGAATAAAATACTCCTTGAAACACAAATTAGATGACAACCTCAAAGTTGTTTTTATTCTCTTCACTCTTGTTTTTCATATCATTTATAAAAGTGTAACTGCTTCTAGAGCAGAATTGAGATTACTAATAGAAAAGAAAAATCTGACAGGGATAATGATTCCATTCTTGTATGCAACAAATATTTATAGAATGCTTCACTTTTACCGTGCCTGTGAGATGAACACCGAGAAGAGTGTAGTGACCAGGATAGTCTAAGTTGCCAAATTCCTGGATCTCACATCCCAGTTGAGACAGCAGAGGAAAATAAATAAATAAATAAATAAATAAATAAACAAACAAACAAACAAACAAACAAGCTGTAAATTATGGAAGTCCTACAGGGAGATAAGCAAGTAACGGGAGGGGAAGGAAAGTCCTTTACTTAGAAACAAATGTTTGAAGAGAAAAATCACAGGTTGAAAAGGAGGCAGCCTTCTACAGCTAAAGGCAGGTATTTCAGGCTGAGAAAACAGCCAGGGCAAAACCCTCAGCTGGAGGAGGAAAGTTTGTATTCCAGAGGAACAAAAAGAGGCCTGAGTGGCTAGAATACAGTGAGCCAGAAAGGGAGTGATACGGAGAGGGAAGAAGAGGATACTGCTGTCATAAAAGGGCTACGTATTTGTTCCCAGTGCAGTGAAATGCCATGGAAGCACATCTTAAAGGAAATGAGCTGATCTAATACGAGTTTAGAAGTCACTCTTGCTGCTGTGTGGACTGGAGGCAAAGACCAGCCAGGAGACTTCCCTAATCAATGTGGTAATCCTGGAGACAGAAAAATTAGACAGAATTAAGATTTACCTCAGGGGAAGAATGAGTCATCACCTAAATGCAAACATGGGGGAAATTTCATGACCTCAGGTTAGGCAGAGTTCTAGGATATGACATTCAATATAAGATCTCTAAAAGAATTGATAATTGGACTTCACAGGAACTGAAGTCTTTTGCATTTCACAGATGTATTAAAAAATAAAAAGACAAGCCACAGACTGGGAATATTCATTCCAAATAAACAGTGAACTATATTTTTCATTCAAAACTTATGTCCAGTGCTCACCAGTGTTATATTTAAAAAATCAAATTTGCTAAAATAATGGGTTCACATTTTATCTCTTACTTCTCAGATCTATGTCGGAAGTTACCGCCTTTGTCCCCAGTGCCACCTCCAAATAGTAATTTCTTTTCCATTTCCTAAAAGTTCTAGCTCTTCTGCAGCTCATGCATTAGACAATACCTACTTCTCTGCATATCTCCTGGGTTTTCCCTGCTGTTGCCTGAAGACTAGGGCATCTGGCCCTACTGATATCTCCACCTGCATTGATCAAGACTCTGAGTACTTGAGAATCCTCCACACACCCTGGAGTTGTCTGTGCATCTCTCCTCTCTGGTACTCTGTCTGCCTTAGTTGACAATCTCCTGCACTCAGTGTCCCCAGGCTCCACCTCATGAACATCCTTCTCAAGGCAGCAAGCCTGGCAATCCTAAGGCTCACTGCATCTGTTTCCCATCTCTCCAATCACTGTCCTTTGTTGCCTGATAGATGCTGTCTTGAAAACCACTCTCTGTTTTGTGTATTTGTCTGGCTTTTTTTTTTTTTTTTTGGTTGCTTCAGGCAGGAGGGTAAATCGGTCCCTGTTACTCTATCTTGACCACAGTGGAACTTCCTGTTTTCTCTTTAAATCAGTGGCCCAAAGTTGGCACTAAACACTGCTTCCATTCTGATATACCAGCTGTTCGCAAGGTGTGGTGCAGGGACTCCTGGGGGGCAGGTATTCCCTGAAACTCTTATAGGGATTCATAAAACCAAAATGGTTTTCAAAATAATAAATACTAGGATACTATATTCCCTTTTTACTCTCATCCTCTCAAGAGCATGTAGTAGATTTTTCCAGAGGCTAAATGAGGCATGATGGTATCATTGCTATAATAGATAATGCAATGTGTTCTCATATACTATTGTTTTAAACTTCTCCATTTTAATTTCTAATATACAAATTATCAGTGAATACAAACCACATATACAAAAGCTCTTTGGGTTACTCAATAATTCTGACATGTCCTGAGCCCTAAAGACTTGAGAGTTGCTATCTTAGACAATCATCTTGACATCTCCGTGTCTCCAAAGTGACACTCTCCTTAAAACTTTCCATCTGGTGACTTCCAAGACACAAGCGACTACTCTTGTCCCTTCCTCAATCTTTTCTCTTTCTCTACTCAATTTCTAACCACCTGAAAACCTCAGAACTCTAATATAGGTCCTTGACTTCTTGCTATCTATAGTCTTCCCAGGTGATACAGTCCCGACCATGCCTTTATATTTGTTAGTGCACTTGTCGTGATATCTGGAGCACTGACCTCTCCCTTGAGCAACAAGTTCATTTTTTATTGTAGTAATAGTAGTAATTACGACTGTTTCTACTTGTTGGCTATTATGAATAATGCTACTGTGAGTGTTCATATGCCAGTCTTTGTGTGAGTATGTTTCATTTCTCTTAGTAGAATTGCTCAGTTGTATGGTAAATATATATTCCATTTAAATAAACCATTTTCCACAATTGCTGCATCATGTGCATTTACACCAGCAATGGATGAGGTTTTCAGTTTCTCTGCATCACTGTCATCACTTGCTACTGCCTGTCTTTTAAATTATAGCTATGAGGGGGAACCCAAAAGGAATGGAATTGTCTTCTGGAGGGTGGGTCCCTTGTACAAGCTTCCTCTGCTACGTGAGTATTCTAGGAATCCATCTGTATTAGTGTACATGCTGGTGTTGTTGTGAGAGGCTATGTTTGGCTTCAGTGCATTTTTTTTTTGAAGACTCAACACATTTGCTCATTTCATGATGGGTGATTTATGAGCACACCTGCCCACACCACACTAAGTGTTCAGCAGTTTCTGACCAAAAGCAGCGTGACCCCCATGTCCTACCCTCCCTATTCCCCCAATCTCACTCCAAGAAAAAAAATTTTTTTCCCCTGGATGCAAAAGTCCTCAGAGGGAAATGTTTTGCTGATATGGAAGAGGTGAAACAAACAAAAAAAATAAGGCAGAATCACTGAAAGGCATCAAAGTCAGTAAGTTCAAAAACTGTTTTCAGCAATGGAAAAAATATCTCAATAGGTGTATCGCCTAAAATGGAGAGTACTTTGAAGGTGACTGAGGTTTAAACATATAAAAATAAATACACAATTTTTTATAAATTCCAGGGTTTTTGTTCCCCCCTCGTATTTTAGTGGGTATTGAGTGATATCTCATTGTAGTTTTTAGTTTGCATTTCCTAATGATGAATGATGTTAAACATATTTTCATGTGCTTTTTATCTATCTCCTTCAGTGAAATATAATTTTTTACCAATTTTTAAATTGGGTTATTTGTCTTAATAAGTTGTCCAGAGTTCTTATATATTCTAGATATATGTCTTTTGGTGGATGCATGATGTGCTAAAAATGTTCTCTCAGTCTGTGGTCACTCTTCTCATTTTTCTTAATAGTGTCTTTTGAAGTGTAAAAGTTTTCAATATTTTGAAGTTTAATTATCAGTTTTTTATGGATCTTGTTTTTTATGTCATATCTAAGAATTCTTTTGCCTAACCAAGGTCATGAAGATTTTCTCCTATATTTACATTTAGGTGCATGATCCTTTTCAGGTTAGTTCTGCATACAGTATGAGGGTGAGATTCTAAATTCATCTGTTTCCATGTGTCTATCCAACTGTCCTAGCACCATCTGTTGATTTGACTCTACTTTCCCCATTAAATTGCCTTTTTAATTTTATCAAAAAGAAAAAAAAAAAAAAGCAACTGACCGTAATTGTAAGGGATTAATTTTAGACTCTATTCTGTTTCTGTTCCATTGATCTATATATCTGTGTTTTATTTTTTATCCTCCTACTCCCCTTTCACAACCCTCAGTTTGTTCTCTGTACCTATGGGCCTATTTCTGTTTTATTTTGTATTTAGGTTCCAGATATAAATAAAATCATATGGTATTTGTCTTTTATCTGTCTTACTTATTTCACTTAGCATAATACACTCTAGGTCCATCTACGTTGTCTCAAATGGCAGGATTTCATTCTTTATATGGCTGAGTAGTATTCCATTATGTATGTACCACATCTTTATTCATTCATCTATTGATAGACATTTAGGTGGCTTCCATATGTTGGCCATTGTAAATAATGCTCCTGTGAATATAGGGGTGCATATATCTTTTCAAATTGTTTTTGCTTCCTTTATATATAGTCCCAGAAGTGGAATTGCTGGGTCATAAGGCCGTTCCACTTTTATTTTATTTTATTTATTTATTTTTTTTATGGAAACTACCTACTTTTTTCCACAGTAGCTGCACCAGTCTGCATTCTCACCAACAGTGCACAGGGGTTCCCTTTTCTCCACATCTTTTCCAGAACTTGTTGTTCATTGATTTAACTCATTGTGGTTTTAATTTGCACCTCTCTGATCATTAGAGACATTGAGCATCTTTTCATATGTCTATTTGCCATCTGTATATCCTCTTTAGAGAAATGTCTGTTCAACTCTTCTGCCCATTTTTTCAATTGGATTGTCTTTTTGTTTGTTGGTGGTATTAAGTTGTATGAGTTCCTTATATATTTTTTATATTAACCTCTTATTGGATGTATCATTTACAAATACCTTCCCCCATCCAGTAGATTGTCTTCATTTTGTTGATGGTTTTCTTTGCTGTACAGCTTTTTAATTTGATGTAGTCCCACCCATTTATTTTTGCTTTCATTGCCCTTATCTGAAGAGACATATTAAGAAAACATTACTAACACTGATGTCAAAAAGTTTATTGCCTGTTTTCTTCTAGGAGTTTTATGATTTCAGGTCTCACATTTAAGTCTTTAATTTACTTTGAGTTAATCTTTCTCTGTGGTGTACATATATCTGATGTCTTCATGCTTGTCATAAAGGCTGTTGAGACAGCTGATTGTCATCAGTTTGGGGAAAAACTGGCTTAGGGCTTTATCAGTTAAATATTGGCATTTATACTCTTCAACTTAATGCTTAGATGCAATCTGAACTCTTTTTTTTTTCTCTTATTTAGAATGTTTAATAGAACTTGAACGAGTTCTGAGAACATTTGAAGAGATAAGTTTTCTTGAAGCTGTTATGCAACTAAAGAAAACAAAGGTAAATCTATTGCTAAATGAAGTGTTAGAAATCAGACTTTAAACAATTACATATTAGTTGTGAAAATTTTTAGTTTATAGTTCTTACCTATATACTTTTTACAGGTATGGGCTACAATATTGGGGTGGGAGAGTTTACCAGAGACTGTAAATACTATCATTCTTCTGTTGCCTAAGAGCTTTTCCATTTCATTCACATGGCCACCTCCAGATTTCAAAGACATTTACAGAAATCCCATATATTAAATTTAAATGTAATGTGTAATGAATGCCAGTGTGTACAATGAATTCCCTAAATCAACTAGAGGTTTTTTAAATCAACATTTATTTCCCTAAAGTTTTAATATATTCAGAGTAATAGATGTCTGAGTTCATGCACTTCTCTGTCCAGTGTTCTCAGGCTTTTCTAAGATATAAGTTAAGCTGTAGGATTTTTATTAAAAGTTGAGGCCAAATGTGTATTTTTAAATTGCTTTTTTTAGTTTTCCTCACTTGATGTTGCATAGACCAAAATAGCAGTTGATAGGGATATTCTTTAATTTTTTTTTTAAATCCTTATATCAGTTTTGTAAAACTGATCAGGCAAGAATATTATCTCCATTATATAAGTGAGATAACAGGGTATATGGAAGTGAGTGACATACCACCACAAATAGCTAGCAAACAGCGGGGCCAAAAGTAGAATACAAATTTAATAAGATTTTTCATAAAGAAATTTCTGAAAACAAAGATCACCATTTAGGGTGAGTTGTTCTGTTTGAATGTTTTACTCATATAATTTCTTAATCACCTCCAATTAAAGTACATACATATGTACATATATATTCATTTCAGTTACAGAGTGCTTCACGTACCACTCACTTGTGTGACAAGAAGAAAACGGAGTCATCTCTGAACATATCTCTAAATCATGGTCCACAAGAGGTAAAAAAAAAAGAAAAAAGAAAAAAGAAATCATTGATAAACTCAAACCGTGAGAAGAACATGCAAAGTCATTTAGTCTGACTCCTTCTTTTGCATTCGAGAAGCTAGCCTGGGAGGTTATAGCATCTGTTAGGAAGCTATGGGAAGTCCCCACTAGATCCATAGCCCACTTCTTCAAGTTGTCTCCGCAGAGCACAGTTCTGCCTCCTTGTTTGACTCTGGCTTCTGTAGGACTCCACTGACTACAGTTCTACCACTACACTTATGCCTGCCTGTCCTTTCCTCTTATGATAGTTAATGAAAGAAAAGCACCAGTTGTGTGGCTCTCCACAAATATTTCTTCAGGCATATCCATACAGGCTTATTTCATATTGCTCATTTCTTTTAAGAATATGTATGTTCACTTTACAGATTCAGAAAATAGCTTCAAAATGAACTGTAAAACACTCTACGTGGTCTTTTAATCACCTATACATACACTGTCTCATTGGATTTCTGAACCCATACATGCACATTTTTAGATAGATATTACAGAGATCACAGAAAAAGAACCAGAGAGCCAGAGGGTTAAAATGTCTTGTAGAAGATGAGTTTGTAACTCCGTGACAGAACTAGAAACGGGCCAAGCCCTCCCCCATTTCTCCATGGACCTCTCCATTTGAAAGGAAACTAACACATTGAGAGTGGGCATTTGCTTTGAATCAGTAGGTAACCAGAGTTACAGATTTCATATTTCTCATCAACTGTACAGAGCCTCTGAGATCATAGATCAAATACTGAAAAAATAATGATTTATAATATATTTAATTATTGTACCCCCCCATTTGAGTTGATTAAAAAATCAAGTTTTTCTGTTTATTTGATATATGTGTATCTTTACTTTTGTAAGGTATAATCTGTAGTAGTTTTGTTTATAATCTGTGGTATCTTTGTTTATATTAAGCGAAATTCAAGAACTAGTTAGAAATTAAAGCTGTATAACTTTTAAAATAATTTTTTATTAACCTAAATTGTTTATCCCCTGTTTACTTTAGGAATCATGTGGATCCTCTCAGCATAAAAGTAGTGCTTCTCCTGGAACCTCAAGGTCCCTGTCAGCTCCTCAAGACAATGATTTTTTATTTAGTACGTAAATTTTTTTAGTATGATTTGCAAGTTTTCCATTTTCTTTCAAGATGATATTCTTGGAAAATAATCATGGTTTGTATGGAACATGTCTTTCATTTTCATTTATAACTCATTTTTACAAAGGAACAGAGAGTAAAGGTGTTCTAGGGATGTTCAACAAACACACTTAAGTATCTAAGGCATGATGTTATACATTATAGAAAAATATTTAAAAACGTAAGAAAAAGGAACAATGTGTCTTAAGTATCCACAGTGTGAGACAGAAAGTGATGTAATGGGGGTGGACATGAAACTGTGGTATTTCAGTGGGAGACTAGCATTTTTTACAAGTACTTTCATAACAACTGTGTGAGGAAGACTTTCCTCATTTTACATATTTTTAAGATCAAGACTTCTGGATCACATGGTTAGTAGCTGGCAAATCCAAGACTCGAAGCCAGATCTTTGATAAATATTTTCATGTCATTCTGCTATACCATGTAGTCATCATAAAGAACTATTTTTGACTGAAGAGTGAAACTAGTTTTAAAGGTTGGGTATTCCAGGCACAGGAACAGCATAGGGGCTCAGCAGTAGGAAAACACAGAACAGTGAGTAGTCTGGATTAGCTGAAGGGGGAATGGAAGGAGAGGGGGAAAGGTCAGCAGGGTGGCATCCAACACCAGGCTGCACTGTCTGGCTTTCACTTGTGTAGGGAGCAGCTATTGCAAATGATGAAATCTTTTGCTTCAGGAAGATTCATCCTGGCCAGACGCTGTAGGATATTTTGGAAGGAAAAGGAAACAAGGTGGGGTGACCAGTTTGGAGACTCCTGGTCTATTGCTGCTGCACAGCTGAGAGACTAGGTAGCCTGATCAAAGTACAGGAAGGGAAGATGCCACTCTTAGGACTTGATAACTTCTCACTTGCAGAAGGGAACGGAGAGAAATATAGCTGTGACTGGGAGAACACTGGTGTTACTAACTGAAATAGGTTTTAGAGTTAAATGGAATAATTAAGTTTTTCATGTTTTTTTTTAAATTTGAGGTGCTCAGCAATGTATATGAGGCTGCTTAAAATGTAAGACCAAAGTTCTCTAAAGTCAGAAAACTTAATTACATGAACTTGGGAAGAGAGGTGACAGCTGAGGTCCTGAGGCTCTATAGGATTACCAAAGGAGATTGTAGAGACACACTTCATGTACAGAATTAAAGGACACATTTAAACTGCAGGAGGAGGAAGAATACGTGAAAGAAGAAAAAGGGGATGATGTAAAGAAGTAAATTTCCATGATTTTTAATTTACATAGGAGAGACAAGCACAGACAGAAGTATGGTTAAAAATAAAAAATCAGTATAAACCTTTTTTTGTTCTAAAAAAATATTTACTTGTAGAATTAGGTTTATGAGTCAGATTTAACAGCAGTGAAGAATTATAGACATTTGACTGCTCTCCTCTGTATGACCCAGTGTTGATACTTGAGCTAACAGAAATAGCTAAGGAATATCCTACCCCAATGAAGATGTTGTTTTTCAGGAAAAACCCAGGACTTCTCTACCCTGCTTCACCTCCCAGTAAATCACAGCTGGGACAACATGTGTGCAGCTCAGAGGGCCACACTCTGTGACCACAAGACTGCCCTGTGCTCTTTAGCAATAAATTCACTCTCAGCCAAGGGAAATTCAGATAAATATCTACCGTAAGGTGCTTCTGATACTATTCACCTCACAACTATATGCTCCGTATATCTGTCATACAGTCAGTTTTATTCGTCTTTATTTCCTTAATATGATAAATATATATATATTCTTAAGTTGGAAAGCACTTCCAATCACAGAACACAGGAGGGCTAACCTGTAACTACAGGCTCAGTGGTATGCCATGAGTATCACTCTAGGAAGGGATGCTAAAAGAAGGTGTGACCTAATCCTTTATTAAAGGCAAAGTTATTTTTGTTTATTTAATGAATATACAGGTATGTTTTATATATTTTTAAAAACCTGAAACATGGTTTTGCCCCCATGATTTATAGCATATAAAAAGGCAGTGTTTTTTCCTGGAGGGGATTGGAAGAGATAACTCAAATATCTGATTGTTTCCTAAAAATTAACAGCATCCCCCTAAAATACTGGTTTTCCATATTAGCACAATCACAGTAAAATTAGGTTTTATACCTTATCATTTCTGTTTTCATCCGGTTTTACTCCTCACTGCATATCTCTTTGCACCTTTTAATTGTCACCCATGCTTTGTACAGAGCGATCAGAGCCTGGAATGGCCCAGCAGTGGATCCAGAGTAAAAGGGAGGATGTTGTGAGCCAGATGACCGAAGCCTGCCTTAACCAGTCTCTGGATGCCCTTCTGTCCCGGGACCTGATCATGAAGGAGGACTATGAACTCATCAGCACCAAACCCACAAGGACTGCAAAAGTCAGGCAGTTACTGGACACCACTGACATCCAAGGAGAGGAATTTGCCAAAGTTATAGTTCAAAAGCTGAAGGACAACAAGCAGATGGGTCTCCAGCCATACCCGGAAATACTGTCAGCTTCTCAATCACCATCTTTAAATTTATTTCAAAATAAAAGTTTATAGGTGACTTTCAAGAAGAAAAGTCAGATTATTAAATGGTATTTTATAGTACTATTGCCCTGATCAGACTGTCTTTATGAAATCCATGTGAGTATTAGTAGCTTTAATGCAGTTTCTCTTTCAGGTAAATATTAGTTTCCTCCAGGACATTACAGTAGTTTTAAAATTAATATAGAAAAATGTTTGCATTTCGCTACAGTTCAATTTTTATCTTTTTGGTTAATTGAAGCTATTTTTAAAATGTAATAATTATATGCTTCTTATACATAATGTCTATAGGAATCAGGTGTTTCTCATGGAACCTGTCTTCACATTCACTTTGTGGATTATTTATTACTCATCCAAGATGCAATCTGGCTTTTGCATTGTGCCCTTTATGTTTCCATCAGAGAGAGCACAGCTCTGCTGTCCAGGTTCACATCCTCTCCCAAAGCGTGTAGGGTATGCATTAAACTCCCCAGATTACATTTTAAATGTTATTTATTGAATTCTTCTTTTTAAACTTGTTTTGGAGGTAAAACAATACCAAGTATATAAAGAAAAGTGTTCATCTTTCAACATGTGTTTCTACCTCTGTTTCTCACCTCAACCAACCACCACAGGGTGAACAGCGTGATGTGTGTGTCCTTCTGTCTCCTTCTTCTTCCTCGTTTGGGAAAAGACCTTTCTTCATACTACCATCATTATAGCCTTATCCTGCAGCCTGTTTTCTGCACTAACATCATATCTGGACCACAAATATTTCTGGTGTATTCTTTATAACTGCATAATATCAAAGCGACTTTTTTATTTTCATTAAGATGTAGTGTGAGTTCTTTCTTGGTTAATTAAGTTATGTCAAAGTAAAAATGTACAAGGAATAATAGCCCTTTTCTGAAAATATTTATAATATTAACAATGTCAGCAAAAATGATACAGGACAAATTTGAAAGTACAAACTTTCAAGAAGCACCACACCCACAGTATGAAAAAATGAGTAAGAGTAGAAATGACTGGATGGCATTGAGGCAATTAAATATTTTATTAAGATTATCAAATATGTATTTTAATCTCCAAAATGGAGGTTGACATTAACCTGTGGTGCCACATTACTATGACTCTAAGAAATATGGAAATTTATATGGAAAATAGAAACTAATTAGGTATTGCATAATCTGTTATTATAACTATTATTTTTAAAGTGTTAGGATAAAGATTTAATTTGAGAAGTTTCCCATTTCTCTTTACATATTCTAAAATTTTAAATCTTGATAGTTTCAAATTGGCCTTGATATTGGTTTGATGATGTGGTAATCTGATTGGTAAAATGACCATTGCCCTTTGTTTTCCATTCTGCCTAGATCTAAAAACTCAACCTTCCAATTGGTCTGTATGTGTATGATACACGCATACTAGCCACTTTCTACCATAATTTAACATGAGGGAGACAGAATAGTCATCCACAAATAGCAACTTATAATGAAATTATATCAAGGGTCTGGGTGGATCTGCAAACAGCCCTCATCCCTAGTAGAACTGCTGTCATCCCAGTGGCCAGTTTTCATTGCAGCTCATGTTCAGTAACAGTGATGTATAGGGAAAGAGTGGCAGAGTGTACTGAGTAAAACTGGTCAGAAGACAAGTGAGCCTGGTGCAGAGGTGGTGGTTCAGTGGGCCGCCTTGGGTGGCACACAGTGGATACAGTGCTAAATGACATTTGGGTCCTGTGGTAAGGAAGTTTTTGGTTCTTGCCTGAGCCTTCGAACTAAGTAAAGGAGAATGTCGCAACTGCTGTCATCTTTTAACCCCCTCTTGTTAACAAAAAGAATAGGCTTCAGGCTCAGAACATCAAAAACAATACTTTGCAAGAATTTTTTCATTGTTTAAATTGTATTTTGTTTGAAAATGACCTTCTACATGTGATAACTAGTACTAGTTTTCTATTTATAATAAAGTTTCATTTTATAGTATTCAAACAAAGACCATTTGAAGTACTAAATTATATAGGTAGTATCTGAATGTGACAATAATCATAGTCATAGTGTGACAGATTAAGATTCATTCACTCTGGGAAGGGACCTAATAATCTGTAACAATCTGTTTTAATTAAGTAGTGCTAGATAACAATGAGGATTGCATTCTTCACACTGTATTTTAGGATGGTGCTTCCAAAAGTGCAGTCCACAGAGCCACTGTCACGTGGCATCACTGGAGCATGTTAGAAATGCAAACCCATGGCCCCACCTCAGACCTTCTGAATCTGGCTCTGGTGTAAGCTCCAGGAAGCTGTTGTAACAAATCCTCCAGGACATTATGCATGCAAAAGTTCTAGACCTCTTGTTTTTAAAAAATACTTGTGTATAAAATAACTTCTCTTTAGGTTCACAAATCTGTTTTCCTTATGTCTGGTTGCTCTAGTCTTCAGAATGTAGTCTCAGAACCAAGGTTTGATTTTTAAAATTCACATTTTTTTTTTTGCATCCAACTTGAATTCACAATGTTGGGTATGGTTTGTTTTTTAGAAAGATAACTTAACCATGATAATGAGATCAGTAGGCTTGAATCTACAACTCAGCTTTTCAGGGAGGAAGTTCAGAGGGACAGACACTTGAATGATGACAAGACAAGAAGACTGACTCCTGAAGTTTCTACAAATGAGACTGGGGTCCAGCGACAGTGCCAAGTGGTGGGGCTGCTTTTCTTTTTCTTCCTTTTGTCAGTCATCCCCTGCCCACCCTCACCCCCTCAGTGAAATACTTGGTTTCCTAATCTACACAGAAAAATTATAAAGAGTTGGGAGAACAGGAGAATCAGTAAACATTCACATTTAGCCATCTTCACAAGCATCTCATTAGTTTCAGAAATTTGTTTTTCCTCTAAAATTGCACCTCCCATCCTCCTAAGAGCCTTGTTCCCCAACTAACTCCTGTGTTTCCTCTCCTTCTCCACTGGATGATTTCCCCTCAAACAAACCACATTTCCTTCAAAAACAAAACTTCTTTACCTCTCCTATCTCTTCTAGTCAACTTCCTGGAAAATTATACTAACTGCTCTACTCCTATTACCAATTTTGTTCTTAATCATTTAAAATTTGATGTCATGGAATTAATGGCTCTCTAGGTTGAAAGGAACAGTTATGCACTGAATATGCCTCAAATTCCTCTATACGAAAGACGTTAAGCAAAAACCGCTGTCAGGGATCTACTGCCCAGTCAGAGAGTGCTCTCATCCCCAGATATTTCTGTCAGGTAATCTTTCCTAGTCTGGTTTGAAAACCGACTTCCTATAGTTTGTATCCACTGGTCCTGGATCCACCCTTATGACAGAGTATACAGTATATCTCATGCCTCCCCATATGACAGCCTTTTATGTATTTCCAGACAACTCTCCTGTTCCTGGTGACTTTTGTTTTACACTTCAGAATAATCCCTTCTTCCTTCAATGGCTGTTTAAAGAGGATTGATTTCTATTCCTGTACAGAATGGTACCTGTCACTGACATGATGCTCCAGTCTAATTAGGTCTTACCAGCACAGTAGGATATCTCCTTTCACATAACTAATATATTAAAAGCCCATTAAAAGCATCACATGTCATTGTTGAATTGATATTTAACTGTCAGCTAAAATACTCTTACTATGCTGTTTTTGCCTTCTTCCTCCTTTTTTTGATATGTTCTCTGTCCATGAATTCCAAGTGATCAGTTTAACTCTCCTAACCTGCTCTTCCATGTGTGTGTATGTGTATGTGTGTGTGGCCTGTTCCTGATGGTAACCAATACTGAGGGAGTCAGATGAGGATGACTTCGCTGGCACTGTGCCACTGGGCAGAATCTGCTGAAGCAGGAGCCCTACTGTATGTCATATTGGAATCAAACCTTCTTTTGCTAAAAATCACAAGGCCTCTAATCTCAGCATCATCAGATAAGCTGCCAAAAAATAACATCTTAGATATCATTTAACAGGAAACAGAGGTGTTGATAGAACTATCTTGCTTTGAAAATTTCTACAAGAAAGCAGAACCAAGTGCACAAATGACAAATCTAAGGTAGAAACACTAAAGAGAAGCTAAAAGCATGCCAGAAACAAAGGAGGTGGGAACCTCTAAAATGTGTTCTGTTCTTTTTTTTTTTTTTACTTGTTTTTCAATTACAGTTGTCCCAATTATTCCCCCATGCTGTCCCCTGCCCCACCCAACTCCCACTCCCACAGTCAATCACAACGCTGTTTCCATGCCCATGGGTCTTTTGTACTCACTGTTCCTTGATTAGACCCTTGCCCTTCTTTCCTTCCTTAGCCCGCTACCTCCTCCTCTCTGATCACTGTCAGTTTGTTCCTTATTTCCATGTCACTGGTTCTATCTTGCTCCTTTGTTTGTTTTGTTCATTAGGTTCCACTTATAGGTGAGATCATATGGTGTTTTTCTTTTGCCACCTGGCTTATTTCACTTAGCTTAATACTCTCCAGTTCCATCCATGCCGTCACAAAGCGCAGGAGTTCTTTCTTTCTGCTGTGTAGTATACCATTGTGTAAATGTGCCACAGTTTTTTGATCCACTCATCTAAAGATGGGCACTTTGGCTGTTTCCAGTGCTTGGCTATTGTAAATGGTGCTGTTATGAACATTGGGGTGCATAGTTCTTCTGAATTGGTGTTTCAGGATTCTTAGGGTATGATTCTAGCATTGGGATTGCTGGATCAAAAGGCAGTTCCACCAGTCTGCATTCCCACGAATAGTGCACTAGCGTTCCCTTTTCTCCGCATCCTCGCCAGCACTTGTTTGTTGATCTGTTAATGATGGCCATTCTGACCAGTGTGAGGTGGTATCTCATTGTACTTTTTTTAACAGTTTTTCCATTTCTTTTCTTTTGATCCAGGATCCACTCATCACACAATACACAAGAATAAACATTTTTTTAAAGATTTTATTTATTTATTTTTAGAGAGAGGGGAAGGGAGGGAGAAAGGAAGAGAAACATCAGTGTGTGGTTGCCTCTTGCACACCCTCAACTGGGGGCCTGGCCCACAATCCAGGCATGTGCCCTGACTGGGAATCGATTCAGTGACCCTTTGGTTCACAGGCCAGCACTCAATCCACTGAGCCACATCACCCAGGGCTCACTGTGGTTTTAATATGCATCTCTTGAATGGCTAGTGATGTTGAGCATTTTTTCATATGTCTATGGGCCATCTGTATGTTCTCCTTGGAGAAGTGTCTATTCAGGTCCTTTGCCTATTTTTTAATTGGATTATTTGTCTTCCTGCTGTTGATTTGTATGAGTTCTTTATATGTTTTGGAGATCAAGCCCTTGTCTGAGGTATCATTGGCAAATATGTTTTTCCATACTGTTGGTTCCCTTTTCATTTTGCTGATGTTCTCTTCAGTCATGCAGAAGCTTTTAACTTGATGTAGTTACATTTATTTATTCTTTCCTTAATTTCCCCTGCCCTAGGAGATATAGCAGCAAAAATATTGCTACGTGGGACATCTGAAATTTTACTACCTATGTTTTCCTCTATTCTGTTCCATTGATCTATGTGTCTGTTTTTATGCTTTGATTACATTGACCTTATAATAATATAGTTTGGTATCAGGTATTGTAATCCCTCCTACTTGGTTCTTCTTTTTCAAAATTGCTGAAGCTATTTGGGGTCATTTATGGTTCCATATACATTTTTGAAGTATTTGTTTTATATCTGTGAAATATGTCATTGGTATTTTAATAAGGATTGTATTGGATCTATAGATTGCTTTGGGTAGTATGGACATTTTAATGATGTTGATCCTTCCCATCCATGAACATGGCATATGCTTCCATTTATTTGTATCTTCCTTAATTTCTTTCTTCAGTGTTCTGTAGTTTTCTGAGTACAGGTCTTTTACTCCCTGGTTAAGTTTATTCCTAGGTACTTTATTTTTCTTGTTGCTGTAGTAAATGGGATGTTTTCCTAGTTTCTGTTTCTGTTATTTCATTGTTGGTGTAGAAAAATGCCTTTGGTTTCTGAATATTGACTTTGTATCCCATTATTTTGCCAAATTTACTTATTAGGTTGAGTAGTTTTTTGGTGAGCCTATAGGATTTACTAAAATGTGTTCTTTTTAAAGAGCATCAGACAAACAAGTTCCAGAGACTGCATACCCCTAATTATTTTCTGGCCTCTGTGCTCAAAGCTAAGCACCATATAAAAAGTACAGCACAAGAAAAAGGGAAAGAATAATTATGAGAAAGTGCAGACGTGTTCTAGAAATCATCCTGGCTGCCACTTGCCCTGAGCACTGGCATGATGCTGGTTCCTAGGATGCAAGCTTATCCTTAGGAAGTTGTGAGGATACTAATCATTGATAGTCTTCCATCCATGTCTCAACATTTATGGTTTTCCTCTTCACTCCCACTGCCACTGTCCCAGGCCTGATCCCATCAATTCCTACATGAGTCATTGAAAAAGCTTCCAGGATCATGTTTCCTTTTTTCACATTACACCCTACCCTAGTGATATCTCTCTTCAGCAGCATATTTATCACATTGTGCCCCTGCTTGAGAAGCAGCAGAGATCTTATTGCCTATTTAATGGAATCTGAACTACATGGCCTTGTATTTAAGACTCTCCTCTTTTTCTTATTATTTTTACTCAGAATTGAGTTGAATTTTTTAGACCCACATATAACACTTTGCCTTTATCCCTCTTAAATTAAATTTTCTAACTTCATCTCTAGTTCCAGTCATTCAATACAGTTTGATTTCTGAATCTGGACTCTCCCAGATCATCATCCACAAATTTGACAATTGCCATTTGTAATTTTATTCAGATCGCTAATTAAAATGTTGAATGGTGCTGGGACAAGGATAAAGTGGAAAATGCCACAGGCTTCCTCCATTCAACTTGACTAAGTTCAATCAATCATTACTGTTTGGATACAACCATTCCCCTCCTCACTAATGAATATGATTAAAAATTTTAAAGTATGGACATATTCATCATAAAAGAATATATTACATATATTTCCAGGTCAGTTTTTAAAGCATTTCTTTGTTGTTGGCTTTTTTTTCATGTAAAATGCTTATTTCAATGTAAGCACACCTTTTTTTTGCAATGATGATATTAAAATATTAAAAGGACATCCCCTCTTCTTACATAGAAATAATATGGTATTGCTTAGGATCTGCCTATGTAATCTGGGTGCAAGACACTGTGCCCACCAAAATTTCATAATTTAAAGATACCAGTTGTATAAAGAATCCCCACATTCAACATCTGGAAAAAAAAAACTTAGAAAATTAAAGGTTAATCAGAAGACAACCTTAAAATTTGTTTGAATAATACTCTTGGAGAGATTTGAGTGCGTGTATCTTTAAAATTAGAAGTTACTATGCAATAGATGCAACTATAAATCTGGAAAAATTTGGAACTATGATTATCAAAGTAACAAGCCAGAAACTGTCCATTCTTAAAAGCTTTCCCCCTTTGTTACTGGTATACAGTCTATCCAGAGTGCCAAGGAAGTCATCCTTATTGACCAAGATGGCATCATGGAAAGGTTCTTACACTGAGCCAGTGGAAAGCTAGAAATATGAATGGATAGGACCCTAAGTATGCCAGAAGCTAGAAAGATAATTGGATTTTTAAAAGCCTCTCCTCCCTATCCTTATAAGAATCTTGGGCTTGAGCAGGAAGATCAAGATGGTCTTTGAGACAGGATTCCACCATTCTCCAAGGTTGTGCAGCACCTAAATAAATCTCTTTCCTTGTACCAACACCTGCCTCACAAGTTTGGCTTTTGTGGTGGCAGGCAGCCAATTCTCCATTTTTTTTTTTTTTTTTTTGGTAACACTTCTCATTTGACTCCTTACTTAGGGCAATACCTACAGGGGACAACCACTTGAAAGCTTCACCTTCCTAAACTTTGGCTGATTCCTTTTGAGGATATTTAGAGACCCTGAGCAAACAGGAAGCCAACAAGGCTGCAGGTATTTGTCATTTCCTGTCAGAAGTCCTGCCCCATTTTGAGTGACAGTGCTGAGCTCACCCACATCTGCTTTGAGGCTCTCCCAGCAGCTGAGGGAGGACAAGCTCATTAAAAAAGGTTCAGCTGACAGGGCAGCCACCACCCTCATTTCCACTTCTGCCCTCAATAGATGGTGCACAGTTTAAAGGGACAAGAAAAAAAAGTTTGAAAATTAACTATCTCTAGTTTTGGGGGTGGGAGCGGCATAGCCTTATCACAAATGAGACATATTTCACCCACTCCTCCCAAGAAGGTTAAAAGGACACAAAATTCTCAATTTCTTTTACTCCCAGGAGAGCTCATAGATTTAGAGTTTTAGGCTCCTCTGGGCAAGGAGCTGAACCTCCCCTGAGGGACGGAGGTGGACACAGTTGGAGGCCTGGCCCATTTATCTAAGCACCACAAGCACAGAGCACAGGCCCAAGGCCACAGAAGATGTTTTAACTCTAATTTCTTTTAAAATCAGAAGGAAAAAATGACTATAACAGCAACAAATATGGGTAGGACAATAGTAGTCTTAAGAATGTAGTTGTACTCTTCCGGGAACGGCGTCTTTAGGCATTCACAATGGTCCAGCGTTTGACATACCGCCGGAGGCTGTCCTACAATACAGCCTCTAACAAAACCAGACTGTCCCGAACTCCTGGCAATAGAATTGTTTACCTTTATACCAAAAAGGTTGGGAAAGCACCAAAATCTGCATGTGGCGTGTGCCCAGGCCGACTTCGCGGAGTTCGTGCCGTGAGGCCTAAAGTTCTAATGAGGTTGTCTAAAACGAAAAAACATGTCAGCAGGGCCTATGGTGGATCCATGTGTGCTAAATGTGTCCGTGACAGGATCAAGCGTGCTTTCCTTATTGAGGAGCAGAAAATTGTTGTGAAAGTATTAAAGGCACAAGCACAGAGTCAGAAAGCTAAATAAAAACGAAGCTCTTTTTTTTTGAGTAATAAAAATAATTAAAAGGCAAAAAAAAAAAAAAAAAGAATGTAGTTGTAAAACATCATATTTTCTATTTTATGTTGTGTTGGCAGGAGCCCACAAAAGTCCCAATGCAGCCTTGATTGAGAAGTGGCTCCACTGGTGTGGAAGGTGGTTGGTGGTTTGGAAAGTTCTCCTGGGTTGTAAAGACTGGATCCAGCAAGCAGGGCACTACAGAGGTGCCATGGTGGAGCAGGACAGATGTGGATAGCCTTCAGGAAGAACCAGTGCCCAGCAGCTCTGCCCCGGGCAGAAAGAGCAGCCAGACAGGCAGTGAGCACTCTAAGTTCTGGGGTGGTCCTTGGACCATGAGAGCTCTCCCATCCCATCTGCCAGGCTGTGCACAACCTTCAGGACCCAGAAACAACAGTCGATTCAGATTTCCCACCAATCCCTTCAGGTAAGAGCCTGAGCCAGATTTAATTTAGAAACAAAGATGTATCTCATTCCTAGGTGTTATAAGCAAAATCACTCCTGATGCACAAGCTCATTGGAGAACAGCATTGGGGGATGGTGGCGATATTTCACCTTAAATAGCTAATAGTTTTATAAGTAAATAGAATTCTTGGGGAGGAAACATGCTCTGTTGCAGGTCCTTGTTGGTCTGTCTCAGGAAGCAGTTTTCCCTCCAGCAGCACAAGGCATGGTGGCTCGCTGAATATCTTAACCTGAAGCAGTTTCAGAAAATGGAGAAGAGGAAGGTCGCTCTGACATCCTGGCAGCCTGGCTCTTCTTCCCCAAAACAGGTCACAAAACTCTGTGAAAGGTGCTCTCCCTGCACCAGGAGAATGGCAGACACTTCTCACTTGATGGAGACCTGGGGGCCAAGAAATTTGTACCAACAAACATGTTAAACTCACTTTCATCTTCCCAGTTACTTCTCCACAATGTATTATTTCTCACCCAAACCTCCTCTATCTTGTTAGCTTTTCCTGCTCTTGGTCACTTCTTCAAGTCCTCATTCTCTTATGAAGGCTCCTGTGCACGTGTAAAATTTCAATAAAATAGGTATGCTTTACTCCTGTTCATCTGTCTTTGTCAGTCTAATGTTCAGACCCAGCCAGGGACCTAAGGGGATTGACGAAAACCCCATCTTTTCCTACAAGGCACTGTGTTCCAAGTTCTAGTATATTACCCAGTTATTTCATCCCTAATTGATGTCTATCTGAAGTATACCATTTCTTAAGCTCTGATCAACATAAAACTTTTAAGATTACTTCCCTTTTTCTCCATTAGTGGTCATATTATCATTCCTGCCACTGTCATTGGAGAAGGAAAATGGCAGGGTTAATTGAAGAAACCCAACTGTCAACAGTCTCTGTGATAAAAGCAGGTGTGGACATGTAATACACAGCTTTACCAGTTTCTTTACAAGTAAACACACTCTTTAAAGAGAGTCATTCTAGAAGACTTATTTTGTCACTAATTTACAAACAACTTTTGCTAATGACATTATGGGTTGTTTTGTTGGTTATTTTAGACCTGTACACTATTTCCCATCAAAGAATGCAAAAAGAAAAGGAAATTGATTAGCACATAGAGTTGCTTTCAAGATGTTATGTGACAACTAAAGACAATTAGAACTTCTAAAAAATCAGTTAACTAGATGTTTCATTTGCCAATATTAACATTATTTTATTAAGAACTTAAGAATTAAAAATTTTAGACAACTTACTACTGCTGTTAGAAATATAGTCAAAAAACAAAATATCTTTCTAACCCAGAAATTCTCTCCACAAATGTAGTAAAGAAAGTTTAGTTACTGACTAAGCATTAAACCACAATATGATGTGCATCACAGGCAATTCACAGACTGCAAAGATAGAAATGTCATCCTTTTGTGTGTAGCCAATCAGACACAACTCACTCCACTGATGTTCTCAAGATAAACAAGTAGCCAGTCCCCCAAGTCAGAGGGCTGGACAGCACCCTTGGTCACACACAGTTCATCTTAGATACACTTGGTAATTGGAGTGACCATCTGTGTTGACAAATTGGCTTTATTCAAAGGAAAAATAAACTCATATCTTTAAGAGCCAGGCAGCCCCCCACCAAGTTAGACTGGGACCCTCCACAGACACTGGAAGATGGGGATTTTCTTCCTTGGTGATTGCATTTGAAAGAGACGGCCCCCAGGTCCTTGAGAAAGATACAACTGGGCTGTAAGGCTCACCAAGGGCCTACCTAGTCTCCAGAAGAATTTATATACATTCCAAATAAACAAGAGGTACTTTCCATTAAAACTTTTCTACAGTAAATGTTCTAAGTAAAAATGGAGGGGACTAAAACATCTTCAACAGGGAGAAAGAAGCCTCCTAGTTTTAATTTGCATTTTGCTTTTGTCCTTACACAAAATTGGACATTTCTGAAAGCCTGGAAACTGAGCTACTCATTTCATGATGTACACACTTTTCCTTCAATAATATCATTCCAAGGAGGACCTTGTCCTCAAGGAAATTACCTTTTCATGGATGAGTAAATGATCTAGCAAACTAACAACAAAACAGAAGATAATTGCAGATTAAAGAAAGAACTAAAAATGAAATGAATAAGATCTCATGAGAAAATTTGTGTGTGAAGTGGAGAGAATTAATATGCTTGGAATGGTAGGAAACACCTCTCAGCTTGTGACACTTAATTCAATATTATTGAGAATGAGCAGTCAGGAAAGACTTTCCCAGGCTCAAATAAGGGCTGGGGCATTATTGCTGGAAGCCATGGGGAGAGTAGTGGAAGAAGGTGGGAAAGATAAGTGAAGCCCAGAACCAGAAGTGCATTTAGCTCTAAGAAGGAGTTTAATCTTATTCTAAACATGGAATAAAATGGCCAAAGAGAACTATGGAGTAATTAATGACACTGGTGGTGGATTGTGGTGGAGGCAGGTGGCAAGAAGGGGACTTCACTTGGAGGCCTGGACAGAGTGGTGTGGTTTAGATGGTCAAACAGATTCAACATGCTTTCAGGCTTAGAACCAACATAATGTGGTAATGGATGAGATCTAAGGGAAGGGAAGGACTAAGAATTACTTCTAGGTTTGTACCTGAGTAATTTAGTGGATGGGGAAGAGAGTAAGTTTTGTTTTGATTTGGTTTGGGTGGGTTGGGTTGGGTTAATGCTTGGTTTGGGGAAGTGGAACAGAAACCTATTCTGGGTGTAGTACATTTCAGAAGCCCTTTGGACGCTCAGTTGGAGATATCAAGTAGGAGTCATCTGGATATCATGTAAGGGCACCAAACCAGAGACCTAAATGAGAGTCGTGAGCAATGAGATGATTTCTGTAACTGGTCAACAACAATGCATTAGCTAACATCTTTGAATGCTTACCTGTTATCCTGTCAAGTGCTTCTGCAAATTAATTCTGAGAGTAGTATTATTATTATCCCCATAATACAGACAAGGAAACTGAGGGTCAGAAAGTCACTGGGGGTAAATGGTTTTCCCTAGGTGACCCAGCTACCATTTGCAGTCTAGGGAGCACTCTGCTGAGTCCAATAGTGACGCCATAACTATCCTGACCTCCTCAATCAGCTCTTGAACCCTTTCTATTACTGAACAGATTTTTCCTCTTTCATTTGGAAGTCCCTGACAACACATAATAGCTACTATAATGAAACCCAACGTTGTATTCTTTTACGCTAAAAGAAACATGGTCGCAACCCAAAGGGGCAAAAATGACTGCGAGCATATCTCCCAGATAAATCAGCCATGGTTTGACAAGAGAGTTAATCCATCTCTACTGGGCCCCTTGCATAGACGTCTCTGTGTTGGGACTATGCAGCATAGAGAAAATCATGATGTGGACCTATGCCCTCCAGTCACTTCTATTCCAGTTGTAGAGGAAGATACATACACACTGGCGGTTAAAAATGATAGATGGGTGTAGAGATGTGTATGCTGGACAGGCATAAACAGATCAATGACTCACTAAACAAAAGTTACTGAAGCCCTGTGTGCCAAGCACTGTTCAAGGACTTGGCATACGGGCACACAAGGAAATAGGACAACACGTGAGTCTCTTCAGTCTTCCTCAGCCTCTGACCTGCCTTCTCAGGTCCTTCACACACAGATCACACTGCTATGCCATCTCAGTCTCCGAGTGGTCCCCTCTGGCAGAGCACAGCTGGTCAAGTACAGTCAGAAAGAAGGGCCTAGACTATATCTTCTAAAACCAAAATCATTATTTTTGCACAACTCCCCAGTTTTTGACTGGTGTGCTTAGTAGTAGTAGTAGTAGTAGTAGTAGTAGTAGTAGTAGTAGTACTCCATGAAATATGTCAAATAGTGGCCTTAAAACAAGATATGTTGACATCCTAACCTCTGGAAACCGTGAATATGATCTTACTTGGAAAAAATATCTTTGCAGATGTCATGAAGTCAAGATAAAGCCCCCCTGGATTAACTGGGTGGTCCTACATCCAATGACAAGGGTCCTTATTAGAGACAGAGGAGAGGATGCATACAGAAAGAAGCCAATAGAAGATGGAGGTGGAGACTGGAGTGATGCAGCCTTGACAAATCCAGGGATACCAGGAGCTTGCAGAAGCTGCAGAGGCAGAGAGGACTCTTCCCTGGAGTCTCTGGGCCTCTGGAAGCAGCATGGTCTGGGGACAACGTAAGTTTGGACTTCTAGCCTCCAGTCTGTGACAGAATAAATTTCCACCAATTTTATGATAATTTGTTATTGGTAGCCCTTAGGACAATCATACACTCCATTTTTAAAAAACAGATAATTTTTTTAGAACATTCTAAGATTTCTAGAAAAACTGAGAAGCCAGCACATAGAATTCCCATATACCTTGTACTTAGTTACTCCTATTACTAACATTAGAATTACTAACATTAGTCTTGTGTTAGTATAATTTGTGTCTTTGTTAAAAACTGTTGAACCAATTTTGATACAGTATCATTAAAGTGCAGAGTTGATTCCAATTCCCTAAGTTTTTACCTAATGTCCTTTTTATACCCCAGAATACCACATCATACATCATTGTCTTATCTCCTTAGGCTTCTACATACTTTTGACCCAGCAACTCAACATCTAAGAATCTTCTCTAAGGTAACAGTCATGGGTATGTGATGTTTACTCTTAATACCTAAAAATTATAGAGGAACCACAGAGCTTTTATGTGGGCTGTATCTATCCATATCTGCTACAGTATAAATTAAACTGAGAAAATGTTTAAAATATTTATTAATTCATGTAAAAATAACTATACCCTTTACATGTTAATACATCTTTAAGAAGAATAACTATTTTCTGAAGTGAAATAAAATCTGTAATGTTGGTATTGTTTACATTTTTGCAAATGTTTAAATTTTTAAGGGAGATAAATAGAGTGAGCTGAGTTCTCATATATTCATTCAACCTGTTGTAGAACCACAAGTCACGAAGCCTCTGGAAAACTCTGCTGTTCACCTGGGAGAGAGTGAGAGTCAGAAATGCAACCATATTTTAGAACTGTAGTGAAAATAGGTTTGACCTCATGGACCCCCTGACAAGGCCACAGGGAGTCTCTGGGTCAGACTTTGAGGTACACTAGCTTAAAACAATAAAAAGTGTGAAACTGTGATACTATTTGATAAAAATAATGTAATATCAAACAACAAAGGATATCATTCAATGATCCTCTATCCTATTGGGTGAGAACTCCTAATTCCTGTAACTGAACCTACACCATGCTGTTGTCTTCTTGCTCTTTCCCTGTGCTGGCATATGTGCCCCTCCCTGTAGGAACAGCCCTGTGTTTCTGCATCCCCTCCCAACCACCCACCTCGGCAGCTGGCCTAGTGACTCCCCCAGAGCCTTTGCTCTGTCCAGCAACACTAAACCTGCTCAAGGGGCTCGTATTTCAAGTCTCTTCTCTCTCCACCCACTTCTCTTTCTCCTTCCTCTTCCATTACAGCAGACTTCTTCCCCACCCCTGTTTTCTAAAGTAATAAGATAAAAATTAAAAATCACAGTTGTATGCAATAATCAAAGTGGAAGTGCCCCATGATCCCTAACCTCCTCTAAATCACCACCATTCATAGTCTGGTGTTTGGTTTCCAATTTTTTTTTACCTATCCTGCTGGAGAACTTGCTTCTTAAACATACACATCAATCCTCATACACTCACCTCAGAACTCTAAACATTACATGATATTTCATTACATAGACATACCAATAGTCATTTTACTTCCTACTGAAGGACATTTTAAATTTTCCAACTTCCTGCCATCAAAAACAATGTGAAAGGTGTATGTACTTTTGCACACTTGTAAGCACTATGACACATATCTAGAAATTGAACTACTTGGAGTGAAGAGTGTGGACATTGTAAATGCTAGTGAATACTGGCAAATTCCCTACTCGGAGTTGGTACCAGACGACACTGTCACCAACAACTCAAGCTGATGGCAGCCAGGCTTCCTGAGGATCCAGGCCAAGCAATTCTTGCATCTGCACCTCCCTCCTCACCCTGCATTCACCCAGTTGGCACTCACTCTGGCTTCGGGCTGGGCCACTCCCCTGAGATACTCTTCCAGAAAGACTAACTCCTCCTCCCACTTCTAAGTCCAGCAGAATTCTGCTTCTCAGTGCTGCTCCTGTTTGATGTTGCCACAACACTCTCCTTCTCTGGTAGGCTCTTCCCTTCTGAGACACCACAGCCTGTTTCTCTCCGACATTAGCTCCTCTCCGGTCAAGTGTCTGCAGGCATTATTCTTACTCCAGCCCAGACTAGGCCTTCATGTCTTCTTGCCCTATACTCCTTCTCTGACTTGCCCCATTCCCTCCATGGTTCCATCATCTAGACATCCGTGGCTCCAGAGCCAGTTAGTCATCTCCTCTGATCTAACTCATCACACTAGCCTTGCCCCTCAATGATTCCACAGGAAAGTCAGCATTCTAGCCAGCCTTCCCATTCCTTACTGCCACATACACCCATAGCCTGCTTTCCTCCCCATCATTCATATCCAAGGAATCACTAGTCCCATTGATTCTTCCTCCAAAAGAGAATTTTCAAGATGACAATGTTTTCTACCCCACTGCACTACCATGCTTCAAATTCAGTACCTCTTTGCCAGGTACTGTGCCAGTTTAAACATGTCTTACCCTCTCACTTAAAACACTCCGTTATGCTTAGAAAAAAATCTACATGATCTGAGTCTGATCCCTCAAATCCCATGACTGTGGGAGGCTGTGTGGCTTGGACCAGGGTCTTAGCAGTGGCAGTGCAGAGAAGTGGCTAGGTCAAGATATATTTTGGAGATAAAACAAGACCTGTCCACATATTGGTTCTGGAAAAACAGGGATGGGGTAGAAAGAGGTGTCAAGACAAGCTCCAAGGTTTTAGCTTTAAAATGTTGTTGACTAATAGTATAATTTTCTGAGATAAAAGAAACTGGGAGCGACCAGGTTGCAGATGAAAAATACCAAAAGTTCAGTTTGGGGGACATTAAGTTTGTGATTGCAATGACAAGTTCAATCAGTCTGTAATCAGAGAAATAAGTAAAGCTGAGAGTCATCAATGAATATAGGGCATTCAGATATCACTTAAAATAATAAAAATGGGCGAGGTCACCAGGAACAAGAAAGGAGAAGACCGGTTAAATAAAATTTTACTGAAATACAGCAAATAGATGGTGACTATCCAAAAGGAAGATCATGAAGATTACTTCTTCTCTTCCTGCAATATACACTTTTGATATATCTTTGTTATTTAAATTTTTTAAGTTAATCATGATTCTGGAACTGTTTCAGGAAATTTTAAAAGTAAAATTACGTCATTTGTAACAACTTAGTCTTCATAAGAAAAATAATCTACATAAGTAAGAAGAAAATGTTCATTTCCAGTGGAAAAGAGACATCTGTTTTAAAAAACTTGATGTTTTTTCAGTTCTTTTGAATATTTTGTATGGTCATGGGTGACAGGCAATGAATGAACACACCTTTATGAAGATGATTTAACGCTTGTGCTAAAGGAAGATCAAGTACAGACTGCATCTAGACCATTTGAGAGTGAAATACCGTAAAGGCATGTGGCTTTTCACAGTTCAGGCTGGAGGACTGAGACTGAGCTGAAGCTCCAGAAAGGAAACGAGGTCAGTGCCCTATCCTGCAGGTCTGGGAAAACTTAGATTCCTAAGGAAAGAATTTGACAATTGCTCTTCAAATTGTTAACGTTCTTCTTTAATCAACACAGTTCTCCGTAAAGAAAATCATAACTCCTTTTTTCTTTCTTTCTTGCCTCCTCTTTCTTTCTTTCTTTCTTTCTTTCTTTCTTTCTTTCTTTCTTTCTTTCTTTCTTTCTTTCTTTCTTTCTTTCTTTCTTTCTTTCTTTCTTTTCTTTCTTTCTTTCTTTCTTTCTTTCTCTTTCTTTCTTTCTTTCTTCTTTCTTTCTCTTTCTTTCTTTCTTTCTTTCTTTCTTTCTTTCTTTCTTTCTTCTTTCTTTCTTTCTTCTTCTTCTTTCTTTCTTTTCTTCCTACTCCAAACCACAATTCTCCTTTCCCCACCCCTCATCTTAAATCAAGACTTCATGACTGCTGTTTTACTGAGAGAGAACCAAGCAACTGGACCCTATGTTCTGGGCAGATCCTGTTTTCCACAAGTCAAGCCTGAGCAGACAAACCCACTTCAACTCATTAGAGAACTTTCCTGTTGACCCAGGACTAACTGATTCTGCTAAAGACATTCTCAAACTAGAAGGAATTGGGGCAGGGCAGGGAGGCCTGGATATTCCCCAGGGGAAGGAAGTTTGGGTATTTCTGTCAGTTACAAATCTCAGCAACATAACTGTTCAATTGTTTAAACAGAGAGAAAAGTACAAGTGATTATATCTTTTCTTTTCTGGAACTTCTAAAAATCAAGTGACATATCTACTATATTTGCTCTGTGAAGCCTTTATTTATCCTGCTCCTTCACTGATTTGTGAAGTACTTGATGTTAGAGTGAGGCTTAAATGACCAGATGTTCTGATTGTTCAGAAAGGATCCAAATAGAGTGAATAGAACATAGATTTATTTTCTTGTACTCTACCTGTTGCAGGAACACAGATCTCTGGGTAGGGGCATTCTCATGCTCCTCCGCCCAGGTGCCGTCCCATGACCCAGGAGATGATGAGCTAATCTTGTCTCCGCCTTTGGCTTTAGGCTGTTAAGGCCACTGGGTCATGGAATCCTGGGAACAGCGAGTTCTGTTGTGTACTCCATCTGCCTCCTTGTTAATAAGTCTTAAAATGGAGCTGGCATTGAGGATTAGTGGGTCTTCTTTGCTTCCCTGATAGGTGCTAGCTAAACCAGGAGTTACCCTGGCTGTATTTTACATATTAATGATACTTTGTAAGAATTCTTTCACTTGTAAAATTCTCCAATTGTTGGCTGGAATGTCACACCCCCTGTTCTAGTAACTTTTGAAATCCTAATAAAAGGACAATGAGGCTTCCTGCTCTCCGCTGATGGTCAGAGTGAGCCACAGTCCTCCGTTTGTTACCGGCCAGTCATCCTGCTTGCTGGATTTATCTCAGCGTCCATGATCATAAAAAACACTTCATCTACCAATCAGAAATTATACTCCATCCCATGAACCTTGTCTGCTTTTATGAGTTATTAAGATTAACCTCATGCACCAGATTTTCCTGTAACACCAAAGCGAGAACCATTGCTTCACAGAGGCTGTCAAGCCTTAATTTTTTATTTTTTTCACATATTTTTCTTTTTTGTGTGCGAACATTTAAGTTCTACTCTCTTAGCAAACTACAATTACATATACAGTGCTGTCAACTACAGTCACTATATTTTACATCAGACCCTGAGACCTTATTTATCTAATTGAAAGTCTGTGCTCTTTTTCAACCTCTCCCTGTTCCCTCACCCCCATCCTTGGCAACTACTTTTCTGCTCTGTTTCTATGAGCTTACTTTTTACAAAAGATTTCACATATGAGTGATTCTATGAGTTTAACTTTTTAGGATTTGACATATAAGTGATATCACACAGTATTTGTCTTTCTCTTTCTAACTTATTCACTTAGTATAATGCCCTCAAGTTTCATTCATGTTATTGCAAATGGTAAGATGTCTCTTTTTATGGCTGAGTAATATTCCATATATATATATATGTGTGTGTGTGTGTGTGTGTGTGTGTGTGTGTGTATATATATATATATATATATATATATATATATATATCAGAGAAGGAAAACTCTGACTCCAAAAAACCTCCGCTGCCTTGCGGCATACCTCTTCAGGGGAAAGGCTAAGGGAGTAAACCCCGACAGAAAATCCGGAGCCGGAGTCCCTAAGGCGGTTTGACGTTGTAGTCAACACCGGCAACTCCTGCGGCGCACCTGAACCCAAGCTGTATCGACTCCGTCTTTCCCTTGGACCCTTCAGCTGCGAAGAGAGGGGGGGTCTGCTGCATGGGCAACAGCAGACCCTCCATATTACCCTGCCCAGGCTCTGTAGCTTCAGCGTCATCGCATGATGTCGATTCAACACGGGAGGAGACAGATACCATGTCACTCCCGAGTCGGACTGCACAGCCATTCTCGGCGGTGCAGATAGACTCTTAAGAAGCTACACCATCGTCTCTCGAGACGGACGGCTGCCGACAACGACGACGATATATATATATATATATATATATATAATCACTTCTTTATCCAATCATTTATTGATGGACACTTAAGTTTTTCCCAAATCTTCATTATTGTAAATAATATTTTTCTCTTATTAAAACAGAGTAAGAACTATGCTATTTTCTGTACTATTTGTATACTGTTCTGAACATCTTTTCAATGCTGTGATTTATTTCCCATTAACTTTCAGTTCAATGAGTTGTCAGTGATTCATATGGCATGCCAAAGCTGGATGAAGCAATTTCAGAGCTTAATAAACACAGACTGTTTTCGGAGACTGAGAGAAAACCTTTTATTCGTTTGTTGCCAGACAAGCTTAGATTTTGGCATAATTATCTTCAGTGATAACTATTCAAAAATGTTTCCTTAAATATTCTTGTGTTAAAATGGAAGAAATGCAATACCGATGAATAAACTACAGTACTTCTTACAGGGAAATTTCCTTTCCATAGGCATGAGATGCTCTACAGACTCTACCAATGTCAACCTATCTTTTGAGACTGTAGGTTTTCACTGGAAAACACTATGGACACCCTATGGGTGGCTTAGCTGACACCCATGGGTGGCTTGGCTGACATCCTGGTAAGGCAGGAGAAATTCCTGGGGTACCCCTAGGAAACCTGTTCTAAGACTGGCTCCTCAAAATTGAGAAAACTCCAGAGGTGCCCCTGGGCTAAGACAAAGGACATTGGTACAGAACATAGACTCTATTCTAAGGCCAGTTGTCCCTGCTTTCTGGAAAAGCACTGAATCATGGTGAATCATGACAGTACCTGTGCAGATGCTACATGACCCCTGCTTCATTATAATAGTGTTTTAATAAATTAGCATTGTAGGAACCCTTGCCCCAGTGGCCAATCAAGGAAAATTATGGGAGACTGCATGCGCAGTAGCTTAAAAGTAATATAAATACTTGTACATACACAATAAAAGACCACCAAAACTAGCCAGGAAATAGCTGACCTGTAAGAATAGAATCCCTCCAGCCACTGAGGGTCAATCTTTGCTCAGAGTTGGCCCACTCCCATGTTCTGTGGAGTGTACTATCACTTAATAAATCTGCTCTCTCTCTCTTTCTGCTATAAACTCTCTGTGCATTTAGTTCAATTCATTGTTTGTGATCACTAAGAACCTGGTTACCTGTGCCCACCTGTGACATTGTTTGTGATCACTAAGAACCTGGTTACCTGTGCCCACCAGTCTGCCTAGACAGCATCACCCACATCATTAGGTTGCTGACTCCCTGGTGAAGTTCCCTTTCCCTGACAAGGAGCATAGCAGTAATTCACTATTCCTTCATTCTAGAAATTGCCAGTGAGCACTGACCATGTGTCAGAGAGGAGCAATGGTAAAGATATATTTCACTGGAACTTACATTCTAGTGCTAGAGGAAGACAACGTATCAATATAAGTATCTATTTAGAAAACCAACCCATGGAGTGAGAAGTGCTCACCAGCACCAATTGGGATTCCCAGTCATGCTTATGTCCCTGCACTTGTGCCCTAGGTGTTTCTGGGGCCTGAGTTGACTCCTCCAGTGTGCTGCCAACCAGTGCAAGCCATGTCTACAGCAGATTCATGTGTAGAGGCTGGCTACTGGGACTCATGTCAGGTTGATTATGCCCACGATATCCTAACACACCCCCAACTGCACTCTTCTCCTTTTTCCATGGTTTATTTCCACCTTTGGAAACACTATAGATTAGACACCCCTACATCTGAGTGCCCATGGCCACATTGTTACAGATATTCTAACTTCCTATATATCAAGAGAAAGAGAAGGAAGAACAACATTCTGAGGCCTCACACAACAGCACAGTCTGACCTGACGTGCCTTTATTAATCTGGCATTAGGCAGCTGAGGGAAACTGAATTTAGAGAAATGTTTGTAAGCATGTATTAATTATTTTTCTTTTAGGTTTTAATTAGCTAACTCAGCTACTTCTCTACACAAATCACAGTGCAAATTGTGATATAATCTATATGGTTTATCAATTCTTTTTTTCTTAAGTATATTTTATTGATCATGTTGTTACAGTAGTCCAAATTTTTCTCCCTTTGCTCCCCTCTGCCCAGTTGCCCCCTTCCCCCAGCAATCCCAGCCCCCTTAGTTCATGTCCATTGGTTGTGCATATAGTTCTTTGGCTTCACCCTTTCCTATATTATTCTTAACTTCCCCCTGTCTAATTTGTATCAACAAATTATGCTTCTTAATCCCTGCATCATTTACCCTTTTCTCCCCTTTCTCCCTCCCAGCTGATAACCCTTCAAATGATCCCTATACCTATGATTCTGTTCCTACTCTGCTTTGCTTAGCTGGATTTTGTTTCTATTTTTTAGATTCAGTTGTTGATAGTTGTGAGTTTGTTGCCATTTTAGTGTTAATAGCGTTGATCTTCTTCTTCTTAAATAAGTCCCTTTAACATTTTATATAATAATGGCTTGGTAATGATGAACTCTTTTATCTTTACTTTGTCTGGGAAGCACTTCATCTGCCCTTCTATTCTAAATGATAGCTTTGCTGGATAGAGTAATCTTGGTTGTAGGTCTTTGCTTTTCATCACATTGAATACTTCTTGCCAGTCCCTTCTTGCCTGCAAAGTTTCTTTTGAGAAGTCAGCTGAAAGTCTTATAGGCACGCCTTTGTAGGTAACTCTCTGCTTTCCACTTGCTGCTTTTAAGATTCTCTCTTTATCTTTCACATTTAGCATTTTAATTATGATGTGTCTTGCTGTGGTCCTCTTTGGGTCTAGCTTGTTTGGGACTCTCTGTGCTTCCTGGACTTGTATGTTTATTTACTTCACCAAATTTCGGGTGTTTTCCTTCATTATTTTTTCACATACGTTTTCAAATTCTTGCTCTTCCTCTTCTCCTTCTGGCACCCCCATGATTTGGATGTTGGAGGTTCCTAAGCCTCTCCTCATTTTTTTCAATTCCTGTTTCCTCATTCTGTACTGGTTGACTGTTTCTTCTTCCTTATATTCCAAATCATTGATATGAACCCCAGTGTCCTTCCCTTTGTCATTGGTTTTGTGTGAATTTTCCTTCATTTCACTTAGCATAGCCTTGACTTCTTCTCTTATGTGTTTGCCATACTCAAGCATATCTGTCAAGCCTATGCGCATCTTTATCACCAGTCTTTTAAATTCTGCACCTGTTAGGTTGGCTATCTCTTCGTCGCTTAGTTCTCCCACTGGAACCTTGATCCATTCCCCCTTTTTGGCCATATATCTCTGTCTCCTCATCTTTACAGGCTCCTGTGTTTGTATGTCTCTGTTGCACCTGTTTTGTTGTAATGGGCGGAGCTTTAGGGATTCGTCAGTACAGGGCGACCCGTTTCACCACGTTGTGGCACTGTATGTAGAGGAGGGGTCAGAGAGGGAACAATGCCACTTGCTCAGCACTCGCCCTTTTTCCAGGCAATTCTCCCACTTTCCTATAGGACTGGCACCTCTCTAGCTGTTGCCCTGACCATTGTTCCTAGAGTGGGTGGGTCTGCAGACTTTCTAGGATGATGGGGGCCCTTTAAACAAGCGGACTCTGCTGAGAAACCAGCAGTTTCTTCCTCTGCCCCAACCCCTACTAGTTTGCACAGTCAGAAGCAATGAGGCTTAATTTTCCCTGGTGCTGGGACCGTGAGCTGTGTGGTCTGGGCAGAAGCTAGGAATGCTCCCCAGGTGTCCCTCCCCACTTTTTAAAATGTGTGACTGCACTTTCTGCTGGCCTGCTGCTTCTACCACTACCACTGCTGCTGCCATCATACCATGTCCTCTCTGCCTGGGCTCCGCCCCTCCTACCTGTCTGGATGAGTATTTCTTCTTTATATCTTTGTTTTTTGGACTTCCATGCAGCTTGATTTTCTGGAACTTCTGGTTGTCTCTCATTTAGAGGTAGTTGTATTCCTTTTTAGTTGTGAAGGGAGATCCAGCATGTCTGTCTAGGTCTCCATCTTGGCTGGAAGTTTGGTTTATCAATTCTTAAGTGGCACTGAGTTCATTCCATTTCATTCCAAATCTCTGTAACCTGAGATTAGTGCTAAATTAAACTGTGGCTTCCCAATGAGTTTCTTTTTCATATCCGCCTCACCCTCACTGTCCCAGACATTTGAGAATAAGGTGCTTGGTCCTGCTCAGGGCTAATTCCTATCATTGTGGTCAGGTGCTGTTTCAGTGGGCTGAACTCATCCATCATTACAGCATCCCGCTTAGAGAATCTAAGTGCTGCAGGTTGTGGACATTCTCTAGGCCCAGCAAGGGAAACATTCAGGTAATCCAACCACAACACCCAAGCCTTCCCATCTTCTCCTGGTCTTGTTCTTACCACAAACCTACTTCAGGGATTTCAGATGCTAAAGCAGGGACTCTATCTGACCACATTTTTCTCTCACTAGTGAAACATGAATTTGGCCCACATTAAATGTGCTCAAGGAGTCCATCATTTGCAGGGTGTGTGTACAAGAAGATCTGCTGCAACAGTGCCCACATCTCCCTCCTGTGGGTCTGCTTGGACCCCACCACTGGCTGGAAGAATGGGGACTATCAGAAGAGGTTAGAGAGTGGGCATGCTCCAAAACAGAACTGGGTGACATGTTTCTAATTTGGGACGATGGGTATAGTAAGGATTGGTTAAGTTCCCAGGATTGTCTGAATCTATCTATTTTTACTAAAATGATAATATATTAGTTTTGCCAATTTTATCTCATTTATGATGACAAATGCTGTGAAATTGTTGCTGATTATGGTATCATTGTCCTTTTATTTGAATTGACTAAACCAGCTCATTCAAAGTGACTTAACAGATGTACCCAAGGTCCTGGTAAGTAGCAGAGCTCAGGATGCACACACGTCCTGACTCCAGCTCCCTGGCCTTTACACCTCCCTGCTCCAGTCAGTGGTGCCTGGGGTCTGCTCCTGTCCAGAAAAGGTTGTGATTTGGCTTCAGTTCTTCACTTTCTCTTGCTCATCTTGTTCAGCAGTCAGTCGTGTTAACCTCAGGGCAGCTTGTGGTGCTGTCTGCCCTCCTCTCACCCTCTCCTTGCTCCTGTAAGTGACCAGACACAAGGGTAAGTACAGGCAGATTTCCTGTGCTACTGTCTTGTTCTTATGTGGTCTTTGATTTTTCTAGAGTAATCAGAAAAAGAGTACCTCATCATATGTGCCATCTGAATTTCTCTTTCCTACCATGTGTGTTTACAAGAGAAATACCAGAACTGTGTTGCAGAGCTTCTATATCTAACACTCTTCACACCCATTTTCCAGGCTCTTTTAGTGGCTCAGCGCAAGGGCACAGTCTGTGCATTCAAGCAGGACCTAGGGGAACTTTCACACCATCACTGTGCTTTTGGTCAATGTGAATAAACCTGACATGGATCTTACAAACATGGTAACTGGCAACAAGTATTCTCTGTCCCATTCACTCCAGCTGTTCATTTACTGGATAGTATCACACATCTGCACCAGGGTTAATATAAGGAGTGCAAGGGTTTATGTCTCATTGAGTTCCACAGAAAACAGCATCTTACAGCTTCCAAATCCATGAGGGACCTAAGACTGGGTCAGATGCTGACCAAAGGCCAACAGTACATGGATCTGAACGCAAACATGCCTTCTTCACATCCTCTGGCCCCACCCACTCTCCCCTTGAGCTCCTCTCAACAGCAGTTTTGCCCCTGCTGTGCACTGACTAAACAGCACAGTCCTTCCTGGTGACACTTGTTCCTTTCTGCTTCAGGAATCTCAGGTCTGGGAAGGGAAGTGGGCTCAGTGATGCTGAACTCACCTCAGTGCTGAAGGGAGAGTAGCAGGCTCTCTTCTAACCACACAAGGGACAGTGCAGATGTTCATTTGGCAGAGTTCCTAATTTCCCATCATGGCTGCCCATGTGTTCAAAAATAAAAATATACAACAAAGACTTTGTCTGTGAACAGCCTCACTATCACTGTAGTCTCTGGCCTTTCCTGCACTCCCACATCTCAGGACCACTGACCACCACCAGGAAAATTCACCTTACATTTAGGCATCAGACCAAATCCTTGCCAACTAAATAAAACACACAGGGCCTGTGCTTAAATGTGACTGGTGTTTTCTAAGGTACAGGACTAAATTTTCTATCATTTCCACATATGAAGATTTAGTTCTATGAATCACTTCTAGGAACCATTGAAAAGATGAAAATATACTTTCTGTCTGAAAAATAGTTGTTCCTTAGAAACACTATGAATGGAGGATTTTAGTATCTTTTCTACTGATGTAGCTTGTCTTTGGAAGATATCAGAGATCTTTGCTTTAAGAACCTCTGACTCTAATTATCACCACTTGCTGAGTATTTGCTATGTGCCAGACATGGTGGAGAGGACTATGGTTTCAGAGGCAAGACATGATTCTGTCCTCAGAGAACTCATGTCTCATAATAAAAATGGGTTTGACTTGGAGGCAGTTAGAAGACAACTGTTAGTGCAAAACAAGAATTACCTGGAGTGAGGCTAAAACAGCATAAAGGGTGCAGAGTTGACTTAGGAAAGTCCAGAAAGGTCTTCCAGACAGGCCTCCCTCTCTAGAGTTGACTACAAAGTTGAGTGAAATAACTGACAGTTAAAGCCAGTTCAGGTGGAACAGAATATGTGTAGAGAATGTTAACAAGTCCATGAAGATTGAGAGAAAGGAATGGGACTTGCTAAGCACTATGCAGAGAAATAGGCATCACCTAACAATGCCCCAGTCACCAATGAGGAGCAGAGTGGGCACAGGCCCCGAGCTGTATGCAGGAGGCCTTATACTTCACCCCCTCCCCCTTCAGCAGATCAGCAAGGCTTCCAGGACAATAGTGCTCTGGCTGAGTTTAATGAATGGGGTTTTTTCTTGTGGTGAGGGGAATGGGGGGAAAAGCAGTTAAGAAGGGGAGCTTATATAGGAAAAGATACTGGACAACAGACAATTTATATCTTGTTGTTCATCATTTAATTTGTGCAAGATGTTAGCTGTCACTGTGAGATGTGGAGACTGACTCTGGACAAGACACACAGCAACCGACGGTCTTCTAAAAAAAGTAAAACTCATTATTTCACTCTCCTATTTAATATCCTCCAAGGGTGTATTCCCCCTTACAAACAAAATAAAATCCAAGCTCCCTAGTCAATGTCAGGGTGACCAGGTCCTGCCACATCCACTGAACCCCATCCCTCTGGCATTCTGTCTCTGTCTGGTTTACAGGACAGGATGATCTCGTTTCCCAAAGGCTGCTGCATTTGCCATCCCTGCACTGCTTAGTTCTCAGCTTTCAAGTCCCAGCTCTGAGAGTCTTACATTCACACCTAACACAGAAGCCTATTCCCCTCCCACTGCCCGAGACCATCTCTTCCCGTCTCTCTGTTTAACTATCACATAGTATTTATTAATTTTAAAAATGTGTATTTATTTTGTATTATCTGCTCTTCCAGCAATATTATAGGCTCTATGGAAAAAGAGACCTGTTCTCTCTCTTAGACACTGCCCTGTCTCCAGTCTCTAGAAAACCTGGCAGAGATCTGCTGGAAAAATGAATGACTAACTGTCATGAGAGGCAAAAAGCAGAGGAGTATTCAGTCAGAAGGAATTATTAGTTTAAAGTGTTTTCCAGAGAGAAAACTGAAAGGCTGAGTTGGTGCAGCTCCATGAGGAAAGGATCTTAACTAATAAGTATGACTGTATTCATCACTGTGAATGGATTCATTGTGAAATACTGGAGATTTAGACCAATGAACTTAAAATTCCATCTGTGTAACACTAAATGTATCCTTTGCTCTGGAGGCATATATTTTACCTCATTCACTGTCATTTCTTCAGATGTCAGTTCCAGGTCAGGCTCTCAATCACAGTATTGATGGACTTAAGGAAAACCCAGTCTGAAAGACCAAGCCAATCAGAATAAGTGAAATGTACAATATCTGGAAATGCCTCCCTACGATGCTCAAGGATTTTTCAACTAGTACATATTTATGCATTATTTATATGGTTTAAATCTTTGAAATTAAAAAATAATATAAGAAGTAAAGACAACTTTTTTAAAACCATTCTTCACTCAACACTTACATATCTAGCAATTTATCCTAAGGACAAAATTCAACAGAAAAGATGTGTGACAGTGTCAACTAAACCTTTATTTGTAAGAGTAAAACCAAACAACACCACAGTTATGGCCAAACTGAACCGGCAAGTGTGGAACAATTCCAGCCTCACTGAGAAAACCAGACTGCGCATCTACCAAGCCTGCGTACTCAGCACTCTCCTCTATGGCAGCGATATGTGGACCACCTACGCAAGGCACGAAAGGAAACTCAACAGCTTCCACATGAGGTGCCTGCGACGCGTCCTGCATGTCGCCTGGCAGGATAAGGTCCCCAACACCGAGGTGCTGAAGCGAGCCAATATGAGCAGTTTGCATGCAGTTCTTAGCGAGAGACGCCTCAGGTGGCTCGGCCATGTCAAAAGAATGGATGCAGGCCGTATCCCCAAAGACCTCCTCTACGGCGAGCTAGCAGAAGGCAAGAGGATGACAGGGTGCCCAAAACTGCGGTTCAAAGACATCTGCAAAAAGGACATGACACAATGCTCGATCAATCTCAACACATGGGAAGTTCAAGCAGACGACCGCCTAGCCTGGAGGCTCGCGGTCAGGCAAGGTACGTCACGTGCAGAGGCTGCGCGCAACGAGGAGGCGGCCCAGAAAAGATCGAGGCGGAAGCAGCGTCAACAGCAGCAACAACGGCCATCTGCCTTCACCTGTACCAAGTGCGGCAGGGATTGTCACTCCCGAATCGGACTGCACAGCCATTCTCGGCGGTGCAGATAGACTCTCAGGAAGCTACGCCATCGTCTCTCGAGACGGACGGCTGCCGACGACGACGACGAAGAAAACCAAACAACAAAAGAAAATATTCATCAACTTGATGGAGAATTGTATAGCTATTAGCTATTAAAAATGATGTCCATATAAAGCACTGAAAAATATGCATGATAAAAATATTTAAATGAAAATAGCATGATACAAGGTAATATGAGTGCAGTAAATTGGGTAAAAGCAGACTTGGAAAAATGATGATGCTGATCTAAATCTGATTTAGTTACTATTAAACCAAACAACCTTAAGCATGTCCTTTAATCTCACTGAGCTTCTGTTTCCTTTTTTTTTTTTTAATGTTTTTTATTGATTATATTGTTACAACAGTTCCAATTTTCTCCCCCTTGTACCCCTCCACCCAGCACCCCCCTCCCCCAGCAATCCCCCCCAAGTCCATACCCCTGGTTCATAAAAATTAACTATCCCCCCCCTCTCAAATATTAGGACCCTTTGTAATCTTGTAAAGGACAATGGGCGAAGGTCTCAAGCTCCTCTAGCTGCTTCAAGCTGGACATGGTCGTCGTCCTACCTACCCTTGGGTCCAGAAAACCCTAATAAGAGTGGGGGTGTGGAGGGGAGGGTGGCCTTCCCACATGGGGAAGGATCGTGCAGACTCCAGGTCAGTTGGCTGCCTCCGTTTCCTTATTTTTAAAACAGAGATACCAAAAGTGTAAAATCTGTCTCACAGGAACAAGGTTGTGTTAACTAAAATTCACCCACTATAAAATTTTATTGAAATTCCCTCTTAAGAATATTCATATGAAAGTCACTTACTCTAAAAAATTGTCACCTTCTTTGCAATACACTTTACATTTCAGATTTAACCCTGACATCTCATCACTGAAATAACCAACAGGACCTGCTACTATACTATGAAGTGCTTTGCAGCACCTGATAACTAGATCTTCTTCCTAGTAAATGATGCATAAAAATTAAGAACTAAGACCAAGCAGTAGAAATAATTAAAGTGCTAATCACCTCAAGAATTTTTGCCTCTAGTTTTATTTTCTTGCATTGCATTCTCATTTACCATCATAAGGCATTTTCATTCAAAAGAAGGTATAAAGAAGTTTCTTTCAGAAACTTGATTAAGAAAGGCTGAATGATAAAAGAGTATGAAAGAAGGAAATAATAAATCATACAGAAGAGAAAAAGAAAGCAAAATGGAAGAATATTTGATGACAACAGGTGAAATAGAATAACTCTGTTTATTATGTTGACAGATTTGATCCATAGAATGTGACATTATATCTATGAGCAGCACTCAATATACTCAGTAGTCTCACTTCAACTCAGCAATTCTAAATCTATAAAATTTAGAAATGCTGAGATAATATGGCTTGCTGCTTCTGGCTTGCAGATTTACCTTTGATTGCTGTAGATGGTCCCACACTTGGCTACAAATACTGACTAGCTTATTTGTTCCTACATCATTGGCAGTATTTGATGAATATTATAAATACCAGCCATCATTTTAGTGCCTCTTTTGTAAGTTTATTGGGATATTTTATACTAGTTTATGTAAAGGTGTTTGTATTTATAATTGATGCTATAAATGTGAAACATTGCAGTAATATGTTCCAATCTATCTTGATCCAGATAATTGGTAGTGGTAATTAATGTATTTCTTAAATGTAAGGCACAGATAAAATAATTTTGGTTTCCTGTTCTCTTGATGCTTTTCATGACCAAATGATTATTGGGCTAAATATTTCAGTACTGGGGATTTCCCATAGACAGTCAGAATCATGTCTTTACATGTCCCAATTCTCCTGGGTTTAGGGTCATCTTAAATGTCACAATGAGTTGTAGACTTTTCACCATATGAGGAAAACGGAACCGATAGTTCCTGATATGCTTTTGTCCCTGGCTGGAAGCACATTGGTGCAGGGCAGCAGAGCAAGGAGCCTGCTTGGGAGCAGGTGTGAGCAACTAACACAGAAATGAGGTGCAAGTGTCAGAGCCAATAGCCCATTGGTAGCTCCTGCATTCACATGGTCACTTGCTTTTTTTCCCTTTGATCCCTGGGTTGGCTCATTTTTCCTGTAGCTTATCACTACTCAGCCTCTTCCTGGCAAGACTCCCTCTACACACTGGACCAATCAACTCCTTAACTGGAATTGGAATTTCTCTGTCTGAAATTCCTGTACATTTCCTGGGAGTATGTTTACAGTACTAAACAACCTTAAGTTTACAAAGACTCGGTGTCTGTCAGCAATCAAGCTCAGTTTTCTCCCCACTGCTCATTTACAATGCTAACCATGCAGATGGAGTATGTGACAAACACGGGACTTCTCTTTTTCACTTCCTCTCGACATACCCCACTGCATCTCTGCAAGCCTTGAGCAACTGTCTAGCACAAAACGGACACCCAGCAAACATTACTTTCTTTTTCCTTTCTGCAGCCCTGAGGGTTATTCACCAAACTTACTGTAAGAAATGAGGGAGTTAAGCAAAAAGCAGGGACAGAATAGCTCAGGGGTTAGAAATAAGAGCTTTAGTGTCAGGCCTTGATTTGAATCCTGGATTCACCATTTAGTAGCTAGAAAGTTAATTTTCCTTAAGAAAATTACTTAAACTCCAATTCTCAGTCTTCTCATGTGCAAAACAAGGATAATACTTCTTAGGCTACAGGAAGGTTAAAAGTAATAAGCTATTGCATGCAAAGCACTAAGCAGTGCTTAGCACCCAATATATACTCAATTCTAAAAATAAAGCATATTAATTTTTAAAAAAAAACCATACTGACTAATCATTAGAGAAATGCAAAACAAAATCATGAGACACTATCAAAAGAAAGAAAGAAAAAGAAAGAAAGAAAGAAAGGAAGGAAGGAAGGAAGGAAGGAAGGAAAGAAGGAAGGAAGGATGGAAGGAAGAAAAAAGAAAGAAAGTGAAAAACTGAACCCTTGTGCACTGTTGTTAGGAATGCAAATTAGCATAGCCACTCTGGAAAACAGTCTGGAGTTACCTCAAGAAATTAAAAATGGAACTGCCTTATGACCCAACAATTCCAATTCTGGGAATTTATCCAAAATAATTTAAAGCAGGATCTCAAAAAGGTATTTACACATTCGTGTTCATTAGCCTTATTTACAACAGCCAAGAGGTAGAAACAGCCAAATGTCCATTGATACATGAATACATAAAGAAAATTTGGGTGATACGTACAGTGGGATATGATTCATCCTTTAAAAGAAAAGACTTCCTATAACAGGCTGCAACTTGGATGAACTGTGAGAACATTATGCTGCGTAAAATAAGCCAATCACAAAAGGAACAAATACTGTATGTTTCCACTTATGTGGGGTACCTCAAATAATCAAAATCATGGAAACAGAAAGTATGGGTGGGTGCCAGGACTTGGAGAGGATGAGATGGGGAGTTGTTTGAGGGATATAGGGTTTCAATTTTGCAGGACGGTAAAGTTCTGGAGGTCTGTTATGCAACAATGTGAATGTAGTTAACACTACTGTATACTTAAAATGGTAGGTTTTTATACTACGTGTTTTTTAAATAAAAAATTAAATAGTGCATACTAAAAAAGGGAAAGTGTCTACAAGGATGCACCCTCCAGGTCTCGTCCAAGGCCAGATGGAGAAAGAGGAGAAAAGAGAGATGAAGCTGAAGAAAGAGAAGAAGGCTGTCAGCTCCTGGTCAATCCGGTTCCTCAGTTTAGTGGGAGAGGAAAAGCCTGTCACATAGAAGAGGCTGAACAGAGAATCCTTTCTCCCTCACATTGGGGCAGCAGAGTGAGTCAGAGGGTACCAGAAACAACCCATCAAGGATCAGCAAGTGCCTGTGAAGGCATTTGCATAAATGTGCCTCACAATTGGAAATAAGAGGTGTAAGTGGACACGAAACTCTGAAAAGGAGAGAAGGAAGAGGGATGGGAGAAAAGCTCAGTTTGGAGTCAGAGTGATTACTTGAACTCCTCTTTCCACTACTGGCTTGTCCTCTTTGGGATTGACTTTACTCATCAGTACAAATGGACTCAAGAATGGGGTTCTGTTTATTGTTCTCCCTTTGTCTGAAGATAATCTTTAAATATTTTCAAAAGGCAATACTCAGATTCTTTCTACCTCCAAAGACAAAGAAGGAAATTTCATCATGTAAGATGGGAGACAGAAGAACTTTTATACAATTTAGCTAATATAATTAATTTTTTTTTCTTTTTTTTTTTTTTCTGAGTATTAGATGTTTGAATGGTTTTAATTGGTTTTATGCCCTTTGGTAGTTTATGATTTCTTTAGGAATTACAAAATATAAACTACTTAAATTTTACTTTAGTTTATAACATAGATATATGTTAAATTATGTATAATTTTATTATCTATGCAATACATTTACTATGATAAAATTATTTATAAATACATAATTATAAAACAAAGCCATCCGAATCTTCATAATCTGGAAACAAAGCAATCCTATGCCATCACAGTTAGTCATACAATCATGATACAAGCAAGCAGTGATTTAACATAACATTAATACTTTTGCAACCCAGAAAAAGTATTTCAATTTTAATTTTATCAATGTTGTATATTTTGTATTTAATTGCTTTTATTTCTAGTTTTATTCATGGATTTAAGATATAAACCTTAGGGGGTTATACCTACTCTTATGTCTGTAAATATTTAAATAACACTAGAAAAAATTTAGATATACCCTGAAGTATATAAGAATTTTTTAAAGGAATTTGTATATTTACTTATGTTTGATATACTTTATTCCCTAATTACTCAGGTAGGCTGAAAACTTTACCAGAGTCTATTTTATTTTATTTCCTACCACTTTTGGCCCATTTTAATCTGAACTTCAACATCCACTTGTGTAACAGAACAACACATTTGCTATTCCCAACTGGATTGAACCACAGATCACAGCACAAGTCTTCATTAAATAAGTTACCTTTGGTGGTTCTTAGTCTCTATTACAGGATGTTAGACCATCAATGACAAAACATACCCGAGAGTTGCACCAAATTCTAAAAATAAGGCAAAACTAAACATTGTCCATAAAAACATCAAGTGCTATTTAATATTATAAATAATCACAGAAAAATAAATTAAATAGCCATTGTTATCTGTCAGATAGAAAAAATTAAAATATTTTTAAGTCCTTAACATTGTGAAGCACGACCTCTCATTCAGTACTCACAAGTACACCTTTCTTTGGAAAGCAACTTTACAATACGAATTTGATGTCATTAAAAAAAAGTTCATATCTTTGCACTCAATATTCCCATTTTTAGCAATTTGCCTTAAACAATTAATTAGATATATGTGCAGAGGTATACGTGTAACCATGTTCATGTAAAGATGAAAGATTGGGACCAACCTAACTTCCAATATAAGAATGATTATTTCTGGCCCATTAACATAAGGCAATGTTGTACAGCTCTTGCAAGCCATATTTTGAAGCCTAATTAATGATCTAATACACTATTTGCTCTATACTATTATATGAAAAAGATAAAACATACATAAGTCCAGATATAGTAAGCTCTCAATTTTGTTAAATACAAGGTGGGGCAAAAGTCAGTTTATAGTATGGAAAATAATACAATAATTAATAAATAGCACAAGAATAAACTCTGTTTTACTACTTTAAACCTACTTTTGCCCCACCCTGTTTATTTAGAGAGTTTAGGAACTGGAAGGATATATATTACAAGATGTAACCAGTTCTTTTTTTTTTTTTTTTTTTTTTTTAAGTATATTTTATTGATTATATTGTTACAATAGTTCCAATTTTTTTTCCCCTTTGCTCCCCTCCGCCCAGCACCCCCCCTCCCCAACAATCCCCTCTCCAAGTCCATGCCCATGGGTCGTACATACAAGCTCTCCCGCCTCACCCTTTCATATATTCTTCTTCTTCTTTTTTTAAAATTAATTAATTAGTTAAATATTTTAACAATAAAAAATAACAATTCCTCCCTCTCAGACTTAAGACCCTTTACAATCTTATAAAGGACAATGGATGAAGGTCTCGAGCTCCTCTAGCTGCTTCAAGCTGGACATGGTCGTCGTCCTACCTACCCGTGGGTCAAGAAATCCCTAATAAGAGTGGGGATGTGGAGGGGAGGGTGGCCTTCCCACAAGGGGAAGGATCGTGCAGATTCCAGGTTGGTTGGCTGTCTCTGGACAACGGCATGCTTGGTTTGACAGGCTGGCATCCTTGTTGTATTCTGGGGGCAACAGGGTTAAAGGACATCATTTAATCCGTAACCACTAGATGACAAAAGACAGGTATTAATTTTTCAATGTCCCACATTAGGGAAAAGAAGGGCTTCTTTGGAGGAAGGTGTGCCAGGTACATCTCACCTGTCCAAAACCCTTTTGCCCATTATACTTATTTTGGACTGAGGGAAATATTTTAGGTTTCCCCCATCTCAGGCCTCTGGGCTTTTTCTGTCCAAGTCATTAGGATAGAAAAGAGAAACCAGTTTTAAAGTGAAGCCCACAGACCACCCCGTTCTTCACCAACCCAGCCACTTAGTTCAGCCAAACCATTGAGTCTCAGGAGGCAGCAATGCAGACAGGATTAAGTGAGGCCTATGCATACAGATAATCACTCAGGTAATGAGATTGTAGGCTTATGCCCTTTGAAAACAGAAAACACATGTTAATTTATGTAACATAACCCACATACAAGTCTCTAAATCTGTAGGACTGTCTTATCGGAAGGAAAATCCTTGTCCTTCTAATATTCACTGAACTTGCATTTCTATTCTTTATATTTTTATTCCCCCCCCACTAAAAAATTTTCTGTTTGTTTGTTTTTCCACTACAGTTGTCTCACTTTTTTTCCCCCTCTTGCTTCCCTGCACCCTGCCCCCCCCACAGTCAGTCCCCACCCAGTTGTCCATGTCCATGGGTCATTCATACATGTTCTTTGACTAGACCCTTCTCCTTCTTACCCCTTCTCTCCCTCCCATCTCCCCCTTTGTTACTGTTAGTTTATTCCTTGTTTACATTCCTCTGGTTCAATTTTGCTCATTTGTTTGTGTTGTTCATTAGTTTCCTGTAACAGGTGACAGCATAAGGTAATTTTCTTTTGTTGCCTGGCTTATTTCGCTAAGCATAATTCTCTCTAGTTCCAATCATGTTGTTGCAAATGGTAGAAGTTCCTTCTTTCTTTCAGTACTTATTCATTGTCATTTTCCCCCTTTGTACTCGTGTTCCTCTCTGTCTCTCTGTTTCTTCATCTTCTTAAAGCAGACCCTTTAGCATCTCTTGCAATGCTGGTTTGGTGGAGATGTATTCTTTTAGCCTTCTTTTGTCTTGGAAACTCCTTATTTCACCTTCCATTTTGAATGAAAGCCTTGCTGGGTAGAGTATTCTTGGTTGTAGGCCTTTGTTTTTCATTGCTTGGAATATTTTTTTGCCATTCCCTTCTGGCTTGTAGTGTTTCTGCTGAGAAATCTGATGATAGCCTTATTGGAGCTCCCTTGTATGTTATTAGTTGTTTCTCTCTTGCTGCTTTTAGGATTCTCTCTTTGTCTTTGAATGTTGGCATTTTAATTATGATGTGTCTTGAAGTGGGCCTGTTGGGGTTCATCTTCATTGGGACCCTCTGTGCTTCCTGGACTTGCGTGACTCTTTCTCTCGTCATGTTAGGAAAGTTTTCTGTCATTAGTTTTTCAAAGAGGTTTTCTATCCCTTGCTCTTCTTCTTCTCCTTCTGGAATTCCTATGATACGGATATTATTACGTTTCATGTTGTCCTGCAGCTGTCTTAGAACCTCTTCAGTCTTGTTCAGTCTTTTTTCATTTTGTTGCATTGTCTGGGAGTTTTTGTGTAGGTTGTCCTCCAGCTCGCTGATCCGATCTTCTGCTTCCTCTAGCCTGCTTTTAATTCCTTCTACTGTGTTCTTCAATTCAGAGATCGTATTTTTCATTTCCTCCTGGCTCTTATTGATAGCTTCTATGTCCTTTTTCATGCTCACGTAATTTTCTGTGAGTTCCTTGTAGTTTTTCTGGAGTTCTTTGAAGTTTCCGCTGAGCTCATTCAGCTTCTCCATAATCCATGTTTTGAATTCCATATCTGATAGTTCGCTCCCCTCTATTTCATTTAGCACTCTTTCTGGGGATTCTACCTTTCCTTTTGATGGGAGGTTGTTTCTCTGTCTCCCCATTTTTTTGACTCCTATTGTTTGTTGGTGCTTCTTGGAATGATCTCTAATTTTTTCTCCAAGGGAAATAATGTAATATTTTCCTTGGGATTTTTAATAAAAGACCTTCCACATCCTAAAATATGATGTGGAGAACATCCATCGTCTCTTAGTTCACAATATTTAGTGTGAATATTGCTGCAAATTGTGTTTCGTTAATGCAATTATGATGTTATGTTTTTCTGTGTTTATTAACAACAAAATATATTCAGTTGCTGGGCTACTGTTGCCTAAGGGGTTTGGATGATGATCAAGAAAAAAAAAGAAAAGAAAAATCTAAGTAGAACTTAATGGATATTTACAATCAAGTGCCATTTTTTAAAATGGCTTGGACTTGTCTATAGCCTCGTTTTCTTATCAGTTTCTTTTTTATATTATGATAACCCTTTCTCCGCTAGACTTGGTTTAATTCTGAAATTTTTTAAAATGTAATTAAGTATTTTGGATATATGTCTGGTTTTCTTTGTTCTTATATGAAAGTTTATTTATTCAACGCATATAATTTGCGCAGTGTGATACATACCTGATATCAAGAGCACGACTTTTGATCTTAAGGGATTCACTAATAGAAAGCTAATAAATAATATTACCATTGCAAGCCCTGGCTGGATAGCTCAGTTTTAGAGTGTCATCCTGACATGCAAAGGTTGCAGGTTTGATCCCTTGGTCAGGGCACATACAAGGAGCAATCAATAAATGCATAAGTTAGTGGAACAAGCTGATGTCTCTCTCTCAAAAAAAAAATCAATAAATAAAAACTGTAAAAAATATTACCATCACAAAAGTAAATAAGTAAATGAAAGTACAGCTCTACCAGAGAGTAGAGTGAACTTACAGTGAACCTGTTACAGAACCCCTGGACTGCTCCAATTGAAACAGAACCCACAGGCCATTTAGTTAGGGGCCTGATTGCCCGCCGCCAAAATTATAACTCTCAATACCAGAGTTTGGTGAAAAGAAAAAGAGTTGTTTATTTAACAGTTATATAGATTTAGATTATTTGCGGATTTCTGCCGTTAAGTTTTATGTTCCTTAAAACACTCATAAACACATATCCTTGCCTCCCCCTACCAAACCAGGCTAGTTTTAGAAAAGTTAGAGATACCGTTTTCCTATTTTCTAAACACAGTTCAGCTTTACCGGTAGCTGCCAATCATTCAATTCTGATTGGGGAGACCTCGTCTGTGTTATGGTGTCCACCAGCTTTTAATCCAGAACCTCGTGGATTCTCAGCCTCCTTGTAAACTGCATGGTTAGTCCTTTGTAATTTACATGGAGAGCCTTCCTTTTCAAAGCAGCAAGGTACGTCCCTTCCTTAAAACTGCATTGTCAGTCCCCCGTTAAATCCGAATGGTCACCTTGTCCCCAATTAAAACTTTATGGTCAGCCCGGCTAAAATGTCTGCTGCTTATTTTTAAATCCCTGATTGCGTCCTGTGATGCAGTGGGCATGGCACTCAGTTCTGACCATTCACAGAACCTCACGCAGGCTCTTTGTGCTTTTTCCATACCATCCCCTGGTCCAAGACCCCTCTCATCTACCTGAGACCTTGGATGCATTAAAGCCATTTTGCATAACGAAGACACTAGCCACCAGCCTCAGGCATGTGAAGGCATTCTGAAAGCTGCTTCCTTCTCCCCATCCCCCAGCCGCAAACTCTGGGGTTTTTTGGACACCCCTGTTTCTGTAACAAACCAACATCAGCTTCTTTTGCCAATGTTTTCTTAATTCTAATAATAATGACATTGTTTCACTGATTTCCACTTCGCTGACCTACTTGTGGATCACATTAACTGTGACACTTTACACTCAGTATCTGTTTGAACTTGCTCTCAAATACACCTTTTCAGTGCAGACAGTAGGAAGAGAGGAACTTGCATGTATATATGGGCTGAAAGAGAAAGATGAAAAAATAAAATGCTTTCAGGAAAGTGCAATGTCTATGAAAATCCCCAGTGCACTTTATGGAAACACTGTAAACAATCTTTGTGCATCATCCAACCTCACTGTCAGCTGTCACACAGCAAACCCTCTACATAGAGAAACTTGAATGATTCATGCTTCCTTGCTTTTCTAACTAAACCAGGAGTGTGTCATGAAGAACGCTCTCCAATCAGGCTTAGCTCCACATCTCTGTGGTTAGAGGGAAGAGCCTAAGAGCCCGAGTCCGGATCTAGGTTTGACTTTGCCTGGTGACATGAACCTTTTCTTCATTCACAGGCTTTACTTACTCTCTGCAGTGCCTAAAATTTCTATCATTACAGGTCAGGAAATATTACATTTAACAAGAATTCATCATTCCAAACCTATCATCTGCCCACTCTGGTTCTCCTATGAAGGCATCAATGTAGTCACACTAAATCAGTGGGGTGCTGGGATTCTGATAAACATAAATGATGAATGTCCTAGACAAAAGACCTAACTATAAACTGTTAGGGCCAGAGACCCAATGTTGCCCAACCTGAAACCTGCCACCTGTGTCAGGACTTGCAAAACAGGCTAAATTCAGTGGTCACTGTGTTCTTGGGAACCGTGACCTGCAGTCTCACAGGGCCTGACCCAACACCTGTGCTAAAACAAAGAGGCTATCTATCACCGGCCATGCACCCAATCATGAACTTCCCTATTGTCACAGGCAACTGAGGCATAGCTGCCAGCATCCTGCTGAGACCTGGTTTCTCTCTCTTCGGGCATTTCCCAGGAGTAAGGGCCATAGATCTCCTGGACTTTCTGTTCTCACAGCAACCATCAATAACCAGAGGGCATTGTTATTTCACCTACATCAGCGGTTCTCAACCTGTGGGTCATGACCCCTTTGGGGGTCGAACCACCCTTTCACAGGGACATCTAAGACCATCAGAAAACAAATATATAATTACATATTTGTTACAGAAACAGGGGAGTCCAAAAATCCCCAGAGTTTGCGGCTGGGGGGTGGGGAGAAGGAAGCAGCTTTCAGAATGCCTCCACATGCCCGAGGCTGGTGGCTAGTGTCTTTTTTATGCAAAATGGCTTTAATGCATCCAAAGCCTCAGGTAGATGGGAGGAGTCTTGAACCAGGGGACAGTATGGAAAAAGTACACAGAGCCTACGTAAGGTTCTGTGAATGGTCAGAACTGTTTGCAACACCCACTGCGTCAGAGGATGCAGTCAGGGATATATAAGCAGCTGCGGACATTTTAGCTCTCGCCCTCTCGCCCTCTCGCCCTCTCGCCCTCTCGCCCTCTCGCCCTCCCGCCCTCCCGCCCTCCCGCCCTCTCGCCCTCTCGCCCTCTCGCCCTCTCGCCCTCTCGCCCTCTCGCCCTCCCGCCCTCTCGCCCTCTCGCCCTCTCGCCCTCTCGCCCCCTCCATGCAGCTTGGTGAAGGGGCCTTCTCCATGTGGCTTGGAGAAGGGGTCTTCAGGCTGCTTTAAGAGGCTCTCACCATGCAGTTTTGAGGAGAGGAGATCCATGCGGTTTGCAGGAAGAAGGCAGTTTACAAGGAGGCTGAGAATCCAGGTGGTTCTGCATTGAGAGCTGGAGGGCACCACAGCACAGAAAGGACCTCCCCAATCAGAAGAGTGATTGGCAGCTGCTGGTAAAGCTGAACTGTGTTTGGAAAGTAGGGAAACGGTTTCTCTAACTTTTCTAAAGCTAGCCTGGTTTGGTAGGGGGGAGGCAAGGATATGTGTTTATAGGTGTTTTAAAGAACATAAGACTTAACAACAGAAATCTGCAAATAACTAAATCTGTATAACTGTTAAATAAACAATTCTTTTTCTTTTCACTAAACTCTGGTATTGAGAGTTATAATTCTGGCAGCGGGCAGTTGGGCCCCTAACTAAAGAGCCCGTGGGTTTGTTTTCAATTGGAGCAGCCCAGGGGTTCTGTAACATATTGTTTTTGTGATTAATTACTATGCTTTAGTTATGGTTGGGGGTCACCACAACATGAGGAACTGTATTAAAGGATTGCGGCATTAGGAAGGTTGAGAACCCCTGACCTACATCCTGGACTCTGGAGCTGGCCAGCAGGGTGACTCACCCCCCTGGAGGTCTGCTCCATGCTCTTAAAAATCCCCTTACCCCTTCCCTTGCTACTGTTGTCCACTTGGACTCAGCCCACCGTCTGCTTGAACATCCTTCAATAAAGGCTTTGAACTGGTCCACCTGGCCCCTCCCTTCTTCTGGGTACAAACTTAACATAAACTTCCTATATATGACCAGGAGTCATAAGGGGTTGACCTTCCCATGGATGGAAAAACTTGAGCCACTGACTCTGCCTAGAAAATTGCAAGGAAACTTGGGTGCAAAACAAGTCACCCACAGGAAGAAAGCACTTCAGGCTTTGGATAGCCGTGAAATCCAAATTCATTCTGTTTGCTTGGCTTGAACAATCCTAAATTGAGAAATTTTTAAAAAAAATTAGTTTAGATATATAGTAAAACTATTCAGTCTGGGCAGATGCAAATGTGAAACTGCATTGTAGTTAAGAGTCTACATTCTGAGTACAAGGCCTAAATCCCCAAATCAAGCCCAGCTGGATGGAGATGAATTTATAGCTATAGATTACAATAATCCATTTGAAGAATCACTGTGAGAAAGTACCAGCAGGCACAACAAATTAAAGAATTACACACCAAGGACTAGAGGAAAATGATATAATATAATCTGGAAGATAGGACTATAAATCACAATGAAAGAAAAAAACAATATTTAAATAAGCAGAGACAGATGAAAAGGAACCAAACAAAATCTTTCAACCAATGAAATATATACTCACAAGAAAAAAAAAAATACTGAATAGGTTTCAAATATCTTTTATTTAATTAGTTTATCTAAAACTCTGATGGTCTTTGCCAGCTAACTCTGGAGATAAGCTCTTGCATACAGAGTATTTTAAAACAGGGAAGAGAATTAATCCTCCCTAACCTTGTCCCACCAGAATTGCACAAGGAAGCTAAATGTGTTTTACATGCCTCCACAAAAATTGATTCCAAACTGTAGTTCTGAGCTCTGGATGCCATACTAAATTTCTAACATGTTATAAGTAACATGAGTTTTAATTGACTTCTATTATGTTTCATAAATTAACATAAAATGCACACAAATAAGCACATCCCTCAGTAACACCCCAAAAGAAGAACCCTATTAAACATTCTAGTTATAGCAGTGTAACAGGCAATTAGTTGATCAAATGATTATTTTAACTGTCATGACTGCTACGTATTCTAAAATAAACATTTAAGATATAATTATATGTTCACATTTATGATTCAAGTTATTGTTTAAGGGGATTTATAATAATCTGTTAGGTTTTTTTGCATTTATATCAGACTTTTATTGATTATATTGTTACAATAGTTCTAATTGTTTACCCTTTGCTACCCTCTGCACAGCACCATCCCTCCCCCAGCAATCCCCCACCCCCCACACCCAGTCCATGCCCATGGGTCGTACATACAAGTTCTCTGGCTTCACCCTTTCCTATATTATTCTTTAAAAAAAAATTATTTAATTAATTTTTTTAAACAACAAAGATTAACAATCCCTCCCTCTCAGACTTAAGACCCTTTATAATCTTATAAAGGACAATGGGCGAAGGTCTTGAGCTCCTCTAGCTGCTTCAAGCTGGACATGGTCGTCGTCCTGTTACAGAAACAGGGGAGTCCAAAAATCCCCAGAGTTTGGGGCTGGAGGATGGGGAGAAGGAAGCAGCTTTCAGAATGCCTCCACATGCCTGAGGCTGGTGGCTACTGTCTTTCTTATGCAAAATGGCTTGGATGCTTCCAAGGCCTTAGGAAGATGGGAGGGATCTTGAACCAGGGGATGGTATGGAAAAAGCACACAGAACCTACGTAAGGTTCTGTGAATGGTCAGAACTGTTTGCAGCACCCATTGCATCAGAGGACGCAGTCAGGGATATATAAGCAGCTGCAGACATTTTAGCTCTCTCTCGCTCTCACGTGCTCCCTCCATGTGGCTTGGAGAAGGGGTCTCCAGGCTGCGTTAAGGGGCTCTCGCCATGTGGTTTTGAGAAGGAGAGGAGATCCATGCAGTTTGCAGAAAGAAGGTAGTTTACAAGGAGGCTGAGAATCCAGGCAGTTCTGCATTGAGAGATGGAGGGCACCACAGCACAGAAAGGACCTCCCCAATCAGAATTGAGTGATTGGCAGCTGCTGGTAAAGCTGAACTGTGTTTGTAAAGTAGGGAAACTGGTGTTTCTGACCTTCCTAAGACTGGCCAGGTTTGGTAGGTTTGGAGGCAAGGGTATGTGTTCATGGGTGTTTTAAAGAACATAAGACTTAACAGCACAAATCCGCAAATAATCTAAATCTATTTAACTGTTAAATAAACAATTCTCTTTCTTTTCACTAAACTCTCGTATTGAGAGTTATAATTCTGGCAGCGGGCAATCGGGCCCCTAACTAAAGAGCCCGTGGGTTTGTTTTCAATTGGAGCAGCAAAGGGGTTCTATAACAGTCCTACCTACCCTTGGGTCCAGAAATCCCTAATAACAGTGGGTGTGTGGAGGGGAGGGTGGCCTTCCCACATGGGGAAGGATCGTGCTGACTCCAGGTAAGATGGCTGTCCCCAGACAACGGCGTGCTTGATTTAACAGGCTGGTATCCTTGTTTTATTCTGGGGGCAACAGATTTGGCAACAGGTTTAAAAGACATCATTCAATCTATAACCACTAGATGACAAAAGGTAGTTATTAGTTTTTCAGTATCCCATAGTAGGGAAAAAAGGGGCTTATTTGCTAGAAAGTGTGCCAGGCACATCTCACCTGTCCAAAATTCTTTTGCCCTTTATACTTAGTTTGCGCTGAAAAGAATATTTTAGGTTTCACCCCTCTCAGACCTCTGGGCCCTTTCTGTCCAAGCCATTAGGATAGAAAAGAGAAACCAGTTTTAAAGTGAAGCCCACAGACCACCCCATTCTTCACCAACCTAACCATTTATTTCAGCCAAACTGTTGAGTCTCAGGAGGAAGCGCTGCAGACAGGATTAAGTGAGGCCTATACGTACAGACAATCACTCAGGTAATGAGATCATAGGCTTATGCCCTATGAAAACAGAAAACACATGTTAATTTATGCAACATAACCCACAAACAAGTCTCTAAATCTGTAAGACTGTCTTATTGGAAAGACATCCAGTTGCAAGGCATTTGACATTCTTCTTGCCTGTAAATTAAACATCTTTGATGATACCACATAGTTTAATTTTCAAATGAAAACAAATTTTAAATAAAAATAAATTTCAAAGACAGTTAGCTGTACTAGTATATATTCTACCACTGAGCATTGTGATTTTCTTTGAATAACGATTTTTCTCCCTAAGTTTACGCGCCTTGTCATTAAAGGGACTGCATTAAGTCCATTTTTTATTTATCCTGTTCATTTGCATAAACATAAGAGCAGCAAATGATCACTTAAGATCTTTAGTTCTGCTTTGCTGGAACTTACACAAGGAACATTTAGGGTGACCTTCGGTCTGCTCTTCAGGGCACAGAAGCTGAGCCACATACATGGCATTCAGCCTTGCCTGTACACACCTGTCTTTTCCAAGTCCTTCTCATTTTCCACTGTGCCTTAAGGTCCCTTCTAGCCATCTTTCAGGATAACAAACTTTATTCCTTCCCTGGAAAGATTGCCGTGGACCACACGACCAACCAATGTACCAGGTCTTTTTTCTCGTGGGCTTTTTTTACCTTAGAAAGTCTATCCTCGTTTCTCACAGCTTTTTGGTAACAGCCAGAGCCCAAGCATGTCTCCTTTAGACATGACATTCCAGTCAAAGTCCTGGTCAACAAAACCTCTATTAACAACTGATTTTATCAGTTTTATGCAAAGAATCTTATATCATTACTTACTTCTCTAGAATGCCAAATTCTGGAGGGATCAGATAGGAAGAAAAATATACAGTGTGAAGGAAAATCTTTGTCCTTCTAATATTCACTGAAATTGCATTTCCATTCTTTATATTTTATTATTTTCTCTCCCACTAAAAATGTTTTTGTTTTTCCATTACAATTGTTTCACTATTTTTTTCTTTCTTCCAAGCACCTTGCACACCCCTTCTCCCACAGTCAGTCCCCATCCAGTTGTCCATGTCCGTGGGTCACTTATATATTTTCTTTGACTAGACCCTTCCCCTTCTTACTCCCTTATCTCCCTCTGTGCTTCCCCCTTGTTACTGTTAGTCTACTTCTTGTTTACATACCTCTGGTTCAATTTTGCTCATTTGTTTGTGTTGTTCATTTGTCTACTGTAATTGGTGATAGCATAAGGTATTTTTCTTTTGTTGCCTGGCTGATTTCGCTAAGCATAATTCTCTCTAGTTCCATCCATGTTGTTGCAAATGGTAGAAGTTCCTTCTTTCATTCTGCTACATAGTACTCCATTGTGTAAATGTACCACAGTTTTTTGATCCACTCATCTACAGATGGGCACTTAGGTTGTTTCCAGGACTTGGCTATTGTGAATAGTGCTGCTATGAACATAGGGGTGCATATGTTCTTTTGAATTGGTGTTTCAGGATTTTTCATATATAATCCTAGCAATGGAATTGCTGGTTCAAAAGGCAGTTCCATTTTTAGTTTTTTGAGGAAATTCCAAACTGTTTTCCATAGTCGTAGTGCCAGTCTGCATTCCCACGAGCAGTGCACCAGGGTTCCCTTTCCTCCGCATCCTCGCCAGCACAAGTTGTTTGTTGATTGTTGATGATGGCCATTCTGACTAATGTGAGATGTTAACACATTGTGGTTTTTGTTTGCATCTTTCTGATGGCTAGTGATGTTGAGCATTCTTTCACATGTTTATGGACCCTCCATATGTCTTCTTCAGAGAAGTGTTTGTTCAGGTCCTTTGCCCATTTTTTAATTGGTTTGTCTGTCTTCTTAGTGTTGAGTCGTATAAGTTCTTTATAGATTTTAGAGATCAATCCCTTGTCTGAGGTATCATTGGCAAGTATAGTTTTTCATACAGATGGTTTCCTTTTTTTTTGTATGTCTTTCCAGAAATATTTTTAAGTGTATTTTATTGATTATATTGTTACAATAGTTCCAATTTTTCCCCTTTACTCCCCTCTACCCAGCACCCCCCTCCCTCAGCAGTGCCCCCCAAGTCCATGCCCATGGTTCGTACATAAAAGCTCTCCTGCTTCACCCTTTCATATATTCTTCTTCTTCTTTTTTTAATAAAAAAGTGATTACTTAATTATTTTAACAATAAAAACTAACAATCCCTCCCTCTCAGATATTAAGACCCTTTATAATCTTATAAAGGACAATGGGCGAAGGTCTCAAGCTCCTCTAGCTGCTTCAAGCTGGACATGGTCATCGTCCTACCTACCCTTGGGTCCAGAAATCCCTAATAAGAGTGAGGATGTGGGCGGGGGGGGGGAGTGTGGTCTCCCCACATGGGGAAGGATCGTGCAGACTCCAAGTCAGTTCGCTGTCTCTGAACAACGATGTTCTTGGTTTAACAGGCTGGCATCCTTGTTGTATTCTGGGGGCAACAGATTTGGCAAAAAGATTTAAAAGACATCATTCAGTCCATAATCACTAGATGAAAAAAGGCAGGGATTAACTTTTCAATGTTCCACATTAGGGGGAAAAAAAAAGTGGTTCTTTGGAGGAAGGTGTGCTAGGCACATCTCACCTGTCCAAAACCCTTTTGCCCATTATACTTAGTTTGAGCTGAGGGAAATATTTTAGGTTTCCCCCCTCTCAAACCTCTGGGCCCTTTCAGTCCAAGCCATTAGGATAGAAAAGAGAAACCAGTTTTAAAGTGAAGCCCACAGACCACCCCATTCTTCACCAATCCAGCCTCTTAGTTCAGCCAACCGTTGAGTCTCAGGAGGCAGTGATGCAGACAGGATTAAGTGAGGCCTATACGTACAGACATTCACTCAGGTAATGTGGTCATAGGCTTATGCCCTTTGAAAACAGAAATCACATGTTAATTTATGTAACATAACCCACATACAGGTCTCTAAATCTATAAGACTGTCTTATTGGAGAGACATCCAGTTGCAAGGCCCTTGACATTCTTCTTGCCTGTAACTTAAGTATATTTGATGATACCACAGACATGGTTTAACTTTCAAGTGAAAACATATTTTAAATGAAAAGAAACTTTAAAGATGGTTAGCTACACTACTCTATAGTGTACCACTGATCATTGTGATTTTCCTTGAATAATGATTTTTCTCCCTAAGATTACCCTCTTTGTCATTAAAGGGACTGCATTAAGTCCACTTTTAATTTATCCTGTTCATTTGCATAAACACAACAAGAGCAGAAAATGATCACTTCTGATCTTTAGTTCTGCTTTGCTGGAACTTACCCAAGGAACATTTAGGGTGACCTTCAATCTGCTCTTCAGGGCACAGAAGCTGGGCCACATAACTGGCATTCAGTCTTGCCTGTACACACCTGTCTTTTTCAAGTCCTTCTGGTTTTTCATTGTGTCTTAAGGTCCCTTCTAGCCATCTTTCAGGAAAACAACCTTCATTCCTTCCCTGGAAAGATTGCTGTGGACCGCACAACCAACCATGGTACCAGGCCTTTTATCTGGCAAGCTTTTATTACCTTCGAAAGTCATTCCCAGTTGCTCAGGGCTTTTTGGTAACAACCTGAGCCCAAGCATGTCTCCTTTAGGCTTGACATTCCAGTCAAAGTCTTGGTCAAAAGAAAACAAACAAACCTCTATTAACAACTGGTCTTATTAGTTTTATGCAAATAAACTTATGTCATTACTTACTTCTTCAGAATGCCAAACTCTGGAGGGATTGGATAGGGAGAAAAATATACAGTGTGAAGGAAAATCTTGTCCTTCTAATATTTACTGAACTGGCATTTCCATTCTTCACTTTTTCATTTTTCCCACCCTAAAACATTTTTTTCTTTGTTTTCCCCTTAGAGTTTTCTCACTTTTTTGCCCCCTCTTGCTTCCCTGCTCCCTGTTCCCTCCTTCTCCAACATTTAGTCCCCACTCAGTTGTCCATGTCTGTAGGTTATTCATAGAAGTTCTTTGTCTAGACCCTTCCCCTTCTTACCCCCTTCTCTCCCTTTCGCCTCCCACCTTGTTACTGTTAGTCTACTTCTTGTTTACATACCTCTGGTTCAATTTTGCTCATTTGTTTGTGTTGTTCATTAGTTTTCTGTAATAGGTGACAGCATAAGGTATTTTTCTTTTGTTGCCTGGCTGCTTTCGCTAAGCATAATTCTCTCTAGTTCCATCCATGTTGTTACAAATGGTAGAAGTTCCTTCTTTCTTTCTGCTACATAGTACTCCATTGTGTAAATGTACCACAGTTTTTTGATCCACTCATCTACAGATGGGCACTTAGGTTGTTTCCAGGACTTGGCTATTGTGAATAGTGCTGCTATGAACATAGGGGTGCATATGTTCTTTTGAATTGGTGTTTCAGGATTTTTCATATATAATCCTAGCAATGGAATTGCTGGTTCAAAAGGCAGTTCCATTTTTAGTTTTTTTGAGGAAATTCCAAACTGTTTTCCATAGTCGTAGTGCCAGTCTGACTTCCCAGCAGCAATGCACCAGCATTCCCATTTCTCCGCATCCTCTCCAGCACAAGTTGTTCGTTGATTTTTTGATGATGGCCATTCAGACTGGTGTGAGATGGTACCACATTGTGGTTTTTATTTGCATCTCTCTGATGGCTAGTGATGTTGAACATTCTTTCATATGTCTATGGACCCTCTATATGTCCTCTTTGGAGAGGTGTTTGTTCAGGTCCTTTGCCCATTTTTTAATTGGTTTGTCTGTCTTCTTAGTGTTGAGTCGTATGAGTTCTTTATATATTTTGGAGATCACTCCCTTGTCTGAGATGTCATTGGCGAATATATTTTTCCATATGGTTGGTTTCATTTTCATCTTGCTGATATTTTCTTTAGCTGAGCAGAAACTTTTTAGTTTGATGTAGTCCCACTTGTTTATTCTTTCCTTTATTTCCCTTGCCTTAGGAGATATATCAGTGAAAATGTTGCTACGTGGGATATGTGAAATTTTCCTGCCTATGTTTTCCTCTAGGACTTTTATGGTATCACAGCTTTCATTTAAGTCTTTGATCCACCTTGACTTATTCTGGTGTATGGTGTAAGTTGGTGGTCTAGTTTCAATTTTTTGCATGTCCCTGTCCACTTCTCCCAACACCATTTGTTGAAGAGGCTCTTTTCACTCCATTTAATGTCCGTTCCCCCTCTGACAAATATTAGTTGACCATATAGACCTGGGTATATTTCTGGGTTCTCTATTCTGTTCCATTGATCTATATGTCTGTTCTGTTCTTATCCCAGTACCAGATTGTTTTGATTACCATGGCCTTGTAGTATAGTTTGATATCAGGTCTTGTGATTGCTCCTCCTGTGTTCTTCTTCCTCAAAATTGCTGTGGCTATTCGGGCTCTTTTTTGGTTCCATATAAATTTTTGAAGTATTTGTTCTAGGTCTGTGAAGAATGTCATTGGTATTTTAATAGAGATTGCATTGAATCTATAAATTGCTTTGGGTAGTATGGACATTTTAATGATGTTGATTCTTCCCATCCATGAGCATGGTATATGCTTTCATTTATTTGTATCTTCTTTAATTTCTTTCTTCAGTGTTACGTAGTTTTCTGAGTACAGGTCTTTTACCTCCTTGGTTAAGTTTATTCCTAGGTACTTTATTTTTCTTGTTGCTCTTTAGTAAATGGGATTTTTCTTTTAGTTTCTACCTCTGAGTTTTTATTGTTGGTGTACAGAAATGCCTTCGATTTTTTAATATTGACTTTGTATCCTGCTATTTTGCCGAATTCACTTATTAGGTTGAGTAGTTTTTTTGTGGAGTCTATAGGGTTTTCTATGTACACTATCATGTCATCTGCAAATAATGACAGTTTTACTTCCTCTTTTCCAATTTGGATGCCTTTTATTTTTCTTTCTTGTCTGATTGCTGTGGCTAGAACTTCCAAGACTATGTTGAATAGGAGTGGAGAGAGTGGACATACTTGTATTGTTCCTGACTTCAGGGGGTATGCTCTCAATTTTTGTCCATTGAGTATGATGTGGGCTTCAGGTTTCTCATATATGACCTTTATTATGTTGAGGTATGCTCCCTCTATTCCCATTTTGCTGAGAGTTTTCATCATAAATGGGTGTTGTACTTTATCAAATGCTTTTTCTGCATCTGTTATATGATCATGTGGTTTTCGTCTTTCGTTTTGTTTATGTGGTGTATTACATTTATTGATTTGTGAATATTAAACTATCCTTCCATCCCTGGGATGAATTTCACTTGATCGTGGTGTATGATCTTTCTAATGTGTTGCTGGATTTGCTGGATCCTGTTTGCCAATATTTTATTGAAGATTTTAGCATCTATGTTCATCAGCGATATTGGCCTGTAGTTTTCTTTCTTTGTTGTGTCTTGACCTGGTTTAGAAATTAGGGTTATACTGGCTTCATAGAACGCATTTGGGAGTCTTCCCTCTTCTTGAATCTTTTGGAATAGTCTGAGGAGGATAGGAGTTAGTTCTTTCCTAAATGTTTTGTAGAATTCACCTGTGAAACCATCCGCTCCAGGGCTTTTGTGTGCTGGGAGTTTTTTGATAACTGCTTCAATTTCACTAGCTGTTATTGGTCTATTCAGACTTTCTGCTTCTTCTTGATTCAGTTTTGGAAGATTATATGTTTCCAGGAATTTGTCCATTTCCTCTAGGTTGTCAAAATTCTTGCCATTCAATTGTTCGTAATAATTTCTTACAATCGTTTGTATTTCTGTGGTATTGGTTATGATTTCTCCTCTTTCGTTTCTGATTTTATTTATTTGTGTCCTCTCTCTTTTTTTCTTGATGAGCCTGGTTAAAGGCTTGTCAATTTTGTTTATCTTCTCAAAGAACCAGCTCCTACTTATGTTGATCTTTTGAATTGTTAGTTTAGTCTCTATGTTATTTAATTGTGCTCTGATCTTGATGATTTCCTTCCTTCTACTTGATCTGGGGTTTGCTTGTAGTTCTTCCTCTAGTTCTTGTAGCTGTAGGGTTAAATTTTTTATTTGAGATTCTTCTAGCTTTTTTAGGGAGGCCTGTATTGCTATGAACTTTCCTTTCAAGACTGCTTTCGCTGTATCTCATAGGTTTTGGGTTGTTGTGTGTTCATTATCATCATTTACTATTATAATGTATTACTCAGATTATTCAAGACTTAGCCAATGGGAACCTATTAAAGAGCTAACTCGTGTGTCCTTTTGAGATGTCCTCAAAATAATGCTGCATAGAACATCGGGTTGTTTATGTTCTTTTGAATTAGTGTTTGGATTTCTTCGAATATATTCCCAGAAGTACCCTGGCTCGTTTGGCTCAGTGGATTGAGCGTCGGCCTGCGAGCTAAGTGTCGCTGGTTCGATCTTCCAGTCAGGGCACATCAGAGAAGGAAAACTCTGATTCCAAAAAACCTCCGCTGCCTTGCGGCATACCTCTTCAGGGGAAAGGCTAAGGGAGTAAACCCCGACAGAAAATCCGGAGCCGGAGTCCCTAAGGCGGTTTGACGTTGTAGTCAACACCGGCAACTCCTGCGGCGCACCTGAAGCCAAGCTGTATCGACTCCGTCTTTCCCTTGGAACCTTCAGCTGCGAAGAGAGGGGGGGTCTGCTGCATGGGCAACAGCAGACCCTCCATATCACCCTGCCCAGGCTCTGTAGTTTCAGCTTCACTGGAGAGGACACTCCAGCGTCAGCGCAAGATGTCGATTCAACACGGGAGGAGACATATACCGTGTCACTCCCGAGTTGGACTGCACAGCCATTCTCGGCGGTGCAGATAGACTCTTAAGAAGCTACACCATCGTCTCTCGAGACGGACGGCTGCCGACGACGACGACAGAAACTTTTATATTTCTTCCTTAATGTCATTGTTAACCCATTCATTATTTAATAACATGTTATTCATTCTCCATGAGTTTGAATGTTTTTGAATTTTTTCCTTGAGGTTGATTTCCAATTTTAAGCCATTGTGATGTGAGAAGATGCTTGATATAATTTCAGTTTTCTTGAATTTGTTGAGGCTTGTTTTGTGTCCTACCATGTGGTCTATCTTTGAAAATTTTCCATGTGCACTTGAGAAAAATGTATATTTTGGTTTTTGGTGTGAAAAGTTCTATATATATTGACTAAGTCCATTTGATCTAGACTGTTGTTCAGTTCCTCAATATCTTTGGTGTTTCTTTGCTTTGAAGATCTCTCCATTGTTGACAATGGTTTGTTAAAGTCCCCTACTATGAGTGTGTTGTTGTCTATATCTTCCCTGTAGTTTTTCAAAATTTTCCTTACATATTTGGGTGCTCCTAAGTTGGGTGCATATATGTTTACAAGGGTTATATCTTCTTGATGGACTTTTCCCTTAAGTATTATGAACTTTCCTTCTTTGTCTCTTTTTATGGCCTTTGCTGCGAAATCTGTTTTGTCTGATATAAGTATTGCTACCCCAGCTTTTTTAAATGTCAATTTGCTTAAAATACTTTTTTCCATCCCTTCACTTTCAGTCTGTGTATATCTTTTGTTCTAAGGTGGGTCTCTTGTAGACAGCATATATGTGGGTCATTCTTTCTAATTCATTGAGCTACCCTATGTCTTTTCATTGGAGTGTTTAATCCATTTACAATTAAGGTTGTTACCGATAAGTACTTATTCATTGTCATTTCCCCCCTTTGTACTCGTGTTCTTCTCTGTCTCTCTCTGTTCCTTTATCTTCTTAAAGCAGACCCTTTAGCATCTCTTGCAATGCTCGTTTGGTGGACATGCATTGTTTTAGCCTTCTTTTGTCTTGAAAACTCCTTATTTCACCCTCCAGTCTGAATGAGAGCTTTGCTGGGTAGAGTATTCTTGGTTGTAGGCCTTTGTTTTTCATTGCTTGAAATATTTTTTGCCATTCCCTTCTGGCTTGTAGTGTTTCTGCTGAGAAATCTGATGATAGCCTTATTGGAGCTCCCTGGTATGTTATTAGTTGTTTCTCTTTTGCTGCTTTTAGGATTCTCTCTTTGCTTTGAGTGTTGCCATTTTAATTGTGATGTGTCTTGAAGTGGGCCTGTTGGGGTTAATCTTTATTGGGACCCTCTGTGCTTCCTGGACTTGCGTGACTCTCACTCTCCTCATGTTAGGGAAGTTTTCTGTCATTAGTTTTTCAAAGAGGTTTTCTATCCCTTGCTCTTCTTCTTCTCCTTCTGGAATTCCTATGATACGGATATTATTACATTTCATGTTGTCCTGCAGCTGTCTTAGAACCTCTTCAGTCTTGTTCAGTCTTTTTTCATTTTGTTGCACTGTCTGCGAGTTTTTGTCTAAGTTGTCCTCCAGCTCGCTGATCCGATCTTCTGCTTCCTCTAGCCTGCTTTTAATTCCTTCTACTGTGTTCTTCAATTCAGAGATTGTATTCTTCATTTCCTCCTGGCTCTTATTAATAGTTTCTATGTCCTTTTTCATGCTCGTGTGATTCTCAGTAAGTTCCTTGTAATTTTCCTGGAGTTCCTTGTAGTTTCCCTGGAGTTCTTTGTAGTTTCTGCTCTGCTCATTCAGCTTCTTCATAATCCATGTTTTGAATTCCATATCTGATAGTTTGCTCCCCTCAATTTATTTAGCTCTCTTTTTGGCGGTTCTATCTTTCCTTTCGATGGGGGGTTGTTTCTCTGTCTCCCCATTTTTGTGACTCCTATTGTTTGTTGTTGCTTTTTAGAATGATCTACACTTTCTGTATCTGCCTCTGGTAGCGTCGGATCATGTACCAGTCTGGCCCTAGACAGCCTGTTGGAGACTTCCAGGGATCTACTGCCTTTGTCTGTCTTCTTTAGTTGTTAATCTACTCAGTCTATGAGTAGCCATCAGGCTTAATGACCATGGGTTTGGCAGCTTAATTCCTGTAGGCAGGGCTTTTATTTCCCCTCAGGCTAACTGATCTTGGAGGTGAATGGTCTGCCTGCTGTACTGGGGCTGAGTCAGCACTGCGACCTGGTCGGCTGCTTCCCCCATTCTCCCCTCAAAGCCAAGGCGCCAAACTCTCCCCAAGTGTCTTCAGTTCTCTCTGCCTTCTCTCTGATTGAGCCCAGGGTAAGTAGGGGCCAAAATATTTTCATATTTGATCCACTTAAAAGCTCTTTTTCACCCACTGTTTCTCTCCGGCTAGCAAGAAACCCTGTGGCTTTTCACTTTTCACAGCTGGATACTATTTTACTTTCCACTCTGTTGCTGTAGGCTGGGAAGCCTAGCTGGGGGTTTAGACCCTGCCCTTCTCAGGGGGAACCCCCGGCTACTGAGCTGTTTCTCAGTCCCTTCAGCTGCCACTTGTGGGAGTCCAGCCAGGTCTTCCGGGTCTCCGCAGTCCCTACTGGTCACGTTGTGATGTAGTGGCCTTTTCTCTCTCTCCGTGGTTTTAAGACTTCTCTCCAGCTAGTGTTCGTTTTGTTATTCCAGATGATTTCTCCAAAATTAAGTTGTAAATCCAGACTGGTCCTGGGATGAGGTTAGTGTAGCTTCCACTTACTCCTTCACCATCTTGGATCTCTGTCTGTGTTGTCCTTTATGTTATTTGTTTAATCTGACTGGTTGTAATTCAGCTACTCTTTGGTGGATCTTTTTCTCTGGTTAGTTGATTGAGGTTCACTCTGTCCACCTTGTCTTGAGATCTTTTGTGGAGGTGCTGCTAAAACATAATCACACAACCCAGGCAAGAAACCCACACCCTCTGATATCTCCCCCAACTACAATCTCACTCTAGGTTGCAAATGAGCCCATATTAATATACTTGTGGAGATATTGGGACTCTTATTTCATAGGAGAAACAAATAGGAGTTGTTTTAAGTGAAGGAAGGGTAATTTTTGAGAGGGAAGGTGAAAGAGTAATGATATTAGCAATTGGAATCAAGGCTATGCAAGACAGCAATTAACATTTACACTGTATGTTTGAAAAGGAGGAGAGGGTTGCAGTATGAAGTGAAAAAGTGGAAGTGTATAGTATTAGGGTTATATAATAGGTATATGCTATATGTTTAGAGAAGGAAAACTCTGACTCCAAAAAACCTCCGCTGCCTTGCGGCATACCTCTTCAGGGGAAAGGCTAAGGGAGTAAACCCCGACAGAAAATCCGGAGCCGGAGTCCCTAAGGCGGTTTGACGTTGTAGTCAACACCGGCAACTCCTGCGGCGCACCTGAACCCAAGCTGTATCGACTCCGTCTTTCCCTTGGACCCTTCAGCTGCGAAGAGAGGGGGGGTCTGCTGCATGGGCAACAGCAGACCCTCCATATTACCCTGCCCAGGCTCTGTAGCTTCAGCGACATCGCAAGATGTCGATTCAACACGGGAGGAGACAGATACCGTGTCACTCCCGAGTCGGACTGCACAGCCATTCTCGGTGGTGCAGATAGACTCTTAAGAAGCTACACCATCGTCTCTCGAGACGGACGGCTGCCGACGACGACGACGAGTGTGGAAGGGAGGATAGATACAACAGGCTTCCAAGCAGACAGACAGCCAAAAATTGAAGCAGAGGGCTACAGGGGTTAGAAGGTAGGAAACAGATTAGAGAAAGAATTTTTCAAGAATAAGAATACAGAGTAGAAAATAGCAAGACAGGAAGGGAGAGAGGAAAGAGAGAGAGAAAGTAGAGAAGAGGAGGGTAGGAAAGAGAACGAAAGAAGGTAAGGGAGAAGAGGGGGGAATGGAGTAAAATTTTTTAAAAATTAGAAGATTAAAACATGATATAAAATAGTGAGATAGAGAATATATAGAGAGAGGAGTAGGAGATGGGAAGGGGAAGAAAAAATAATTGAATGGAGAGGGAGGGGGGCAAAATAAAGAAAAATATTAATAAAATTAAAAGTACTTAGAAGGAAAGAAGGGAAAAAAGAAGATGAGGGAGGGAAAGAATACGGGGGAAGGGAGAGAAATCGAGAGGAAGAGGAGAGATTAGGGAGGGAAAAATTGAAATTGAAGAATTGACAAAGGATAGGATGAAGAAGAGAAGTACAAGAGAGAGAGAAAGGAGAGAAGGGATGGGGGAAAGAGAAAAAGGGTAAGAAGGGGAGGGAGAAGAGGGAGAGGGCTAGATTAAAATTAAGATTTAAAAATTAAAAGATTAGAAAATAAAGTGGAATAGGGAGAAAGAAAGAAAGAAAGAGAATATAGGTAGGGAGAGAAGGGAAATAAAGGAAAGGGAAGAAAGAAAAACAAATGGAGAGGGAAAGGGGACAAAATAAAGAAAGGCATTTAGTAAAATTGAAAGTACTTAGCATGGAAGAAGTAAAGAGAGACAAAGGAAACGAGGGAGGACGAGGATAAAGGGGAGGGAAAGAGATAAGAAGAAGGGAATATGAAGGAGAGGGAAAGGACTTAAAATTTAAAAAATTAGCAAAGAATAGGATGAAGGGGAGACATGCTAAAGAGAGAGAAGGGAGGGAGGAGGAAGGGAGAAAAGAAGAGGGAATAAGAAAGGACGGGAGGGGCAGTAAGAGAGAGAGTAGGAAATAAAAGAATGGGAGGATTTTAACTCAATTCAACTTTTGGGCACAGTCTCTGTTTTTTTGTTTGTTTGTTTTTTCTTTTTCCTTCCTTCCTTCCTGGGTCTGCCCCAATTCAAAATTCCATGGGTTTCAAATCTTTTCTGGTTTGTTGGCTGGCTGTGGGAGGGTTCTGCTTGATTCTGGGGTTGCTAGTCTTTTATTCGTGGACCTACCACCGCTCTGCTGTGAGCTGCCTTTAGTTGTCCCCTCCTGTGGCAGCTTCAGCCCTCCTCAGGCTTGTCCAGCTACTCCTTCCCTCTGTTGGTGCAGCCTGTGCCTGCCAGCAATCCCCACCCTGCCTCCAGTCCTGTCTCTATTCCCAGGCTACAGCTTCTGCTCTCTTCCCTGTCTATATGCCTGCATGCCCTACCTCTTTCTGTCTCAAGACTGTCCCTTTGTTCTGCAGGACTCTGGCACAGTTAATCAAAGCGCTAGGCCCAGTGGCTCTCTCCTGCCCAGGGCCTCTCCCTGGTCTGGAGCTTTGCAGTGGCTTTCCCACATGGGCTCTTCTCCTTGCCCCCAAACTGTCTCTATTCCTGAGCTACAGCTTCCGCTGGCTTCCCTGTCTATAGGCCTGTGCTCTCTATCTCCTTTCCCACCCCAGCACCATCCCTTTGTTCTGTAGGACTCTAGTGTGGTCGGTCAACGTGGCGCTCTCCTACCCAGGAGCTCTCCACCAGTCTGGAGCTCTGCAGCGGCCTTTCTGCACGGGCCCTCCTCTCCGCCCCACAACCATCTCCACTCCTGAGCCACTGACTCCACTCTCCTCCCCGCCTACTTGCCTGAGTGCGCTCTCTCTCTCTCTACCCCAGAACCATGCCCCTGGTCCGCGGGACTCTAGCGCAACCAGTCAAAGTGCCGGGTCCAGTGGTGCTCTCCTGCCCAGGACCTCTCTCGTCTGGAGCTCTGCAGCGGCTTTAACACTTGGGCTCTTCTCTTTGCCCCAAAGCTGTCTCTATTCCCGAGCTACAGCTTCTGCTAGCTTTTTTATCTATGGGCCTGCACGCTCTATCTCCCTCCCCACCCCAGCACCATCTCTTTGTTCTGTAGGACTCTAGAATGGTTGGTCAATGCGGCGCTCTCCTACCCAGGAGCTCTCCACCATTCTGGAACTCCGCAGTGGCCTTTCCCCGCGGGCCCTTCTCCCCGCCCTAAAACCGTCTCTATTCCCAAACCACAGCCTCCACTGCTTCCCTGCTTACATGCCCTGTGCGCCCTCTCTCTCTCCTAGCCCCAAACTCGCCCTTTGTTCTGTGGGATTCTAGCACGATCGCTCAAAGCGCCAGGGGCATGCACTGCTCTCCTGCTCAGGAGCTCTCCCCCGGTTTAGAGTTCTGCAGCGGCTTTTCCGTGCAGCCCATCTCCTTGCCCCCAAACTGTCCCTTTGTTCTGTAGGGCCCTAGCGCGAGTGCTGCGTGAGCCCGGAATGCCGAGCTTTCGGTCAGAGGTTGCAGCTGAGGAGGTTTCCCTCTAGACTCAGATCACACAGTTTCTCCCAGTCCTGGTTGCTCACTGTTCTCCCACTCCTCTGGCTTTTTCAGCCAAATCCTCTCACTAACTTCCTATGAGACTTCACTTATCGGTGCTCCCCTAGCAGGGGGAGCCTCCAAGCAGCTCTTGGCTATTGAGCCCTCAGGCGTGGTACTGCAGACACACCGGGTCCTGGAATGACTCAGCCTGCAGTGCGTGGTAAACCCCTCTACCCCCCTCCACGCTGCTCCCATGCTCCCCTCCCTGTTCACGTTATCAGATATCCACACTCACTCCTCTCCGCATTTGCTCCTGAAGTCTCTCCATAACAGGAGCGAACAGAGAACACTGCCTCTACTCCGCCACCATCTTAGCCCCCCCAGTTGGTTCCCTTTTAATCTTACTTAGGTTTTCTTTTGCTGAGCAGAAAGTCTTTAGTTTGATGTAGTCCCATTTGTTTATTCTTTCCTCTATTTCCCTTGCCTTGAGATATATCAGTGAAAATGTTGCTACATGGGATATCTGAGATTTTCCTGCCTATGTTTTCCTCTAGGACTTTTATGGTGCCACGGCTTACATTTAAGTCTTTGATCCATCTTGAGTTTATTCGGGTGTACAGTGTAAGTTGGTGGTCTAGTTTCATTTTTTTGCACGTCCCTGTCCACTTCTCCCAACACCATTTGTTGAAGAGGCTCTTTTCACTCCATTTGATGTTTCTTCTCCCTCTGTCAAATATTAGTTGACCATAGAGGCCTGGGTTTATTTCTGGGCTCTCTATTCTGTTCCACTGATCTATATGTCTGTTCTTATGCCAGTACCGGACTGTTTTGATTACCGTGGCCTTGTAGCATAGTTTGGTATCAGGTGTTGTGATTCCTCCTCCTGTATTCTTCTTCCTCGAGATTGTTGTGGCTATTCGGGCCCTTTTTTGGTTCCATATAAATTTTTGAAGTATTTGTTCTACGTCTGTGAAATATGTCATTGGTATTTTAATAGGAATTGCATTGAATCTATAAATTACTTAGGGTAGTATGGACATTTTGATGATGTTGATTCTTCCCATCCATGAACATTATATATGCTTCCATTTATCTTTATCTTCCTTAATTTCTTTCTTCAGTTTCACATAGGTTTCTGAGTACAGGTCTTTTACCTCCTTGGTTAAGTTTATTCCTAGGTACTTTATTTTTCTTGTTGCTCTTTAGTAAATGGGATTTTTCTTTTAGTTTCTATTTCTGAGATTTTATTGTTGGTGTACAGAAATGTCCTCGATTTCTGAATATTGACTTTGTACCCTGCTATTTTGCAAAATTCACTTATTAGGTCGAGTAGTTTTTTTGTGGAATCTATAGGGTTTTCTATGTACACTATCATGTCATCTGCAAATAATGACAGTTTTACTTCCTCTTTTCCAATTTGGATGCCTTTTATTTCTCTTTCTTGTCTGATTGCTGTGGCTAGAACTTCCAAGACTATGTTGAATAGGAATGGAGAGAGTGGACATCCTTGTCTTGTTTCTGACTTCAGGGTGAATGCTCTCAATTTTTGTCCATTGAGTATGATGTTGGCTTCAGGTTTCTCGTATATGGCCTTTATTATGTTGAGATATGCTTCCTCTATTCCCATTTTTCTGAAAGTTTTCATCATAAATGGGTGTTGTACTTTATCAAATGCTTTTTCGGCATCTATTGATATGATCATGTGGTTTTTGTCTTTCATTTTGTTTATGTGGTGTATTACATTTATTGATTTGCGAATGTTAAACCATCCTTGCATCCCTGGGATGAATCCTACTTGATCATGGTGTATGATCTTTCTAATGTGTTGCTGGATCTGGTTTACCAATATTTTATTGATGATTTTAGCATCTATGTTCATCAGTGATATTGGCTTGTAGTTTTCTTTCTTTGTTGTGTCTTGACCTGGTTTTGGAATTAGGGTAATACTGGCTTCATAGAACGAGTTTGGGAGTCTTCCCTCTTCTTGGATTCTTTGGAATAGTCTGAGGAGGATAGGGGTTATTTCTTTCCTAAATGTTTTGTAAAATTCACCTGTGAAGCCATCTGGTACAGGGCTTTTTTGTGCTGGGGTTTTTTCATTACTGCTTCAATTTCAGTAGTTGTTATTGGTCTTTTCAGGGTTTCTACTTCCTCTTGATTCAGTTTTGGAAGATTACATGTTTCCATAAATTTGTCCATTTTCTCTAGGTCGTCAATATAATAATCTGTTTTAAGATTGAAGACAAGGACAAATATATAATTATTTTAGTAATACTATCTATCTGATATAACTATTACATAAATACATGTTATTGGCCTTATTTTTAAGTAGTTTTATAATTTTAAATCTCTTAAATTGCCTTCTTTTACCTTTGAAGCATACCAAGAATAAATTATGTAAGGGTGGATATTCAAATTTTCTTTTTAAGTAATCTGAACTGCGATGTATTTGACATTACAGTTCTTTCTTTCAAATCTATAGAAAACAAATGCAAAATAGTAGTTGATGTTCAATAAGAGTGAGAATCTTCAATTAAGTCATTGTCATTGTTAAGTACCTCTTAAGACTCTGAGATCCATGTCAAGGAGCATTAATAATGAATATACATACAAAAGAACTGCTATATCATAAAACCCTTTTGTTAACTGGGGAGGGCAAATAGTCTTTTAAAACTAAAAGAACAAAACTAGGAGCAAAATAATTCAACATGAAAAAATAATGGTAGTGTCCTTATGAAACTTGCTTATTTCTTGACATAAAGTAAAATTCTGAAGCTTCTGTATGGAAATGTAGTAAATATGCCCCTTTCTGAAGACACCTTTGCTGGACACTTAGAATTTACTTAGATTTTACTGTGATTTAAGTACTGTACAAGCATTGAAGAGAATGATTATGTAGAAAGAACATCTATATTATCTTTATACTAAGCCTTTTTTTTTTTTTTAATGGATAAAATGGATTAAGGGAAGGTAATGCACTTTGCAAGATGCTGACTGGATAGGTTTATACCAACAGAATAACTATTTAAATCAACTAAATAAACAAATTTATCTTTAAAACAAACTAAAACAATCCATTTTTATCTATTCAGTGCTCTTGATAACTTTGCTAATGAGGCTTAGCTAGTACCATCATCCAGATAGAATCTCATCCTTGGACTCAACTGACACTTAACTGAAACCAATCCTAAAACTACAACATCAATGTTAATTAATGACCTCAGTTAAACTGTCTCCACACTTAATACTACCCTGAGGTATGAAAATGCCTAATTTATGAAAGAAATTAAATTTCATTTGAAACTGAAAGACTGAAAATAGAACTTTGACCCACAATCAGTGGCAATCTGCTCAAGAAACTAACATCTTTATTTGTAATAAACAGCCCAAGAAGCCAGGCCCTGTCTGACTCTCAGGAAGCCAGATTGCTATCTCTGGTGACAATCCAGGAAGCTAAACAAGAACTTCTGTAACAATCAGCCCAAAATGTCCTGGACTTCATAAATAACTGACAGCTTCCCTATGTTTTTTTGTCCCTGCTTCTGACTTAGTACCCAGCACAGAAGGCCAAATATACATCCCTAACCAGAGATGCCTCACTTCTAGTTAGCCAGCCTATAATTTCCACTTGCCTCCAGCCTCCCATCAGACACACCTGCAGACTTCCCTTTTTTTCCACTAAAAGCTTTTCCACTGGTCTTCCTACCTTTGAGTTTCTGCTAAAATGTGAGTGATGGTAGCTGACTCCATTTCTTTAGCCAGCTAAGAAAAAATAACCTTTACTTTTTTGATCTGGTTGGATTTCATTTATCTCCACAACCCCACATAACAAAGTATTGCTAAGATTAATATTTCATAAAAAGTTAATAGCTAACAATTGTTAAGCATTTATCATGAACTGCGCACTGTATTAAATGTTTTTACATTCACTGCCTAATTTAATTTCACAGTATATATAATTATACCTTCTGAAATTGGTACAATATTTTTTCCTAAAAATTTTAAAGATTTTATTTATTTTTATTTAATTTTGTTTGTTTTAAGATTTTATTTATTTATTTTTAGAGAGCAGAAAAGGAAAGGAGAAAGAAAGGGAGAGAAACATTAACATGTGGTTGCTTCTCACATGCCTCCAGTTAGGGACCTGGCCTGCAAACCAGGCATATGTCCTGACTGGGAATCAAACCGGTGACCCTTTGGTTCACAGGGTGATGTTCAACCCACTGAGCCACACCAGCCAGGGTGGTGCAATTATTATATTTAATATACAGAAGAGGAAACTGAAGCAGAGAAATGTTAATTAAGTTGATACACAGTTAATGAGTAGATAAGCCAGGATTAAAATAAAGACAATCTGATTCCAAAATGATAACTCTTAATTACTAAATTCAACTTGAAATATGGAGATAGTTAATATTTCAATCGCTTTCATAAGAAAATAGAAAGCAACAGCACCATAAAATTAACATTGTATTTTCATCTCACCACTGGTAATAAAATATTATGTGATAGAAGAGGAAGAGAATTCCAAATTAATTTATAGCAATCTCCTTCTTTTATAGATTACATAAGTGAGACTTAGAGAAGTGAAGGTAACTTGCCCAATATTGTACTTAACAGACAAGGGAAGACTAAAGCCCAGACCTCCTGACTCTCAGCCAAGATATACACATGATTCACTGGGAAACAGAACATTTGCCTGGGGAGATTTATAACTCCACAAAGACTTTATGCAATGGTGTAGTGATAGGACATTAAAAAAAACATTGTATAACATGAATAAACACATATCTTTTGTGGAAATAATGAGCTAAATGTTATTTAAGAAGCCACTGAAGTTCAACAAATATTTATTTAGTGCCGACTATGTGTTAGGCACTATTTCAGATACTTAAGCTTCACTGGTGAACAAAAAGAAAAAAACTATTTATTGGTTTACATTTAGTTGGAAGAAACAAATATTACACTATAGAAACATTAAGTAGGCAAATTACATAATATGTTAGAAGGTAATAAATGCTATGATAGAAATAAAAGTAGGGCAGTCAGACTGGTGTCAAGAACACAGCAGTCTGGTCAGTGCGACAGGCGGGAAGGAGTGTGGCTTTTACAGCAGCTTCTACTGCAGCTGTGCAAGCTCCAAGCATCATGGCTTGTCTCATCCCAAAGGCTCCTCCCTCCAGTCCAGTCCTTTGGGGCATCTGTGCTGCCTACATTTTCCCTTCTTTCATTGTTGAAACTTGGCCGAGGCTGGACCACCCACCCAGACTTTTGATGTATGCAAATTAACCTGGAATAAAAATAGACTTTGCTCATTCCCAGAAGAAATATTGATGGACCCAGCGGGACATATTGACTGGGGAAAAACAGGGAGTTGTAAATAACCTGCTGAAAATGATGATGGGTAAACTCACCCTAACCAAAATTATGTTGGGAAAGGTGTGGAGATGGCGCCTACAAGCACAAGGGCAAGCAATTCCTATGGGCCCTTGTGGGTGACCAGGGGTCTCCACTTCTCCTTCCTTCTCCCCACTTTCCCCCTTCCCTCCCTTTCCCCTTTTCCCCTTATTCTTCTGAGCCCTTGAGTTGGTCTGGGAGTTTCCTTTTCCTTCCAACCCCCTTCCTCCTCTTCCCTCAGTAAACCTGGTGTAAAATCCTAGACTGTTCTCTGAATGATTTCTCAGAGCAAAGGCTGTCTGACAACTGGGAGTACCAGTTTGGGACAAAAAGGGCAAACTGAAATTTTAAGCAGGATGATCAAGTTCAGCCTCACTGAGAAAGCAATATTTGAGTAGATTCTGTCACGTGTGATAAGTGCTTAGTTAAGATGGAAAAGGCATTAACCTTTAGCGTAGGTAAGTATGTATAGGAAAAGACATGACATACAAGGTTTCAGGCATCCACTGGGGGTCTCTGTTAACCCCTTAGGGATAACAGAGAACTACTGTAGTGCTTTTTCAGATTTTCACTGTGTTATGAATATTAGAATGAAAACTGGTTTGAAGCTCTAATTTGTTTTGTTGATTCAACAGTGTAAAAATTGCATGTGAATTGCACACTAATGATTTGAAACATGTTCAATCTGTGAGGGTGGGAAGGACACTAAGTTTTATTAATGTTCCTGGTGATTCTAATATGCAGCCATGGCTGAGAAACACTACTCTGCCATTTGTGAAAAATAGAAGGTTTTCTCTTTTCTGCTCCCAAGTAGTCTACTCAGTATGCTCATCATTCTTACTGCTTCCGCTCACTCAGTGTCATCACTACCTGAAACTACGAACCACAGAAACCCCTCACAGAAATCTGGGGACTTTTCCAGCTACTCTATTGATGGGGAAATGTAGGACAGGCCACACTTCTCCTTTGCTGCCCCATTCATGAGCTCCCACAACACCAACAAAGAAGGCTGGTGTCAAATGACTGAAAAGTTTGTGTTAGAATGATCATGTCAGAGGAAGGGTGAGAAAAGAGAGCAGCAATGTGGTGGCATCAGTTACATAATAAAAATTTTAATAACAAGGTATCTAATACTCACTTTTACATTTTGGCATTGTCATGGTAGAAAATATTCTGTCTCTCCAAATCTTCTGTTTCGTTTTTTTGTGAGCCTGGCACCTTTTCAGCGCACAACAAATATGAGTAAATGAATTCACATGGGTTGAACACAAAAAGAAAAAACCTCCAACCTGTCCTTTCCCAATCCCTCCAATCTTGTTCCCATAGATAACTGCATTAACTTCACTGTTACCTCCCTCTCTAAATAATACACTTATGTTGCTAGTTCTGGATCTATCCAAGTTAGACCTTACATCCTCACTTCCTGCCTAGATAGGGCTTTACTAAATTAACCACCCTAAATTTTTTTCCCTGTAAAACTTAATCAATTATATCACTATTGTTAGCTTTTCCATTGATAACATACAGAGTAGAGCAAAAGTAGGTTTACAGTTGTGAGTTGTATTATTAGTGTTATTTTTCACACAAACAACTATAAACATACTTTTGCCTCACCCAGTATATAAACTCCTATTTCTTGTGTCATCCACAAGCAATATCTCTTCACCTTGTCAAACAAAAACATTATGTCCCATACCCTTACTACCATCTCTCTTGCTGTTTTTATATTACCATAATTAACATTTACAATCTGTTTTGTAACCATAAATAGGGAATAATTGCTGTTTACATGTAGACTATAAATCTGAAAATCAGTATCTACATGCCTACATAAACATTGTTCTCTGCCTAAATTATATTCTATGACTATACTACTTGTTTGTTTGTTTTTGCTATTTGTCCTATACCCCCACCCTTACTGGATTTCTAACAGCCTTTTAAATTTTGTCTTGAATTTTATGGCATCATTGGTGTGGGCAACCACTCCTCATGGTTTAAGGAATTGTAGCCCCAGCCTGAGCATGACAAGCTGCCATCTTTCTGGCTGCGCTTGCCTCTAAGTCTCAACATTAGGCTGTGTGTGGAACCTGACTGACAACCACTCAGAGGGTTGCCATGGGAATTGGATCAAAGGATGCTCATTATGCTTTAGAACTTGCTCAGCTTTCCTTATCAGCAATGTAGTGTAAGTTATCTCTAGCAAGGAGTATATGAAACCTTGCACCTGGTCAAGATGTTTTATAGACCCTGACACAGACTGGTCACTGAGACCCCTACACTGGTATGTGTAATCTGTTACTGTCAAACACCTAATGACTATTGACAATTTATTAATTTTAGCCTTGTGTCTCTCACATGTATCCTCCTCAATAAAAGGCATAAAGGATGAAGGTTTGGGGGCTGGTCTCCACTAGAGAGGCAGTCACCTTCCTTCCCCCAGACATAATAAAGTGTCCTGGGTAAAAGTTTGTTCCGCCGTTGTCACGAAGCCTCTGCTCGGCAGAGCAACTTCCAACCGAGCCTAGGGTGTGTGTGGCACCTCCGCCATACATTGGAATAGGTTCTTCCCACATTTACAAGGTCTGATTACATCTATGGACTTTTTTTTTTTTTCTTACAGGAGGTTTTCTTACAACCGTGTGATCATAAGGCCTGCTACACAGTTGTCATCCTAGGACTTACCTTCATTGCTTTTCTGAATTAGTTCCATTATTCATAGAGCCAACCTGATCCAATTTCTTGGATAATTTCCTTCCTTTGCCAGTCCACATTCTCAAGTAACATCATAAAAAAAGAACTTAGGACACAAAGTTTTTCAATTTAATTTCCTTTGTCTTTCTGCCCCCACCTTTTATTTATAGTTTTCCTTAGTATAGAATTACAAGTTCAAAGCTATTTCCTCATTGAACTTTTGGGGCATTGCTTGTCTCTTAATATCCAGTCCTGGTGATAAGAATCCTATTGTCAGCTTGATTCCTCTTCCTTTGTGGAGGACCTATATTTGCCCTCTGGAGGGTTTTAGACTATTTCTTTATTCTTGCTATCCTTAAATTTCATGATGTGCCTACATGTAGACTTTTTTCTTTTTCTGCTCAGTACTCAGCAGGCCTTATACATTTGCACACTCATGTCTACCTTTAGTTCTGATAAATTTTTTCTTGGAAGTTTCATCTAATCAGTTTCACCATTCGAACTTTCTGACACTCTGATGTTGAAAACCTTCATCGATTCTGTTAGGACTTACCTCTTCTGTCATATTTTTTGTCTCTGACTATATATTTCTCTACTTTTTTCCTTTTCTCTAATCTTGTAGTAATGCAAATAGAGCTTTCAAGTTGGCTTTACAGGCAATGAGACAAAGAAATGAGTGGTAACTGTTGGAAAGGAAAAGTCTTCTTTTATTCTAAGGTTCTTCTGGCTAGACTTAACAACCAAACTGACAGACCAATCAGCAGAGAAAGAAATTAAAGCTTAATAACATATACACCTCCTGCATATGGCAGATACTGAGGAACATGAGTAACTCATCAAACAGTGGAAGCCATCACCTTAAATACCACCTTAAACTAAGGACAGAAGAAGTTGGGGGTAGGTGTCAGGTGTGGGGGTTACGAGGAAAAGCACTGTGAATAGGTAAGGTTGTTAAGAGATGAAGTCCTTGCCTTCTTCACTGACAGTGTAGGCCTGGGACAGGGACAGAGCCCTTACAGATGGTCAGGTGCTTTTTGAAACTAACTGCTATTGTTTCTAGAGCTCCTTCCATGTATACTGCTTCTTAAAATTAAGCAGCCTAAAATAACATAGGGGAACAATTTTTAACATAATTCCCGTTGAGTTTGATTTTTCAGCTGTTTTAGACTTAAACAGGCATGTTGATTTCAAAACTGCAGTTAGTTTTCTTCTATCACGTCAAGTTTTTTTCCTGTACAGCTTATCTTAACACAACCACTCTAGGCTGGATTGAGCCTGTATCAAGGGAAGCACTAGTGCTCTCCTATTGGCTGAGAGCAAACCTCCCTCGAGTGGGGAGGGGTGGGGGACGACCTTGGAGACCAGCGACATGTTCGTACTTGTCTAGGCTATTCAGTTACACATGAGACAGTGTGGTGAGATGCTGCGACCTGTGCAGCTCAATATCGAAACCTAAGGTACCAAAGAGGGGGGTGACCTGGAGATTAAAAGAAAAACACAGACACAAGACACAAGATTAATGCAAAGCAGGGGTCAGGTGGTCCATTGCCCTCAGATGGAGACAATGACACTGGCCTGAGTCCACCAAGTTTATTTATAATGTTCTATTACATCAGCTACTAACTACTGTCAGAAGGTAAAACTATCAAGTGAAACTTCTAAGAAATGAAACTGATGCGAAACTCCTGAGAAAGCTGCAGGCAGAGTGTGCTCAGATATCTTGCAAGTAGCTCCTGCCGTAATCTAATAGTCAGGATGTTCCCTGCTCCTGCTTTGTTTCCAGCTCCCACAGCTCCAGGTTTCTTATCAAAAGGCTACATGTGGCAGACGTATTCAATCAGGCAAGACCTTGCAAATACCTGATTCTGGCCAAGCAAGTTGGTCTTACTTTTGTAACTTCAGCTTTCACTATCCCCTACAGTGATAAGTTGTGTGCGGCTCTACATAGTGAACTGAATTCCGAAGTGTAGTCTGAGTTCTTGTCTGTATACAAGGACTTAGCAGAATTAATTTTTATTTACATATGTACTTATTTCCTTTCCTTCGGATCATGTCTGCCTTTGCTATTTCTTGTCATAAGGCCTAAACAACTCTGATGCGTTGTTATATCTGTGACAGTTTCACCATTCCAAGTCAAAGGACAAAAATCAGTGCATTCGTCAGGCAAGACTATTTCGCATATATATTTTTTAAATTTTATTTATTTATTTATTTATTCTTTTTTTTTTTTTTTAGAGAGAGGGGAAAGCAGAAAGAGAGGGAGGAAACATCACTGTATGGTTGCCTCTCATGCGCCCCCAACTGGGGACCTGATGTGCAACCTAATTATGTACCCTGACTGGGAATCAAACCAGCGACTCTTGGTTCGCAGGCCATTTTTGCATATTTTAAAGTGAAACTTGGTGATCAAGATAAGTCTTGGGCCCCTCACAAGGTGTGCAAGCAGTGTGTTGAGAGTTTACGGATGTGGAAAAAGGGAACACCTGATCAATTCCATTTGGTATACCTGTGGTTTGGCGAGAGCCCAGAGATCATTCAAGTGACTATTACTTTTGTATAGTGAAGACGTTAGATATAACAAGAAAAATAAATATAAAAGAGTATCCTAGTCTACTATCAGCTATATGCCCAGTGCCTCATTCAGCTGAAATCCCAGTGCCAATTTTCATTGAACGACCCTCTTTAGAAAAACATGAGTATGGTGAAGACCTAAGTGACAGCAATGATGAAGATTTTGAAACTGAAAATGACTCAGTTCATAAGTGATTTGATCAGCATGAGATGAATGATTCAGCACAAGATTTGGGACTATCCAAAAAGGCTTCAGAACTCCTTGCATCAAGACTGCATAAGAGGAGAGATCCAAGATGGCGGAGGAGTAAGTGGAAGCTACACTAACCTCCTCCCAGGACCAGTATGGATTTACAACTTAATTTTGGAGAAATCATCTGGAATAACCAACCGAACACTAGCTGGAGAGAAGTCTTAAAACCACGGAGGGAGAGAAAAGGCCACTACATCACAGCAGAGACACGGAAGGGCTGGCCGGGCTCCCATGGGTGGCAGCTGAAGGGACTGAGAAACAGCTCAGCAGCCGGGGGTTCCCCCTGAGAAGGGCAGGGTCTAAACCCCCAGCTGGGCTTCCCAGCCTATAACAACAGAGTGGAAAGTAAAATAGTATCCAGCTGTGAAAAGCAAAAAGCCACAGGGTTTCTTGCTAGCCGGAGAGAAACAGCGGGAGAAAAAGAGCTCTTAAATGGATCACATACAAAAATACTTTGGCTTCCACTTACCCTGGGCTCAAGCAGAGGGAAGGCAGAGAGGACTGGAGACACTTGGGGAGAGTTTGGCGCGGTGGCTTTGAGGGGAGAACTGGGGGAGCAGCCGACTGGGTCCCCGTGCTGACTCATCCCCAGTACTGCAGGCAGACCATTCCCCTCCAAGTGGCATCAGACTGAGGGGAAGCAAAAGCCCTGCCTACAGGAATTAAGCTGCCACATCCACAGTCCTTAGGCCTGATGGCTAATCACAGATTGAATAGATTAACAACTACAGAAGAGAGACAAAGGCAATAGATCTCTGGAAGTCTCCAACAGGCTACCTAAGGCCAGACTGGTACATGATCTGATGCCACCAGGGGCAGATCCAGGAAGTGCAGATAATTCTAAGAAGCACCAACAAACAATAGGAGTCACAAAAATGGGGAGACAGAGAAACAACCACCCATCGAAAGGAAAGGTAGAATCCCCAGAAAGAGTGCTAAATGAAATAGAGGGGAGCAAACTATCAGATATGGAATTCAAAACATGGATTATGGAGAAGCTCAATGAGCTCAGCGGAAACTACAAAAAACTCCAGAAAAACTACAGGGAACTTACTGAGAATTACACCAGCATGAAAAAGGACATAGAAGCTATCAATAAGAGCCAGGAGGAAATGAAGAATACAATCTCTGAATTGAAGAACACAGTAGAAGGAATTAAAAGCAGGCTAGAAGAAGCAGAAGATCGAATCAGCGAGCTGGAGGACAACTTAGACAAAAACTCCCAGACAGTGCAACAAAATGAAAAAAGACTAAACAAGACTGAAGAGGTTCTAAGATAGCTGCAGGACAACATGAAACATAATAATATCCGTATCATAGGAATTCCAGAAGGAGAAGAAGAGCAAGGGATAGAAAACCTCTTTGAAAAACTAATGACAGAAAACTTCCCTAACATGAGGAGAGAGAGAGTCACGCAAGTCCAGGAAGCACAGAGGGTCCCAATGAAGATTAACCCCAACAGGCCCACTTCAAGATACATCACAATTAAAATGGCAACATTCAAAGAAAAAGAGAGAATCCTAAAAGCAGCAAGAGAGAAACTAATAACATACAAGGGAGCTCCAATAAGGCTTTCAACAGATTACTCAGCAGAAACACTACAAGCCAGAAGGGAATGGCAAAAAATATTTCAAGCAATGAAAAACAAAGGCCTACAACCTAGAATACTCGACCCAGCAAGGCTCTCATTCAAAATGGAAGGTGAAATAAGGAGTTTCCAAGACAAAAGAAGGCTAAAAGAATACATCTCCACCAAACCAGCATTGCAAGAGTTGCTAAAGGGTCTGCTCTAATCAGATGAATAAACAGAGAGAGATAGAGAGGAACACGAGTACAAAGGGGGAAAATGACAGTGAATAAGTACTTATTGGTAATAACCTTAAATGTAAATGGATTAAATGCTCCAATCAAAAGACATAGGGTAGTTGAATGAATTAGAAAGAATGACCCACATATATGCTGTCTACAGGAGACCCACCTTAGAACAAAAGATATACACAGACTGAAAGTGAAGGGATGGAAAAAAGTATTTCAAGCAAATGGACATTTAAAAAAGCTGGGATAGCAATACTTATATCAGACAAAACAGATTTCGCAGCAAAGGCCATAAAAAAAGACAAAGAAGGACATTTCATAATACTTAAGGGAACAATCCATCAAGAAGATATAACCCTTATAAATATATATGCACCCAAGTTAGGAGCACCCAAATATGTAAGGAAATTTTTGGAAGACTCCAAAAAAGATATAGACAGCAACACACTTATAGTAGGGGACTTTAACACCCCATTGTCAACAATGGACAGATCTTCGAAGCAAAGAAATACCAAAGATATTGAGGAACTGAACAACACTCTAGATCAAATGGACTTAGTCGATATATATAGAAGTTTTCACCTCAAAGAAGCAAAATATAAATTCTTTTCAAGTGCACATGGAACATTTTCAAAGATAAACCACATAGTAGGACACAAAACAAGCCTCAACAAATTCAAGAAAATTGAAATTATATCAAGCATCTTCTCACATCACAATGGCTTAAAATTGGAAATCAATCTCAGGGAAAAATCTCAAAAACACTCAAACTCATGGAGAATGAATAACATGTTATTAAATAATGAATGTGTTAACAATGACATCAAGGAGGAAATCAAAAAGTTTCTGTAAATGAATGATAATGAACACACAACAACCCAAAACCTATGAGATACAGCGAAAGCAGTCCTGAAAGGAAAGTTCATAGAAATACAGGCCTCCCTAAAAAAGCTAGAAGAATCTCAAATAAAAAATTTTACCCTACAGCTACAGGAACTAGAGGAAGAACTACAAGCAAACCCCAGATCAAGTAGAAGGAAGGAAATCATCAAGATCAGAGCACAATTAAATAACACAGAGACTAAACTAACAATTCAAAAGATGAACATAAGTGGGAGCTGGTTCTTTGAGAAGATAAACAAAATTGACAAGCCTTTAACCAGGCTCATCAAGAAAAAAAGAGAGAGGACACAAATAAATAAAATCAGAAACAAAAGAGGAGAAATCACAACCAATACCACAGAAATACAAAGGATTGTAAGAAATTATTACGAACAATTGGATGGCAAGAAGTTTGACAACCTAGAGGAAATGGACAAATTCCTGGAAACATATAATCTTCCAAAACTGAATCAAGAAGAAGCAGAAAGCCTGAATAGACCAATAACAGCTAGTGAAATCGAAGCAGTTATCAAAACAGTCCTGTCACACAAAAGCCCTGGACCGGATGGCTTCACAGGTGAATTTTACAAAACATTTAGGAAAGAACTAACTCCTATCCTCCTCAGACTATTCCAAAAGATTCAAGAAGAGGGAAGACTCCCAAACTCGTTCTATGGAGCCAATATTACCCTAATTCCAAAACCAGGTCAAGATACAACAAAGAAAGAAAACTACAGGCCAATATCGCTGATGAACACAGATGCTAAAATCTTCAACAAAATATTGGCAAACCGAATCGAGCAACGCATTAGAAAAATCATACATCACGATCAAGTGGGACTCATCCCAGGGATGCAAGCATGGTTTAATATTCACAAATCAATAAACGTAATACACCACATAAACAAAATGAAAGACAAAAACCACATGATCATATCAATAGATGCCGAAAAAGCATTTGATAAAGTACAACACCCATTTATGATGAACTCTCAGCAAAATGGGAATAGAGGGAGCAGACCTCAACATAATAAAGGCCATATACGAGAAACCCGAAGCCAACATCATACTCAATGGGCAAAAACAGAGCATTCCCCCTGAAGTCAGGAACAAGACAAGGATGTCCACTCTCTCCACTCCTATTGAACATAGTCTTGGAAGTTCTAGCCACAGCAATCAGACAAGAAAGAGAAATAAAAGGCACCCAAATTGGAAAAGAAGAAGTAAAACTGTCATTACTTGCAGATGACATGATAGTGTACATAGAAAAACCTATAGACTCCACAAAAAACTACTCAACCTAATAAGTCAATTTTGCAAAATAGCAGGGTACAAAGTCAATATTCAGAAATTGAAGGCATTTATGTACACCAATAATAAAATCTCAGAGGTAGAAACTAAAAGAATAATCCCACTTACCATAGCAACAAGTAATATAAAGTACCTAGGAATAAACTTAACCAAGGAGGTAAAAGACCTGTACTCAGAAAACTACATAACACTGAAGAAAGAAATTAAGAAAGATAAAAATAAATAGAAGTATAACCATGTTCATGGATGGGAAGAATCAACATCATCAAAATGTCCATACTACCCAAAGCAACTTATAGATTCAATGCAATTCCTATTAAAATACGAATGACATATTTCACAGACCTAGAACAAATATTTCAAAAATTTATACAGAACCAGAAAAGAGCCCGAATAGCCACAAAATCTTGAGGAAGAAGAACACAGGAGGAGGAATCACAAGACCTGATATCAAACTATACTACAAGGCCATGGTAATCAAAACAGTCTAGTACTGGCATAAGAACAGACATATAAATCAATGGAACAGAATGGAGAGTCCAGAAATAAACCCAGGTCTATATGGTCAACTAATATTTGACAAAGGGGGCAGAAACTGAAAATGGAGTGAAAAGAGCCTCTTCAACAAATGGTGTTGGGAGAACTGGACAGGGACATGCAAAAAAATGAAACTAGACCACCAACTTACAGCGTACATCAGAATAAACTCAAAATGGATCAAAGACTTAAATGTAAGCCGTGACACCATAAAAGTCCTAGAGGAAAACATAGGCAGGAAAATTTCAGATATACCATGTAGCAACATTTTCACTGATATATCTCCTAAGGAAAGGGAAATAAAGGAAAGAATAACAAATGGGACTACATCAAACTAAAAAGTTTCTGCTCAGCTAAAGAAAACATCAGCAAGATGAAAATGAAACCAACCATATGGGAAATATATTTGCCAATGACATCTCAGACAAGGAATTGATCTCCAAAATACATAAAGAACTCATATGACTCAACACCAAGAAGACAGAAAACCGAATTTAAAAATGGGCAAGGGACCTGAACAAACACTTCTTTGAAAAGGACATACAGAGGGTCCATAGACATATGAAAAAATGCTCAACATCACTAGCCATCAGAGAGTTGCAAATAAAAACCACAATGAGATACCACCTCACACCAGTGAGAATGGCCATCATCAACAAATCAACAAACAACTTGTGCTAGAGAGGATGCTTCAGAGAAACGGGAACCCTGGCGCATTGCTGGTGGGAATGCAGACTGGTGCAGCCACTAAGGAAAACAGTTTGAAATTTCCTCAAAAAACTGAAAGTGGAACTGCCTTTTGAACCAGCAATTCCATTGCTAGGATTATATCCGAAAAATCCTGAAGCACCAATTCAAAAGAACCTATGCACCCCTATGTTCACAGCAGCACTATTTACAATAACCAAGTCCTGGAAACAACGTAACTGCCCATCTGTAGATGAGTGGATCAAAAAACTGTGGTACATTTACACAATGGAGTACTACGTAGCAGAACGAAAGAAGAAACTTCTACCATTTGTAACAACATGGATGGAACTAGAGAGAATTATGCTTAGTGAAATCAGACAGGCAACGAAAGAAAAATACCTTATGCTGTCACCTATTACAGGAAACTAATGAACAACACAAACAAATGAGCAAAATTGAACCAGAGGTATGTAAACAAGGGGTAGAGTAACAGTAACAAGGGGGGAGGCAGGAGGGAGAGAAGGGAGTAAGAAGGGGAAAGGCCTAGTCAAAGAATAATATAAATGACCCACGGACATGGACACTGAGTGGGGACTGAATGTGGGAGAAGGGAGGTACAGGGTGCAGGGAAACAAGAAGGGGAAAAAAGTGGGACAATTGTAATGGAAAAACAAACAATAAAAATTATTAGTGGGGGAAAAATAAAAATATGAAGAATTGAAATGCTAGTTCAGTGAGTATTAGAAGGACAAAAATTTTCCTTCACACTGTATATTTTTCTCCCTATCCGATTCCTCCAGAGTTTGGCATTCTAAAGAAGTAACTAATGACGTAAGTTTCTTTGCATAAAACCATAAGACCAGTTAATAGAGGTTTTTTTTTTGACCAAGACATTGACTGGAATGTCATGCCTAAAGGAGACATGCTTGGGCTCTGGCTGTTACCAAAAAGCCCTGAGGAACTGGGAATGACTTTCGAAGGCAATAAAAGCCCAGAAGATAAAAGGCCTGGTACCGTGGTTGGTTGTGGGGTCCACAGCAATATTTCCAGGAAAGGAATGAAGGTTGTTATCCTGAAAGATGGCTAGAAGGGACCTTAAGGCACAATGGAAAACGAGAAGGACTTGGAAAAGACAGGTGTTTACAGGCAAGACTGAATGCCATGTATGTGGCCCAGCTTCTGTGCCCTGAAGAGCAGACTGAGGGCCACCTTAAATGTTCCTTGTGTAGGTTCCAGGAAAGCAAAACTAAAGATCGTAAGTGATCATTTGCTGCTCTTGTTGTGTTTATGCAAATGAACAGGATAAATAAAAAAATGGACTTAATGCAGTCCCTTTAATGACAAGGATGGTAATGTTAGGGAGAAGAATCGTTATTAAAGGAAAATCACAATGATCACTGGCAGACTATAAAGTACTGTGGCTAACCGTCTTTAAAGTTTCTTTTTCATTTAAAATATGTTTTCATTTGAAAGTTAAACTATGTCTGTGGTATCATCAAAGATGTTTAATTTACAGGCAAGAAGAATGTCAAATGCCTTGCAACTGGATGCCTTTCCAATAAGACCATCTTACAGATTTAGCCTTGTTTGTGGGTTATGTTGCATAAATTAACACGTGTTTTCTGTTTTCATAGGGCATAAGCCTATGATCTCATTACCTGAGTGATTGTCTGTACGTATAGGCCTCACTTAATCCTGTTTGCATCGCTGCCTCCAGAGTCAATGGTTTGGCTGAACTAAATGGCTGGGTTGGTGAAGTATGGGGTGGTCTGTGGGCTTCACTTTAAAAAACCGGTTTCTCTTTTTTATCCTATGGCTTGGACAGAAAGGGCCCAGTTGTTTGAGAGGGGCAAAACCTAAAATATTTCCTTCACCCCAAACTAAGTATAATGGGCAAAAGAGTTTTGGAGAGGTGAGATATACCTGGCACATCTTCCTCCAAAGAAGCCCTTTTTTTCCCTAATGTGGGACATTGAAAAATTATTCCCTGCCTTTTGTCATCTAGTGGTTATGGACTGAATGATGTCTTTTAACCCTGTTGCCAAATCTGTTGCCCCCAGAATACAACAAGGATGCCAGCCTGTTAAATCAAGCATGCTGTTGTCCGGGTACAGCCAACTGACCTGGAGTCTGCACGATCCTTCCCCATGTGGGAAGGCCACCTTCCCCTCCACACCTCCACTCTTGTAAGGGATTTCTGGACCCAAGGATAGGTAGGACGATGACCATGTCCAGCTCAAAGCAGCTAGAGGAGCTCGAGACCGTCGCCCATTGTCCTTTATAAGATTATAAAGGGTCTTAAGTCTGAGAGGGAGGGATTGTTAATTTTTATTGTTAAAATAACTATTTATTTATTAAAAAATATATATGAAAGGGTGAAGCGGGAGAGCTTGTATGTACGACCCATGGGCATGGACTTGGGGGGGATTGCTGGGGGAGAGGCCGGGCTGGGTAGAGGGGAGCGTCGTCGTCGTCGGCATCCGTCCGTCTCGAGAGACGATGGTGTAGCTTCTACTGAAGCTACAGAGCCTGGGCAGGGTGATATGGAGGGTCTGCTGTTGCCCATGCAGCAGGCCCCCCCTCTCTTCGCAGCTGAAGGGTCCAAGGGAAAGACGGAGTCAATACAGCTTGGCTTCAGGTGCGCCGCAGGAGTTGCCGGTGTTGACTACAACGTCAAACCGCCTTAGGGACTCCGGCTCCGGATTTTCTGTCGGGGTTTACTCCCTTAGCCTTTCCCCTGAAGAGGTATGCCGCAAGGCAGCGGAGGTTTTTTGGAGTCAGAGTTTTCCTTCTCTGATGTACCCTGACTGGAAGATCGAACCAGCGACACTTAGCTCGCAGGCCGACGCTCAATCCACTGAGCTAAACCAGCCAGGGTCAATAGAGGGGAGCAAAGGGGAAAAAATTGGAAGGATTGTAACAATATAATCAGTAAAATATACTTAAGAAAAAGACTGCATGAGAAAAACTTGGTTGAAAAAGGAGCGAAGGTATCCTACTTTATATCGAGAAAGTGCATTTGTGCAGTACTTTCGAAGTGACGGTGGCTTTGTGTATTGCCTTAACATACATGGTTTAATGGAGGAATTGGGAATTTCAATCTATAACGCAACTGAATGGTGACTGTTCATCAATAGCTCGAAGTGGAGCTTGAAGTATGTCCTCCTCCACAATAGCAATTTATCTGGTACAGTCCCAGTTGGCCATTCAGTTTGCTTTCATGAAGAATATGAAGACATAAAGAGTCATTGATCTGTTGCAATATCACAAGCACAATTGGATCATATGTGTTGACCTTAAAATGGTCTGCTTCCTTCTGGGTCAGCAACTCGGATACACCAAGTATCCCTGTTTTCTGTGTATGTGGGACAGCAGAGCTTGTGAGAAGCATTGGGGGGAGTTGAATTGGCCTCCAAGATCTGACCTCAGACCTGGTGATCCAAACATTCTACATGAGCTACTTGTTGACAGAAAGAACAGTATATTCCCACCTGTGCACATAAAACTGGTTCTCATGAAGCAATTTCTTAAAGCTCTGTCAACTGGAGACTGTTTCAAGTATCCGATTTTGGCATTTCCTAGCCTGTCATTTGAAAGGTTAAATACCTTAGTATGTATGTTTGGTAGCAGAACTTTACTACTTGTACACAATTTGACTTACAGTCACAATATATAGCCTTTATATGAATAGAATAACTCTAAATAAAGAGTCTATTCAGGTAATTTTTTTCATTATTTTCCTTTGTATGAACATTTTGTATGATTATTGGGACCAAAGGAGGGTAGCCTGTACCTTAAAAAGTTGACATTACAGAGAAAAACTGAGGTCATTTTTTGGATTCAGATGCCAAAAGTTAGTCAAAATCAAGTGTCAGATTTAACTCAACAAAAAATGTGTTCCCCAGTGATCAATACCCAAAGAGGCCTATTTTGGTGGAAAATCAGCTTCTCCTTTAAGGCCTGTGTTCCCTCTTCCATGAACTCGGGGCCTGTATGCTATAGGCCCTACTGGTTCAATGACCCGGAGTCGGCTGTGATGTGTCTGTTGGGTGCGAAAATACTGTTGTGGTGGGGAAGGAGGTGAAAACAGAACCGGAACGTTTCTCGAATTCCCTGTGTTGGCACAGATTTTCAGGTATTTTTATTAGGTCCTCTGAAAGGCTTATTTTAACAGAATAGCAAGTTCAAGCTTCACCTTCTCAAACAATATCTATATCGAAAGAATGTGACAAGTGACAATAATACAGAGAAAAACATAGACCCTTTAAAACGAGTGTGTACGCTGCCTCACGTACTACAGCACTAGGGCGGTCCAAGTCCCAGAGGTTTAAACACCGCAGTCTGAAACATCTGCTAACTTCAAGTTTGTTCAATAGCAAAGGTCAGCAAAACTTAGAAACTTAAAAGAAACTATTTGAAAAGGGAAATTTACGCATCTGTATTCTAACTGAGAAAACAAAACTAGTTTGGGAGGGAAGAGCCAACTCTGAGAACGTGCGCGGTCAGCCGTTCTCCCAGGTCCCTGCGCCCATTACAAGCCTGGGACTTCTTCCCGACCACCGTCGCCTGCACACCCGCCCCGCCGGTGCCCCCTCCCCGAACCCCCACCCTCACCGCCTTCAAGACTGGCTATCCTCTCCACGGGTAGGAACGGGTCCCTCGGTCCTACGCGGCACTGCGGTCTGTTCCCTTAGCCACGGAAGTCCTCCGGCCGCGCCCTCAAGCGTAGGGACCGCCCGGTCGGGAGGCGGTGCCGAGGCGGCGCCGAGGCGGCGGGGCCGGAGCCCGGGCGGTGTAGGAGTTGTGTCCGGACTCTGTTCTACGCCCACACTCAGTCCGTCGTAGGCTCCGCCCCCTGGCCTATCACGCCCGCTGCGCCAATCGGGGGCCCCGCACCTGCGAGGAGGCGCCGCCCCGCCCACCGCGGCGTTCCGAGCGTCCCTACAGCGTCGAGTCCGCGCGGCGGGAGCGGAAGCTGCGTCTGGTCCACCCGACGCCCAGCCCCACTGGTCACTCATCCGCGGCTTCCGGGCGTTACGACCTTCGTTCGCGCCTGGCGGCTCTGCTAGCGGAGCCGGCGGTGGGGCCCGCGCTCAATGCCGGTGTGGTGCTGCCGCTGCTCTGTGGCAGAGCATATCAGGTGACTTCCCCGCCGGGGAGGGTCGCGGAGGAACGGAGGGATGGACGCAGGGAGAGAGGACGTACCTGCCGGGCAGGCCCGCCGGATTGCGTGGGGCGGGCGGGGCGAGGATGGGCGGGCTCCCGGATGCCTTGTCCTCTTTCCCACTCCTCCGCAGTCGCCGTGCCACGCCAGTCACACTCTCGAGTCCCGTAGGCCAGAGCCAGACGGCTACTCAACTGCGAAGTTTGAGGGAAGGGTCGCGAATCGCCCTCTCCCCGCCTTAAGATTTTTTTATTTCTTTAAAAAGCCTTAAGCTAAGTTATTGAGTGGAAGGCGGTAGGGAACTAAGTTTTCAGTGTGATGATGTTTACAGTAGGTTCTAGCTAAGACGTTCGTCACCCGAAATCATAGATACGATAGAAATTTGAAAAAAGGTGCAAGTCTGGACTCTTGAGGACAGATGTCAGGGTGACGAGGGCCGCACTTAAAAACAAGAGCGAATGTTCTGGGTCTAGTTCCAGTCGCTTATTCAGGGAAAGACCTAGGAGAACCTTGCCTTCCATGTACCAATGTACCATAATAATGATGTGAAAACTCCTTTTTCTTTTTTCTTTTCTTTTCTTTTGGCAAATACGAAACTCTCATCAAGAGTTCTTAAGTTGGATTTCATAGAATTTAACTAGCCCATGAAATTGGATGCTAAAGGTACAGCAGTATTTTCACTAAATTTTAATAGCCAAACTAATATTCAATTATGAATAGATGCAACAAGTCACAGTAATATTTGTGATTTTGACACCACTAGAAATCACAAATATTTTTATATAATTAGAGTTGTTGCACATATCTAGAAATATTGTTTATGCTTGTTTCTTCAAAATCACAGTATTTATTATTCATGTCCGAACTTGTTTAAAGAAGCACACAAGCATACCTCTATTGCGTTTCACAGGTGTAGCAGTTTTTATACACTGAAGGGAAGACCCTCTATGAGCAACTAATTTCATTCATACTGGCATCAGAAAGAATTAAATAGGAATAATTTTAACAAAAGAAATGTATACTTACAGCTACGAAACGTCACTGATAATAATTAAAGGTCTAAGTAAATGAAAAGGAATCCTGTGCAGTATAGATTGAAAGTATTAATATACAGTGTGAGGAAAAAGTGGGTTTACAGTTGTATACAAAACAGTTTATTGTATTATTTATTATTAATTGTATTATTAAAAATGAACAACTGTAAGCCTACTTTTGCCCCACACTGTACTTAAGGTGGCAATATTTCTCAATTGATCTACCAAGTCAGTGCAATCCTATCAAAATCCTAGCTGCCCTTTTTCTTTTTTTCAGAAAAGCATATGGAATTGTACAGAACCCAGAATAGCCAAGACAGTCTTGATAAACAAAAAGTTGGAGGCTTCCCACTTCTAGAATTCAGATTTTACTACAAAGAAACAAATTAATAGTGTGGGTCTGGCATAAAGATAAAGATATAATCAATGGAATACAATGGAGAGTCCAGAAATAAATCCTTATCCGTATGGTCATTTGTTTTCCCATGGTATTGTGAGACAAAGGAGAAATAACAGTCTCTTCTACAACTGGTACCACAACAGATACCCACAGGTGAAATAATGAGGTTGTACTCCTGCCATACAACAAATACAAAAACTAATTCAAAATGAATGAAAAACCTAAATTAAGAACTAGAACTATAAAACTTGTAGAAGAAAGCACTGGAGTAAATTTTTGTGACCTTGGATCAGGTATTAATTTGTTAGATATGACACTAGAAGCACAGCAACGAAAGAAAAAATAAATTGGACTGTATAAAAATTTAAAACTTCGATTAAAAGGACAACAAAGAAAGTGAATAGGCAACCCACAGAAAGGAAGAACATTTTTGAAAATCATACCTGAAAGTGGACTTGTGTCCAGAATATATAAAGGATTTAAAAAATTTTTTTAAAAATATATCGTATTGAAATTTTCCCTATTTCTTTTCCCTTTGCTCCCCTCTGCCTGTTACTCCCCTTCCCTACAGCAATCCGCTTAGTTCATGTCCATGGATTGTGCATGTAAGTTCTTTGGTTTATAAAGGATTTTTAAAGCTCAACAATCAAAAGACAACTAATTTGATAGTGAACAAAGAATTTGACTACTTCTCCAAAAACAATACATAAATGGCCAATAAGCACATGAAAAGATGTTTAACAGTAGTACATTTATTGTATGAGCATGTCATAATGATAAAGCCAGTTTCTAGGAAGGCAATTGGAAAAGAAAGTAGATTGCATCAAGATCTTTCCATATTTCACTATCTCTGAGAGTTAATGAAATGTGTAAACTTAATTACTTTTACCAAAATGCATAATTTATAATATGTGTAAGTACAGTAACTTTTCCTTAAAATATTATGTGTGACCTTTGTTTTAAATATAGTACCTCCAATGTACTTTCTATTAATGAGAGAAAAGTAGAAGAGAAACTGCCCATTCCTAGGAGATCTTAGAAAATTAAAAATCTTCATACAGTCCCGTGTCCTTGGTCATTAAAAATAGTTTCTTATGTAGGACTTGCCTATGAAGTACTATAAAGACATTAGCTGCTCTTTAGGATTTCTGACATTCAAAGTGGTGTAAGTTGACATGTAGCTAAGCTACTAATTTGAAAACATTAATCAGGAGGATTTTCTCCTTTTATGAAACTATTGAATATTTTTCAGCTTAAATAAAATCTGAATAAAGATAGATTTTTATAATGGTGATATTGACTGTATATCTTGTTTTTTTCCCCTCATGTTAATTTTTTAAAAAAAGAAACTATGGTGACACTGAAACCGAAGGAGAGATTTATAATTCCTTAGTGCAATATTTTGGTGATAATTTAGGACAAGAAGTTAAAGCGATGCCATTAGTTGAAGAAACTTCTTTGCTTGAAGATTCATCAGTGACTTTGCCTGTTGTAGTAATCGGTAAGTTATTACATTTTATCTCTTAAAAGTATAGTTATGAGTTTTACTATTTTTATAAATTGACTGTTACATAGTTGCAAGTTCTTAGGATTATATTTAAAAGTATTATTAGGTTTGATATCTTAAAACAACCAATAACTAAATCTTTGGAGAGAGTAATTGATTTATCTCATATTAGATCCTGTGTTAGAATGCAGCATTCATTCGTTAAGAATTTATATTACTCTATTATTTTAAAATATTATTAGTTGTGTTGATTATATGACAGGGTCCTGGTAATGATGACAACCTTTATTTTGTTTCAAAGTAAGTGGGAAAGAGAAAAGCACACTCCTGACTGGCACGTAGGATATTCAGTGAAGGGAGTGAGGGAAGGAGAGAGGGAGTTCTATACTAGATTCCCCTCTCAGGGAGAGGATAGAGAGGGGTTTTTACACTGGTTCTCATCCAGGGTATCTTGAAGACACATGGTAATGTGTAGCATTTTCCAACTTATGTCCACCCTAGTTTTTTGTTCTTGATATCTTGGAGTAAATAAAGGAGCCCTAGCTTCTTGTTTTTATCTTGGCTGTGGAAGAGTCAGGAAAGCAAAAATCACCTTCATCTTTATCTGCCTACCTCACTACTCCAAATAGGATTCCTATTTGGCCTCAGCTGGCGAATGAGTGCAACTAATGTATGTAGGGCCATTACTGTTGGCAGTAGTGCCACCAGCCTTGAGCATAGATAAAGAGCTAAATTCCTTAATGTAAGTATTGGTTTTTATATAGTATGGGTGCTTCACAATTTATATATCCATTCATTAATTGAATGACATCTTGGTTGCAATCCAGTTTTTGACAATTATAAGTAAAGCTGCTAAACACAGAGATTTTGGCATGGCCGTTGTTTTCAACTCATTTGGATAAATGTGATTGCTGGATCATCTGGTAAGACAATGTTTAGTTTTTTAATAAACCGTGAAGCTGTCTTTCAAAGTGACTATACCCTTTTGCATTCCCAGTAGGTATAAATGAGAGTTCAGTTGTTCCTCAGTCTTTTCAGCATTCGGTGTTGTCAGTGTTTCGGATTTTAGGCATTTTGTGGGTGTGTAATGGGTTATAATTGTTTTAATTTGCAGTTCTGTAAAGCTGTAAGAGGTTGAGCATCTTTTCAGATGCTTATTTGCCATCTGCGTATCTTTGAAGTGTCCAGATCTTTTGCCTACTTGTTAATTGATGGGTTGTTAGTTTTCTTATGGATGAGATTTGAGAGTTTTCAAATACATGTTTTGCAAATATTTTCTCCAAGCCTGTGACTTGTCTTTTCATTCTCTTTAACAATGTTTTTGCAGAGCAGAAAATTTTAAATTTTAATGCAGTCTTGCTTATCAGTTTTTTTCTTTCATGGATCCTGCTTTTGGTGTTACATCTAAAAACTCATTACCAAACTGAAGATTACCTACATTTTCTCTTCTATGCTATTTTCTAGAAGTTCTGTAATTTTATGTCTTATATCTAGGTCTATGTTCTGAGTTAATTTTTGTAAAAGATTTAAGGTTAGTGTTTAGATTTATATTTTGGCATGTGGATGTATACTCGTTCCAGTACCATGTATTGAAAAGACTTATCTCCATTGGATTGCCTTTGCCTTTTTGTTTGTTTGTCTTTGGCAAAAATAACTTGACTATACTTGTGAGGATCTATTTCTGGGTTCTCTATTCTGTTCCATTGATTTGTCCTTTCACTATTTCCACAGTCTTATTGACTGTAGTTTTATAATAAGACTTGAAGTTGGATGGTGTCAGTCTTTATTTTGTTCTGTATTGCATGGGCTATTCTGGTTCCATGTTTCCATTTAAACTGTAGAATTAGTTTACCAATATCCACAAAGTAACTTGCTGGGATTTTGATTTTGATTAATTAAATCTGCAAATCATTTTGGGAAGAACTGACATCTTAACAAGATTGAGTCTTCCTATCCACAGACATGAAATGTCTGTCCATCTACTTAGATATGCTTTGAGTTCTTTTATTAGAGTTTTGTGGTTTTCCTCATATAGATCTTAACATGTATTTTGTTAGATTTATACCAAAATATTTTTCTCTTTTGTGCAAATATAGTGTTGTGAATTGCATTTCAAGTTCCACTTGTTCATTGCTGATATATAGGAAAGCAATTGTCCTCTGTATATTAACCTTGTATCTTGCAACCTTGCCATAATTGCCTGTTAGTACCAAGACATTTTTGTTTGTCTGTCTGTTTTTTGTCAGTATAGATAATCATGGCATATGAACAAAGACAGTTTTATTTTTTTCTTCCTCAATATGTATACCTTTTATTTCCTTTTCGTATCTTTATAGGATTATCCAAGACTTCCATCAAGATATGTGTTGAGTAGGAATGGTATAAAGAGACATCCTTGTCTTTTTCTTGATCTTAAAGGGAAAGAATTTAGTTTTTCTCCATTAAGATGATGTTAGTTGTAGGCTTTTTCTAGGTACCCTCTTTCAAGCTGAGGAAGTTCTCCTCTATTTGTAGTTTTCTGAGAGATTTTTTTTCTTTTATCATGAGTAGGTATTGGATTTTGTCAGATGCTTTTTCTGTATCTGTTGATATTGTGATTTTTCTTCTGTAGTTTTGTCTCTCTCTGATTCAAGGAAATTAGCTCTTTGCCTCAGATCTTAACTCCCACTACTTATTATTGGTTGATAACTTTTATGAAGGCAAAAAGTTTATTTTACTCTGTCTTTTGAGGGTTTTTTAAAAATATTTTTTAAATTTATTTTTAGAGAGAGGGGAAGGGAGGGAGACTGACAGGGAGAGAAGCATCAATGCATGAGAGAAACATGGATTGGTTGCCTCTCACATGCCCCTAACCAGGGACCTGGCCCAAAACCCAGGCATGTGTCCTGACCATGAATCAAACTTTTGACTTTTCTGTTTGTGGCATGACACCCAACCCATTGAGCCATACCAGTCAGGGCTATCTTTTGAGTTTTGTGTCATGCTCCAGCATTATAAATGTAAATATTACCCACTTTATTAACGTTCTTATGATTTTACTTTTCATATTTACATCTTTGAGCTTATTTGGGACAAAATACTAGGCAAAGAACAATATTTTTCCTTATGGCTAGCATTTGTCCTCCTAGGATTAAATTTTTGATGGATGTAGATAATAGAGAAGTGACATCCCAGAGGAAAGGAGCTATAGAAACTGAAGTTGCTCAATGAAAAATCTAGTTTGGTTTTAGTTAAAGCATAGAAAAATATAGGAAGGCAGTATTAAGAGATGGGACTGGAAAGATGGTTGAGACTAGAATATAGAGAACACTGGGTAGTCAGAAACAAGAACTTAAGGCCCTTAGAATAGGGTGAGTAACATGCTGAAGACCATGTGTTAGCAAAATTCATTTGAATGTGAAATGATTTTGGAGTAGGTAAATCTAAGAAGGAAAAATGTCTTCTGAGTGAGAGTAGCAAAGAGAATTGAACAGACATAAATAACAAAATAGGTTTAGAACCAGAACCTGATTAACTTAGGTTTTTGCTAGTGCCATATATTGAAGGAATCTTGTTTAGAAGGAGAGGGTACCTAAATGAAGGAACTCATGACTTTGCTTTTGAACACATTTTGATTAAGTTATTAGTGTGTCTATCAGGTGGAGTAAAGTAGTGGCATATGGAAATGTGGGGTATATATTGAGGGAAGAGGTTGCCTAGAGATCTAATAAAGAGTTGAAGCTTTGAGTAGATGAGACCCCCCCCCCCCCAGGAAAATCAGGAGTGAAGAGAAAAGTTAAATCTTGTGAATACTTGGTTTTCAGAGTTCAGAAAAGGCAGAATTGGAGTCAGCTAGCTGGAGGGAAGGACCCACCAAAGAGTAACACAACAACAACCAAAACCCAAGTACAACCAGACAGCCCAAATAAATGGTATAAAGGGCATCCCAAGAGCATCAAGTATATATCAAGGAAGCTGCAACACTGAATCCCACAGGTCTCTTACCACATAAGGTCACAACACAAAGACAGGAAGTCAAAGCAGATCATTCTAAGAAGCAGAAACAAACAAGAAGAGTCACAAAGATGGGGAGACAAAGAAAAAGGAAAAAAAAGGCAGAATTGGTGAGGGAGAAAAGCCAAGGAATAGGAGTATTAATGCATAATACAGCCTCTTCACCTTTTTTGTTTCCTTTTTTTTTTTTTTTTTTTTGAAATAGGAAATGGACCCTCAGGGATCTGCCTTTCTTATATGTTATCAGGCTACAGACCATATTTATCATCAGAAGCAATACATCCAAATACAATCTTACATAGTAAATTACAAGAAGCAAGACATCTTTCCATTGTAGATCAGGTATTATATTTTTGTCAATGTTTTAAATTTTTTTATACTGAAACAAGATTAGTTCTACTTATATAATCATTGTGTTTCTTAATAGAAAATCCTTATAATACTTTCTATCATTTTTATTTTAGATTTATAAATACATTCTGCTGAGTTACTTCTGTGTATTTTCCTGACTTGATAAGAGCATAATTTCCCAGATAATTTCCTGATAAAGTTTTAATAGGTACTCTGTGCTCAAATAACTTTGGAAAGCGTTGTCACTGTAGATATATTAAGGCATATTGGCATATTAAAACCATCTTGTAGTTTTACAGCAAAAGGATCTGATTAGATATGGTGAAACCCAACCTTCTTTGTATTTATTTGATCAAAGAATCTATTAATATCTCAAGGAACATCAGTGTCCTATAGCACACTATCTGGGAAGTGCTGGATTAGAGTAATAGCCTGCACTTCATGATAGCATTAGTTATGTTTGTTTGTTTGTTTCAAACTCTTATCTGCCTTTTTCTTTCTTTAAAAAAAAATTTCATTCAGGACTTAGAATACTTGTCTGAGGGTCTTGAGGGTCGCTCATCCAATCCAGTTGCAGTACTTTTTGACACACTCCTTCATCCAGATGCTGACTTTGGGTATGACTATCCATCCGTTTTGCATTGGAAATTAGAACAACATCATTATATCCCTCACTTAGTACTTGGTAAAGGTCCACCAGGTGGAGCTTGGCATGTAAGTATACTTTTCTTAGCATTCTCCTGTATGTGAGTTATTATATATATCTTAATAAGGCCATTTTGATTCTTAAACATGACATAATGTTACACTGTATTTTTATCTGGAATTTTAATCCTGTTAATTAAATGTGGTTAATTACTAGTAGACGTTAAGTCAAATTTGATTACTGATAGTCTTAGAATAAGCATTTCTCTATACTATTTTATAATTATATAGAAAATACATTAATATTCTGCATAGTAAAAATGTTTTAATTTATTTATTTTAGAATAAAATGTCACACAGTATTTTACACCAGTATCCATTCTACATTTTCAAGATCTTAAATGAGAAATGTATTGTAAAAGAATGAAATTATATTACTCTACTTGGGCAGCTATAATAAACTACCATATACCAAGTGACTTAAACAACAGATACTTATTTCTCACAGTTTGGAAGCTGCGGTGTTCAGGATCAAGGTGCTGGTGTATTGAGTTCATGGTGAGGGCTCTCTTCCTGGCTTGCAGAAGCTGCTTTCTTGCTGTGTCCTCACTTAGCAGAGAGAGCATGATCTCTGTCTTCCTCCTCTTATAAAGCCACTAATCCTGTCATGAAGGCCCCACGCTCAAGTGATTGCATCTTGGGCTTAATAGCCTCCAAAGGGCCTCACCTCCAAATACCATCACACTGTGGATTAGGGCTTTCCCTGGAATTGGGAGATGATAAAAGTTTAGTCCATAACAGAAGTTTAACAGAGAATTGATAACATTAAGATTCACTGCATTTCATTAGGGGGCAGCAATTAACAATTATTGTTCACTTTGTGTCCTTAGCAGTCAGTATAGTATCTAGTATGTAGAAAGTGCTCATTTGTTGCACAAATGTTTGAAAAATTTGCTGTTGGGAACTATAGACTTTATAGGGATTTTAACATTGAATATCAAATCTTGAGTACAAACTTCAATTGGATATACCGCGGTTCACTTATCGTGGCCTCACTGTATTGCGGGAATTTAAAAAATATTATATTTAATTATTTATTGTGGATTTTTTGCTATATTGTGGGATTTTGCAGTACTGTAAACATATGTTGTTAAAGTTACGTAGGTTTAAGAGTGTAGAATAAATGTAAGGTTCCTACTTCGCGGGGGTGGGGGGTCTAGAACATAATACCTGCGATAAGTGAGGGAATACTGTATTAGTGCAGTGTTATATGTCTAAAAGCTGTGACAGCCAATTAGGGATGCTTATCGATGCATTTGTGTCCAGGGATTTTCGGGAGGGTCACCCCAGTCATGTAGGCCAGCAGCACCCATGAGACTGGCCTCTGCGACTGATCCCTGCTTCCCAGAGCAAACAGCAGTGTTCAACATAAATCACTTGTGCATGGTCACACTGATACATCATGACCCATGGCTTCTGGCATGCAGAAAAAACTCTCTCATCAGGTAGAATATTCCAAGGGTCAGAGGGTATCTCCTAGGAGGTGGCCAGGGGTTAGTTCTGAACACAGACTTTTCTTAGTAATATGCAGGGCTAACAAAACCCAAACCTGTTAATACTTTTCTGCATGAGGCTAAACTTTTTATTAACATAACTTGTTTGTTCTGCCTGGAATAGTCTCCCTTCTAATATTGCACTCCTCAAAGTTGTGTCCTTTAAGAAATTTTCTTTTTCTCTGTGCTCCTACAGTACTTTTCAGGTTTGCATCCCTTAATATACTTCGACTCCATGACAGCAGGCACTCAGGATATGAGGGAAAAAAGAAAAGCCAATTGGGAGAAAAATGAAGCGATAAAGGGACTAGGGCTAGCAACCAACTGGAAGAACTAGTGCAGTGGGAATAAAGTCAAGAGACTGTTGACAGAAAGTGGAATATGAGTGCTTTAAGGGTTTTGAGTTCCAATGAGATGATAATGTGGCTTCACATAATATCAGATATATAATATTCTCAACAGTTCCCCTTCTGATGATCCCAATTTCCCATCTCAGTTCTGATCCTAATCCCGGGCCCAGCCAGCCTCAAATCAGTGGCAGCTTGCTGCATTCTCTCCCTATGGTGATCTACGTCACAAATAATAGACTTCATAAGGCCTAGCAGACAGTAAGCGTTCTATAAATGTTGGTCAATAATAATAAGTCCCATTCCCAATACTGGGCTGTATAGACACAGGGCAAGAGAGTTGAGAAAAGAAGCCACAGCCTGAAAGAGTTGGTTGAAAGAGATTGAAGTTATTGGGACAGGTGCTGTTTGCCCTTGGGCTTTTCTAGCTTTGTACTGAGGAAAGCAGAAGCAAGCAGGACATGGGAGCTTGAAGAGCTCTCTTCCTTAAAGGTAGCATTTAGTAGTGAATCTGTTCTTAATCAGGCAACCACTGCTGCTTTTCCTAGTTCTAGAAAGCTGCTGCTATATCCAAACCAGCTTAGACTTCACAATTACAATTGATGGGGGTGGGCGGTGGAGAAGGCTGTTGTGCTGCTCATTAAAAAAGAAAAATCTATTAATATTAAAATGAAAAGATATCTAAAGTGTGGAAATTAATGAACTTTTCCTTTTGTTTAAAAAGTGAAAATACTGACTTATTTTTCTAACATGATATTATATCTGAATTATCATGCTGATTATAGGCCAAAGCTATGACCATTATTTAGGCATTGGGTAATATTCTAAATTTATTTTGTAAATGTGTAACTATACGAAAGAAAGAAGACGATACTACCAAATGATGAAAGTATTTTTTGAAAGTTTATTAGAATAAACTTTGAGAGGTAATCTACACAGCCATTTAGGACTCACTTTGAGTGCTCCTTACCCAGACTCTTACATAGATGGCTTTGGTTTAAAAACAAACAAACAAAAAAACATGTTACTGCTTAAATGTGTTTTTTGATTGTACACTTTTTATTCAAATAGAGTATGGAAGGCTCCATGTTGACAATCAGCTTTGGAAATTGGATGGAGCTACCAGGACTTAAATTTAAAGATTGGGTAACTAGGAAACGAAGGTAAAGATCCAACTATTAAAATTCTTTGGTGTACAATGGGAAGAGTGTGTCAGCAAATTTCAAAATATTTGTGATCCTGTCTTAGGTGAATAATAAAAATGTCTGTGTCTCTCAAATAAAAAGCCTCTTTACAGCAATGATTATGAGTTAAATTTTTACTTAGAGGTGTTATAGACTGCGCACACAGGTACAGAAAGGCTTGTCTGTAGATTGGATTCCTGATTTCTCTGCTAATCATGGATTTATCCCATCCTGTTCAACCACTGTGTTTAGTTACTCTCATTCAGCCATGTATCCTTTCCACACTTACTTATTTTTATGAGTGGATCTATAAATTCCTAAAGTGTTTAAATTTCAGACTAGAAGAGTGTATACTGTTATAAATGAACATTTATGGTGTGATTGGCTACTTGGGTATAGAGTTAAATATTTAATAAGAAAGTCTGAGTGAGAAGAAGTCTTGTATTACTTGAAAGAATATAAGTTTATTTATTTTGGAGGAAAGAACCCAAAATTTAAAAAGATTTATAAAGTTCTGTAATTTTTAAGGATAGTAAGTATTAGATAGAAATTACTAATACAGAAAATCTACTCTATCCAATTTGCTCACCAAACAGTAAATGAAAGCAGGAAGTTACTAAACCTTTGATAGAACAGGTCTGTAACTTTGAATGCTTGACTTCCAGCTAGATAGAAACCATTTTAATCCACAGAAATTATCCTTAATTTGACAAGATTTAAGGAGAGCAAATTTACACCAGCACAGGATTAAACCTCTCATATTTCTTTTGGGTTTTTTAAAAAAGAATTGTATGTGGGTTTGAAATAACGAAGTTGCAAAATCAGGCAAGATGTACAAGTTCCTGATTTTCCCAAGTCTGAAAGTGAAACTGCTTGACATTCTTCCCTTTGTGATGTGGGTGGGTAAAAGAAAGGAAAGCTTCATGACTTATGTACAGAGTGTGTGTCCTTCTCAGGTGGGGATATTGTGTATAGAATTAATATGTAAGAATGAATCTTATGATAAATATCACCTTTAGTTCCTACCTTTGTATACTGTGAAGAGAAGGAAGACTCCTAGATCTCTAGAGATTGACTCCATAACTTCTAATGTGGTGACCCTAGTCACATAACTTAAACTAGTTGTCGATTTCCTAATCTGTAAAGTAGAGATAATAGTAGTAGTAACTATTATATAGGGTTTCTGTAAAAATTGAAAGTTAATACATTCTCAGTCTTAAACTTGAAGTGATTTGTTTTTCCTGATACTTATCTTTGGTGCACAGTGTTTAGGGGCGTTAATGCCCATTGCTTTAAATTTCAACTGAAAAATGAAAGACACACTAATGCACTGTTTTTTCATAAAGATATTTTATTTATATATCTGAGTAGGAAAACACAAATCTCATATATTATTTACTAGACAAGATGATTTTGTTCACAAGAGACTGATCTTATTTTTGGTCCTTAGGAAAATAGGAAACAGCTTACTAAAAATTGTGTCAGGGTGGTATACATTATCTTTATATATATGTATTTATATATATTACAATTAGACCTGTAATATCTCAACAATTGCAGTCTAAGTAATTTAGTCTATACTTAAAACAGTGATTTTCAACCTTTTTCATCTCATGGTACACATAAACTAATTACTAAAATTCTGCAGCACACATAAAATTTTTTTTTGCCAATCTGACAAGAAAAATAGGTATAATTTTGATTCATTCACACCAAATGGGTATTGTTGTGTTGGCTGTTTTCATTTTTTTATTTGACAGTCTAAGGGAGGAAAGGGTCAGTGCCCCTGACTAGTCAGGTATTGCATGTTTTAAAAATTCTTACAGCACACTGATTGAAAATCACTTACTTATAGATCATAGACTGAATACTATAGTTATAGACTGAATTATTTAGATTACAATTGTGACATAGACTGTAAAAGTCTTGTTTTCATACGTCCACATTTTAATCCCTTCATTTATTTAATAAAAGTTTATTGATAAAAGCAACTTGATCTGAAAAGATACTATGCAAGACATTGGGGAAACAGACATGCATTAAATAGTCTCTACCCTCACAGGGCTTCCTCTTTTTAACTAAAAAGTTTTTTTGTAAGGTATTAGGATAATTTATAGCTAGGACGGTTTAGAGGAATTAAAAAGATGTGTAATAGCTTACTAGCTGGAGAAGTAATAATCATGGAAACTAAATTACTGTTCTCATAGGATATTTTTGTTTTCCTTTTCCAGAAACCTAAAAGGGGATCGAGTTATGCCGGAGGAAGTAGCTCACTACTATAAACACTATGTAAAAGTCATGGGTCTTGAGAAGAATTTCAGAGAGAATGTTTACATTACCTCCGTGTCAAGACTCTACAGAGATCAGGACGACAGTGGTGGTCATGACCGAGCTATTTCAGCACAGCATTTACAAAGAGAGAACTCCAAGTTGATCAAGAGAAACTGGGAGATCCGGGGTTATCAGCAAATAGGGGATGGTTCCCATGTTCCCTTCTGCCTCTTTGCTGAGAACGTGGCTCTGGCAACTGGAACATTGGATTCTCCTGCCCATCTGGAGATTGAAGGGGAAGATTTTCCTTTTGTGTTTCATTCAATGCCTGAATTTGGAGCAGCTGTAAGCAAAGTTAAGTTGTGTGGCAAAGTGGACCCAGTGTTAATTGTAGGTTCTGGGCTTACTGCAGCTGATGCAGTACTGTGTGCTTACAACAGTAACATCCCTGTGATTCATGTATTTCGCAGACGAGTTACTGATCCAAGTTTAATTTTCAAACAGCTTCCTAAAAAGCTATATCCAGAATACCATAAGGTCTATCATATGATGTGTACTCAGTTGTATTCTGCAGACTCAAGTCTTTTATCCAATTACACCAGTTTTCCTGAGCACCGTGTGCTCTCCTTTACGTCAAATATGAAATGCATCCTTCAGAATGTCTCTGGGTTGAAGAAAATATTTAAACTTTCTGCAGCAGCAGTATTGATAGGTTCTCATCCTAATCTCTCTTTTCTGAAGGAGCAAGGCTGTTACCTGGGCCATAATTCAAGTCAGCCAATCACTTGTAAGCGTAATCCTGTGGAAATAGATGCATATACCTATGAATGTGTTAAAGAAGCCCATCTTTTTGCATTGGGTCCTTTAGTTGGAGATAATTTTGTTCGATTTTTAAAGGGAGGGGCCCTGGGTGTTACACGCTGTTTAGCAGTAAGATGGAAGAAAAAGCATTTATTTGTTGAAAGAGAAGATGGGATAGCTTAAAGCAGGTTTACAAGTAATTTATATGGACAGTTTACCATTAAAGATTTATAACTTTTTGCTGTGTACTGGCTTGAATTTTCTGGACTTGCATTAACTGGAGGAGAGTCTCAAGCTATGTTAACTATTTTTTAGTTACAAGAACTTGGGTGTTCTGACTTATACTGTAATGCAGCGATTTTCAACCCTTTTCATCTCATGGCACATACAAACTAATTACCAAAATCTGCAGCACACCAAAAATATATATTTTTTGCTAGTCTGATAGAAATTAGGTATAATTTTGATTGGTTTACAAGAGAAGTTAATAGTAATTATCTATCCTTTTTGCTCCAGAGGGACTTTTAAAAATATTAGGTGCCTATTCTTATATTTAAGAATTTCTGGTACTAAGAACCAATCAGATGCAATGTTATGCAACATGAACAATAAGATGCAACTCTTATACGACCTTAACATTTATGGTTCAAGATGGGGCATTCATATCAGTCAACTACTGTGTTGGCTGTTGTCATTTTTTTATTGGACAGTATAAGGGAAAATAAGGTCTGTGCTCCTGACTTAAAAGAGTCAAGTATTGCATGTTTTAAAAATTCTTGCTGCATTGCAGATAAAAGTCACTACTATAATGTATCAAAGGTGTCACTGGCAGACAAATGGAAACACTGCCAAGTTAGTATACTTTAAGCCCCCACTTACCTAAAACATTCTTTTCTTCCAAGAAGTACTTTGTGATAATTTTTGGTTGCTATGATTGAGTCCAAAACATTACAGCCTGAATTTTTTCTTTTTAATTTTTTTGGTTTTTCAATTACAGTTGTCCCAATTTTTCCCCATTGCTCCCCCCAACCCAGCCCACCCCTTCTCCCACAATCATATCCCTCCCCGTTGTCCATGTCCATGAGTCATTCATACACGTTCCTTGACTAGACCCTTCCCTTACTTATCCTCCTTCTCTCCCTCTCCCTTCCCCCCTATTGACTCTTATTCTGCTCCTTGTTCTATTTAGTTCATTTGTTTATGTTGTTCTTTAGTTTCTTGTATTAGCTGATACCATATGGTATTTTTCTTTCTTTGCCTGGCTTATTTCACTAAGCATACAGCCTGAATTTATAAAGCCAATCATTAGGCCAGAAATTGTCCTCACTACACATTGGGTCATCTTGTTAATTAAAGGGTGGTCCAAAACCCAGCATCAGCTCCATTTGTAGTTTGTTATAAGTGTAGACTCCAGACCCCATCACAGACTTGCTGCATCAAAATCTGCCTCCCAGTGAGATCTTCAAGGAATATGTATGCTCATTAAAGGTTGAGACAATAGTCTAAAAGAAAATGGGATATGAGGTATGCATGCTAGAGGTGGGTTGGGGATAGGAGGCTTTTACAAGTCAGCTTTTATTTTGAAATTACCAACTATATAAATTATTACCAAATATCTTTAAAAAATTATTGAATATTTGACAAATACTTCATATTCTTAGCTTCTAATAATTTAAACAGTCCAATACTGCTGGCACTTAGACATCTAGGAACTTTCCAAGATATTTTTTTCGGAATTTATTACTTAATCTAATTTGCAATTCAATAAATTTTTAATGGAATTATTTATCCCTGTGTGAACAATGGCTTAATTTTTAAGTACTTCTAATATTGTAATACTATTTGGGTATTGACAAAATTATTAAAGTTGAAAATAAGGTTAAAATCTGTCTTCCATTCCCAAGATTACCTTGAGATTTGTTCACAATGCCATAGTAGCTCATTCTATGTTAATTATTGAATTGTATGCTGTATCTTCATTTATATTTATTTATCTATGCTTAATGTTTGTATTTCCATACAAATTCCCAGAATTTTAGTGTTAGACTAAAAACGTCCCCTGAAGTTCTCCATGGCAAACTGAATTTCTCAAGTATTTTTTTCTCTCGGTAGAATTTATTTCATCTGTAATGTGTTTATTGAACATCTAAATACTGTTTTTTTCTTAGTATTAAAAAAATGGACTAAAGTGTAAATATTCTATCTTTTTGCAATGTTACGTGCTCACAGGATCATAATTCACCTTAAAATGTACTTGTTTAGAACAAACTTGCCTGTACAATGAGCTGTTTCAGATAAACTGGTGAATTTTTACACTTTGATAACTCGTCTGATTAACCATTTTTAGAAATGCTGCGATCCCATTTTAAGTTTATACTGGTAACTTTTTTGAAATTAATTTCACCTCTGTTAGAAATGGAATAATATCTTCTGACTACACTTGATTGAGCACTCCCATGCTGGTGTGTGCTTTTGAGCTCTGAATGAGCTGGATTGGATGTTCTTCTTAATGTCACTTCTGAATTGAAATGACGTTGTTATAAGGATGGTTGACATTCCCTTGTCTCAAAAGTTTACTCATACCCATCCAATAGCACTTTTGTGATGGAATTATTCACAAACAAATTTTTCTCAGGGGAAAAATAAAGCTTCCATGATGCCCTAAATCTGGTGAATAGTTTCCTTTAGTTACCTCCAACTTCTCAATTCCTACTCTGACCTAGCTGTCCTATGTTACATATAGCATGAAAGTTTTTTCTGTGATGTACTATATACTATTGTACTCTTAGTTGACTGGTTTCTGTCCCAGATTTCTAATCTCTCCTTATTCTTCAGTGTCAACTAGATCTTCAGGGAGGACACAGTACTAAATATTTGACTAGTCATACCATGATGTGGGCATCTCTCTCATCCCTTAAAGCCTACCTCTTGAAAGAATGTTTACAAAGTAATATACAGAAATAAAATTATTTTAGGCAGTCTGAGAATGTGAACTTTATTCAACTATACTTTTTTGAAAATTAAGTTTTATCATGTGATACATTTCCATGTAATCAAATTCTGGCTAACAGATTTTTAAAAATCAAAGTTATTTTCAAATATTATGTAGTCTATGGGAAATGGTGAAAAAGTCTTAAACACTGCTGTTAAATAAAAGCACTTAAGTCCCAGCCTCTGGGACACTGAGACACAAAAGAATGAAATCTAGATGGAATTCAAACATTTTAAAAATATAATTTGGTTACAGGGATGCTTATTGAATAAAGCCATTTTAAATCAGATAAGATCATAGTGTTTTAATCTATATTGTGTATATTCCCAGGGGTGCAAAGGGGACCACGGTTGTTAAACCTAACCTGAAAGAGTATGTGCACTAAGGATAAAACAGATCCTCTGCTGATTTTCAATGTCTTCCCTTCTGCCCCACCACTACTGGGCTAAGGGAAATGGTGTCTTGGGAAAGTAGCAGGACAAAAAAAGTGATAAGGCTCTGGCTGGGTAGTTAAGTGGGCTAGATCATTGTCCTGATACACCAAGGTGGTGGATCGATCCCCAGTCAGGGCACCTAGAAAAATGAACCAATGAATGTATAAATAAGTGGAACAACAAATCAATGTTTCTCCTTCCCTCTCTAAAATCAATTTTTTAAAAAGAACCAGTGAACCATAAGAACTAAATAACCCTCCATGGGAATTAGACTTGCTCTTTACTATAATCAACTATTGCAAAAAATATATGGACAGCAGCCCAGGACTGGATTGTTAAGAAAGGTGAGCTGTACAATGCTTTCTGCCTGCAGCTACCTTCCAAACATTTGACTTTGAGTCTGTGGGAGAAGCTCCAGTTCACAGAGTTCCTGGTGGGTTTTGATGAGCAGGGTGTCAGAGGGAGCGGCACCAAGAAGCTGCTCCAGAAATTTGCACTATGAGATATATATCTTTTGTGCCAATTCACTAATTTTGAAATATATTTTATTGATTATGCAATTAAGTGTTGTCCCAATTTCCCCCCTTTGCCCCACTCCACCCAGTACCCCCCACTCCCTCAGGCAGTCCCCACACCATTGTTCATGGCCATGGGTCATGCGTAGGTTCTTTGGCTATTCCATTTCCTATATTTTACAACTCCACGGCTATTCTGTAACTATCTATTTGTACTTCTTAATCCCCTCACCTCTTCACCCATTCCCTAACACACCCTTCCTATCTGGCAGCCATCAAAATGCTCTCTGTATCCATGATTCTCTGTTTTTGTTTGCTTTCTGTTTTTTAATTCAATTTTTGATAAATTCGTATTTATTACCATTTATAGTTCATAATTTTGATCTTTTTTCTTAAATAAGTCCCTTGAGCATTTCATATAATATGGTTTAGTGATGATGAACTCCTTTAGTTTTACTTTGTCTGGGAAGCACTTTGCCCTTTGATTCTAAATGATAGCTTTGCTTGGTAGAACAATCTTGGCTGTAGGTCCCTGCTTTTCATGACGTTGGGTATGCCCTTCTAGCTGCAAAGTTTCTTTTGAGAAATCAGCTAACAGTCTTATGGCAATTTCCCTGTAAGTAACTGCTTTTCTCTTGGTGTTTTTAAGATTATCTTTAACTTTTAGCATTTTAATTATGATGTGTCTTGGAGTGGGACTCTTTGCATTCAACTTATTTGGGACTCTGTGCTTCCTGGACTTGCATGTCTATTTCCTTCACCAAATTAGGGAAGTTTTCTTTCATTATTTTTTCATATATATTTCCAATCTCTTGCTCTTTCTCTTCTCCTTCTGGCACCCCATTGATGTGAATGTTTGATCACTTGAAGTTGTCCCAGCGGCTGCTTATGCTATCCTTGTTCTTTTTGAATTTTTTCTTCTTGTTCTGATTGGTTGTTTCCTTATATTCCAAATCATTGGTTTCTGAGCTTCATCCACTCTAGTGTTTTTTCCCTTAAATTGTTAATTAGTGTATCCTTCATTTCTGACTGGATCTTTTTATGCTGTTAAGTTCCTAAGTTCCTTGAATATCCTGATAACCAGTGTTTTCAACTCTGCATCTGATAAGCTGCTTATCTCCATTTTTAGTTTTTTCTGGAGTTTTGACCTGTTCTTTCATTGGGCCAAGTTTCTGTGTCTCATTTTGGCAGCCTCCTCATATTTGTTTCTGTGTTATTAGGTAGAGCTGCTATGACTCCCTATCTTGGTAGCGTGGCCTAATGTATTAGCTGTCCTGTAGGGTCCAGTGACACAACCTCCCCTATCACCCAAGGTAGTACTCAAGGTGTGCCCTTCATGTAGATTGAGTACATCTTCCTCTTGTAGTTGAGCTTTGATTGCTGTTGGAAGGTCAATGGTGGGGATTTACCCAGGCCAGTCACCTGCAAGGACTGGCTGTAACCAAAGACCACCAACTTTTGCCTTCTGTGGAGGACCAGCTGTGGCTGGGCAGGGTGACGGTTCTCTAACGTATGTAGCTGTTCAGTGTGCAGGCTCTGGGGTTTCTGGGTGATGAAGGCCAAGTTCAGCTCCCACCTGTGTTTTGCCTGGGGCCACCCTGCCCTGACCAATAAAGCAATCTGAGATGCTTGCTACTTCTGCTAGGCTTGGAGATCCCCAGGCAAAGCCAAGCTGTCAATCTAGGCTGGTTGCTGCTAGTGCCATGCCTGGGGACCCTTAGCAAGAGATATGAGGGCTAGGGGTTCACTGAGGCAGACTGTTGCTTGGGAGGATTTACGAAGTTGTAAAGCATAAGCCATGACCAGGCATTCATAGGAAAAGCAGCTTGGCTGGGACAGAATGTCTGCGTATCTTTAGGATGGGGCAAAGTGTTAACCAGTTTGATGGAGTCTCAGATATGACACCAGCCTGCTGGTTCTGTGGGGAGGGTTCAGAAAAGGGACAATGGCCTCTCCCTGCCTTCCTGTCTGGGAGAATGCTGTCTCCCAGCTCTCACCTTGATGCCAGACTCTTCAGTTTCTCCCTGTATGTCACTGGTGCCTTTGAAGATGGTACTCCTGTGCTGGAGTTCAGATGGAGTCTGATTAAGTGTGGGTTCCTTAAGAGGCACTGCTTGGGACTCCAGAACTTTCTTCTACCGACTCAATCCCCGCTGATTTTTGCAGCCAGAAGTTTTGGGGACTTATCTTCCTGGCACTGGGATCCTGGACTGGGGGCCTGGTGTGGGGCCAGGACTCCTTGTTCCTGAGATGTCCCTCCCAAATTTTTGTCCACCACACAAAGATGTGGGACCAGCCCATTCTGCACTTCTGCCCCTTTTACCAGTCTGGATGGATGTGGTTTCTTTAATCCCGTAGTTGTCAGACCTCCATTCTACTCGATTTCTGAGAGTTCTGAGTGATGGCTGTTCTATATTTTAGTTGTAATTTTGATGTGGTTGTGCAAAGAGACAAGCTGTGTTTACCTATGCCATCATCTTCACACCATGATAGTCTTAAATTTGTCTTGATAATAAACAGTACAGGGTGAAAAACCAAAAGGCCTGGCAGAAATCATTAATGGTAAGCTGGGGGTGTAGGAGACCACTCCTTGTAGTTTTGGAAATTGTAGCCCAAGCCATGAGCCAGGTCGCCCCAAGAAGCCTCTAAGACTCAACAGAAAACCAGAAGGCTGAGGCAGACAGGACCAAAGGCCACTCACAGGGTTCCCATGGGAATTAGATTTAAAGAATGCATATTATGCTTTAGAGCTTGCTCTGCTTTTCTTATCTCTTAATTAACTATAAACAATCTGTAGCAAAAAAATGTACGAAGCCTTGCATTTAATGCCAGTGTGGCGTCAAGATGTTTAATAGACCCTGACACAGACTGGTCACTGTGTTCTTGATATTGATATCTGTAATCAGTAACTGTCAACTGTAACCCAAGTGTCCGAAAGCTTATTGATGATTCATAAGTCTTGACCTTGTATCTCTCGAATCCAATCCTCAGAGAGATTTGCCACCTCCAGACAAAGTACAGTGTCCTGGATAAATTTGTTCTCTCAGCCTTGATCCTGAAACCTCTGCTGGATAGGGAGTTTCCAGCTGAGCCAGGGCATTGGAGGCAGACAGCCTTATGGGAGTGAATGGGCATCCTGGAGGCACAGTGATATAAGACATTGTAGTTTGGTCCACCCAGAGTACCAAGACCTTTCTGTACACCAGACATTTTAACTGAGACCCAAAAAGGTTAGGCCTTTGGAATATGATTACTTTAAATCCATGTTAACCTAATATTAAACCTAAAAAGAATCAAGCTGACTCCAGTTATCTGCCAGCACAAAACAATCTCTAAAGAAAACAAAAATCCATCACAGCATTCACAATATTATAAATTATAATTCAAAGGGGAACGATTTTTAACATAATTCCTGTTGAGTTCGATTTTTCAGCCGTTTTAGACTTAAATTAGCATGCTGATTTCAAAACTGCAGTTAGTCTTCTTCTATCACGTCGTTTTTCTCTACAACTTATCTTAAAGTGATCACTCTAGGCTGCATCAAGCCTGAATCGATGGAAGCACTAGTGCTCTCCTATTGGCTGAGAGCAAACCTCCCTTGAGTGGGGAGGGGTGGGAGACGACCTTGGAGAGCAGCGACAGGTTCATACTTGTCTAGGCTATTCAGTTACACATGTGACAGTGTGGTGAGAGGTTGCGTGCTGCTCTATATATTGAATCGTATTACAAGTGTAGTCTGAGTTGTCTATATACAAGGAAATAGAATATATTTTTAAATTTACATAGGTATGTATTTCCTTTCCTTGAGATCATATCTGCCCCTGCTATTCCTTGTCGTAAGTGCCTAAACAACCCTGATTCGTTTTGCTATATCTGTGGCAGTTTCATCATTCCCAGTCAAAGGACAAACAACAGTGCATTTGTCAGGCAAGCCTATTTTACATATTTTAAAGTAAAACTCAGTGATCAAGATAAGTCTTGGGCCCCTCACAAGGTGTGCAAGCAATGTGTTGAGAGTTCATGGATGTGGACAAAGGGAACATGTGATCAGTTGCCATTTGGTATACCCATGGTTTGGTGAGAGCCCAGAGATCATTCAAGTGACTGTTACTTTTGTATAGTGAAATGTCAGGATATAACAAGAAAAACAAATATAAAATAGAGTATCCTAGTCTACCATCAGCTATATGCCCAGTGCCTCATTCAGCTGAAATCCCAATGCTAGCTTTCACTGAACTACCCTCTTCAGAAAAACACAAGTATGGTGAAGAACTAAGTGATGGCAACAATGAAGATTTTGAAATTGAAGATGACTCAGTTTGTAAGGGATTTGATCAGCATGAGTTGAATGATTTGGCACAAGATTTGGGACTATCCAAAAAGGCTTGAGAACTCCTAGCATCAAGACAGCATGAGAAAAACTTGCTTGAAAAAGGAGTGAAGGTATCCTACTTTCTGAGGTGGATGTGCCTCACACACCCTAGTCTCGCTTCGAAGCTGCTCTGTCCAGCACAGTCTTCGTGACCATGGCAGAACAAACTTTTACTCAGGACACTTTATTATGTCCAATGAACGAACTTTTACCCAGGACATTTCATTATGTCTGGGGGAAGGAAGGTGGCTGCCTCTCTAGTGGAGAACAGCAATTAGACCTTCTTCCCTAATGCCTTTTATTGAGGAGGACACATATGAGAGATACAAGCTTAAGATTCATGAATCCTCAATAGTTTGGAGGCGTTAGGATTACAGTTGACAGTAACAGATTACATGTACTAGTACACAGGGTACAGTGACCAGTCTGTCAGGGTCTATCAAAAATCTTGATGCCACATTGGCATTAGGTGCAAGGTTTCATATACTCCTTGCCAGAGACTGTTTATGTTATATTATAGATAAAGAAAGCAGAGAAAGTTCTAAAGCATAAAAGCATAATAAGCATTTTTAAAATCTAATTCCCATGGAAACCCTCTGAGTGACTTTCGGTTATGTTTCGCACACAGCCTTATGTTGAGACTTAAAGACAAGCACAGCCGGAATGCTGGCAGCAATCATGCTCAGGCAGGGTTACAATTCCCTAAACCACGAGGAGCGGTTCTACAACCTTCGATCAGGAGAAAGTGCATTTCTGCAGTACTTTCGAAGTGACGGTGGCTTTGTGTATTGCCATAACATGCATGGTTTAATGGAGGAATTGGGAATTTCAATCTATAAAGCAGCTGAATGGTGACTGTTTATCGATAGCTCAAAGCAGAGCTTGAAGTATGTCCTCCACAACGGCAATTTAATTGGTGCAGTCCCAACTGGCCATTGAGTTTGTTTTCATGAAGAATATGAAGACATAAAGAGAGTCATTGATCTGTTGCAATATCACAAGCACAATTGGATCATATGTGTTGACCTTAAAATGGTCTGCTTCCTTCTGGGTCAGTAACTCGGACACACCAAGTATCCCTGTTTTCTGTGTATGTGGGACAGCAGAGCTCGTGAGAAGCACTGGGTGGAGTCGAATTGGCCTCCAAGATCTGACCTCAAACCTGGTGATCCAAACATTCTACATGAGCCACTTGTTGACAGAAAGAACATTATATTCCCACCTGTGCACATAAAACTGGGTATCATGAAGCAATTTCTTAAAGCTTTGCCAACTGAAGGATTAGACTGTTTCAAGTATCTCATTTTGGCATTTCCTAGCCTGTCGTTTGAAAAGATAAAATACCTTAATATGTATGTTTGGTAGCAGAACTTTACTACTTGTACACAATTTGACTTAAGAGTCACAATATATAGCCTTTATATGAATAAAATAACTAAATAGTCTATTCAGGTAATTTTTTCTTTATTTTCCTTTGTATGTACATTTTGTATGATTATTGGGATCACAGGAGGGTATTTTGTACCTTAAAAAGTTGATGTGATAGAGAAAAACTGGGGTCATTTTTGGATTCAGATGCCAGGAGTTAGTCAAAAACAAGTTTTAGATCTAACTCAAAGAAAAGTGCATTCCCCAGTGTTATTATGTGTGAAGAAAATGTTACACCACCAGGTGAAAAAGCAATCAAAATAGATCCAGAGCAGACACAGGTGTTAGATATAGCAGACATGCACTTCAAGTTACTAAATAAATACAGGAATGGGCAAAAGCAGGTTTACAGTTGTGAATACATGAAACAGTTTATTCTTGTGTTACTTATTGATTCTATTATTTTTCACACATACAACTATAAACCTACTTTTGCCCCCACCCTGTATAAAAATATTAAAGAAAAAGGTGAACAGTGAGTGAATAAGTGACTCTCAGAAGAAAAATAAATGAACATTCTACAAATGAAAAATACATTCTGAAATGACAAAAACATATAGGACACTGTCAGAGTAAAAATCAATGAACTTGAGGACAACGTAATAGAAACTATTCAAACTGAAGCACAGAGGTAAAAAGATTTAAAAATAAAAACATAATGAAATAGAATAAATAACATATGGTCTAACATGTATACCTGGAATCCAGAACGAGAGACATAAGTCGTCGTCGTCGTCGGCAGCCGTCCGTCTCGAGAGACGATGGTGTAGCTTCTTAAGAGTCTATCTGCACCGCCGAGAATGGCTGTGCAGTCCAACTCGGGAGTGACACGGTATATGTCTCCTCCCATGTTGAATCGACATCTTGCGCTGACGCTGGAGTGTCCTCTCCAGTGAAGCTGAAGCTACAGAGCCTGGGCAGGGTGATATGGAGGATCTGCTGTTGCCCATGCAGCAGACCCCCCCTCTCTTCGCAGCTGAAGGATCCAAGGGAAAGACGGAGTCAATACAGCTTGGCTTCAGGTGCGCCGCAGGAGTTGCCGGTGTTGACTACAACGTCAAACCGCCTTAGGGACTCCGGCTCCGGATTTTCTGTCGGGGTTTACTCCCTTAGCCTTTCCCCTGAAGAGGTATGCCGCAAGGCAGCGGAGGTTTTTTGGAATCAGAGTTTTCCTTCTCTGATGTGCCCTGACTGGAAGATCGAACCAGCGACACTTAGCTCGCAGGCCGACGCTCAATCCACTGAGCCAAACCAGCCAGGGTACTTCTGGGAATATATTCGAAGAAATCCAAACACTAATTCAAAAGAACATAAACAACCCGATGTTCTATGCAGCATTATTTTGAAGACATCTCAAAAGGACACACGAGTTAGCTCTTTAATAGGTTCCCATTGGCTAAGTCTTGAATAATCTGAGTAATACATTATAATAGTAAATGGGCTAAACCATTTAATAATATAAGAATCCATTCGTTCATATTAATGATATTAATCAACTAATTAATGGGCCAAGATCTGGAAGCAGCCCGAGTGTCCATCAGTAGATGAGTGGATAAAACAACTATGGGACATTTACACAGTGGAATGTGACTATGCCATAAAAAAGAAGAAAGTTTTAACCTTTGTGACAATAAGGATGGACCTGGAGAACATCATGCTAAGTGAAATAAGCCAGGTAGAGAAAGACAAATATAATTTCACTTATATATGAGTCTAATGAACAAACTGAACCAACAAGCAAAACAGAGACAGACTCAGAGAGCAGGATGACAGCTACTGCAGGGGGAGGTTAGGGAGTGGAGGGATCGAGCAAAAAGGAAAGGGCTCATGGACATGTACAACAGTGTGGTTATTGCAGGGGAGAGGGAGGTATAAGGGGGTTAAATGGTAATGGAAAAAATAAAATTAAAAAATAAAAAATTAGACTTCCGGCCAAGATGGAGGCGTAGACAGACATGCTGTGTCTCCCTCCACAACTAAGAAGGAATACAACTACCTCAAAACTAGAAACAACCAGAAGTTCCAGAAAATCAAACTACATGGAAGTCCAGCAAAGATATAAAGAAGAAATACTCATCCAGACAGGTAGGAGGGGCGGAGCCAGGGCAGAGGACATGGTGTGGTGGCCGCAGCGGCAGGTCGGCAGAAAGCGCAGTCACATTCATAAGCAGTACAGCATTCATAATTGGGTAATTGCAAGTACGCATTTATAAGACATATACATTATACAGGAAGTGTTATTTAAGATAGACTGCAAGAAGTAATGATTGTCTACCCTTACAGCAACTACTAAAAAAGTTTGAAAGGTGTAGCTTACTCAATAGAGGCAATAAAATGGAATACTAAAGAAAATCTGATTAATCCAAAGGAAGCCAGAAAATGAGAGAAAAAAGAACAGATGGGAGAAAGAAAAGCATGACAGACTTCAACCTAACCATATCAAAAATTATATAATATGTAAGTGAATTAAGCATCACTTATTTAAAATCAAATATCATAGATAAAAAACAAACATCAACAATATAATGTTTACAAGAGATACATGAAAATGTAAAGATACTGATAGGTTAAATAAAAGGATAGAAAAAGAATTCAAACATTAACAAGTAAGGAGACTTCAAGTAGAAGCATTACCAGAGATAAAGAGGTGTTTCATAACAAAAGATTACTTAGTAAATTCAGAAGACAAACCACACCTGAATGTATATGAACCTTATTATTGTTTCAAGATATATAAAGAGAAGCTCTGGTCCAAGATGATGACATAGGCGGCTTCTGAACTGAACTCCTACAATTCAAACCGAATCTATAGATACACACAGAACAAGTCCCTCTGAAAGAAATTAAGAAACTAGCCAACCCACTGTAATATATTAAGACGAATGCAGAAAAAGCCCACATTGAAAGGGGTAGAAAAGGCTGAAATGTACTCTCAATAAAGCACAAAATGAGGACAGGGCAGGAACTCCCAACTTCTTTCTGAGTAAAGAGTTTAGACCAACATCTAGTGCCCCAAAGTTTGTTTTTTAAAAAAAATAATTTATTTTCAGGGGAGACCCACGCTCTAGTTACCATTCCCCACTCTCAGACTTAAGGCCCTTTATACTCTAATAAAGGACAATGGGGGGAAATCTCATGCTTCTCTAGCTGCTTCAAGCTGGACATGGTCATTGTTCTACCTACCCTTGGGTCCAGAAATCCCTAATACGAGTTGGGGTGTGGAGGGCGGGGTGGCCTTCTCGCATGGGGAAGGATCTTGCAGACTCCAGGTTGGTTGGCTGTCCTGGGCAACAGCATGTTCAGTTTAACAGGCTGGCATCCTTGTTTCATTCTGGGGGCAACAGATTTGGCAACAGGGTTAAAAGGCATCATTAAAACCATAACCTCTAGATGACAAAAGGCAGGGATTAATTTTTCAATGTCCCACATTAGGAAAAAGAAAAGGCTTCTTTGGAGGAAGGTGTGCAAGGCATGTCTCACCTGTCAAAAGCCCTTTGGCCCATTATACTTAGTTTGGGCTGAGGAGAATATTTCAGGTTTTGCCCCTCTCAGACCTAGGGGCCCTTTCTGTCCAAGCCATTAGGATAGAAAAGTGAAACTAGTTTTAAAGTGAAGCCCACAGACCACCCCATCCTTCACCAACTCAAACACTTAGTTCAGTCGAGCCATTGAGTCTCAGGAGGCAGCGATGCACACAGGAATGAGTGAGGCCTATACATACAGACAATCACTCAGGTAATAAGATCATAGGCTTATGCCCTATGAAAACAGAACACACATGTTAATTTACCCAACATAACGCACAAACCAGTCTCTAGATCTGCGAGACTGTCTTATTAGGAAGACATCCAGTTGCAAGGCATTTGACATTCTTCTTGCCTGTAAATTAAGCATCTTTGATGATGCCACAGACCCAGTTTAACTTTCAAATGAAAACAAACTTTAAATGAAAATAAACTTCAGACAGTTAGCTGTACTATTTATACTCTACCACTGAACATTGTGATTTTCGCTGAATTGTGATTTTTCTCAAGATTACCCTTCTTATCACTAAAGGGACTGTATTAAGTCCAGTTTTAATTTATCCTATTCGTTTGTATAAACACAACAAGAGCAGCAAATGATCACATATGATCTTTAAGTTTGCTTTGCTGGAACTTACACAAGGAACCTTTAAAGTGACTTTCAGGGCACAGAAGCTGAGCCACATACCTGGCATTCAGCCTTGCCTGTAAACATCTGTCTTTTCCAAGTCCTTCAAGTTTTCATTGTGCCTTAAGGTCCCTTCTAACCATCTTACAGGAAAGCAACCTTTGTTTCTTCCCTGGAAAGATTCCCATGAACTGCACAACCAACCAAGGTACCAGGCCTTTTTTCTCGTGGGCTTTAATTACCTTTGAAAGGCATTCCCAGTTCCTCAGGGCTTTTTGGTAACAACCAGAGCCCAGGCACACCTCCTTTAGGCATGACATTCCAGTCAAAGTCATGGTTATCAAAATGTCTATTAACAACTGGTCTTATAAGTTTAATGCAAAGAATCTTATGTCATTGCTTACTTCTTCAGAATGACAAATTCTGGAGGGATCAGGTAGGGAGAAAAATACAGAAAATACAGCGTGAAGGAAAACCCTTGTCGTTCTAATATTCACTAAAATTGCATTTCCATACTTTATATTTTCTTTTGTTCACTTTTCTACATGTGAGAGTTTTTTTTTTTTTTTTTGCGGTGGGAGAGGGGATTTGCTGGCTCATTTTATTTTGCTTTCACTCCCCCCGCCCCCACTAAAAATTTTTGTTTGCTTGTTTTTCTATTATTACACTTGTCCCACTTTATCCCCAATTGCTTCCCCACACCCTGCCCACCCTTTCTCCCACAGTCAATCCCCACCTTGTTGTCCATGTCCGTGGGTCATTTACACATGTTCTTTGACTAGACTCCCTTCTTACCCCTCTTCTCTCCATCCCCACATCCCCCTTTGTAACTGTTAGTTTGCTCCTTCTTTACATGCCTCTAGTTCAGTTTTGCCTGTTTGTGTTGTTCATTAGTTTACTGTATTAGGTGATACCATATGGAATTTGTTTTTTGTTGCCTGGCTTATTTCTCTAAGCATAATTCTCTCTAGTTCCATCCATGTTGTCATGAAATATAGGAGTTCCTTCTTTCTTTCTGCTACATAGTACTCCATTGTGTAAGTGTACCACAGTTTTTTGATCCCCTAATCTACAGATGGGTACTTAGGTTGTTTCCAGCCCTTAGCTATGGGTACAATGTTCCTTTGAATTGGTGTTTCAGGATTCTTTGGGTATAATTTTAGAAAGGGAATTGCTCGTTCTAAAGGTAGTTCCATTTTTATTTTTTTGAAGAAATTCCATAGTTTTCCACAGTGACTGCACCAGTCTACATTCCCGCCAACTGTGCACTAGGGTTCCCTTTTCTCTGCATCCTCACCAGCACATGCTGTTTTTTGATTTGCTGATGGCCTTTCAGTTCAGTGAGAGATGGTATCTCATTGTGGTTATTATTTGTATCTCTCTGATGGCTAGTGATGTTGAGCATTCTTTCATATGCCTATGGACCCTCTGTATGCCCTCTTCGGAGAAGTGTTTGTTCAGGTCCTTTGCCCATTTTTTAATTGGGTTGTCTGTCTTTTCTGTGTTCAGTCATATAAGTTCTTTATATATTTTGGAGATCAATCCCTTGTCTGAGGTATCCATGACAAATACATTTTCTCATATGATTGGTTCTCTTTTCATCTTGCAGATATTTTCTTTTGCTGAGCAGAAACCCTTTAGTTTGATGTAGTCCCATTTGTTTATTCTTTCCTTTATTTCCCTTGTCTTAGGAGAAATATAGGTGAAAATATTGCTACGTGGGATATATGAAATTTTACTGCCAATGTTTTCCTCTAGGAATTTTATGGTGTCACAGCTTACATTTAAGTCTTTGATCCATCTTGAGTTTATTCTGGTTATGGTGTAAGCTGGTGGTGTAGTTTCATTTTTTTTGCATGTCCCTGTCCAGTATACCCAACATCATTTCTTGAATAAGCTCTTTTCCCTCCGTTTTAGGTTCTTTCTTACTTTGTCATATATTTCTTGACCATATAGACCTGGGTTTATTTCTGGGCTCTCTATTCTGTTCCATCGATCTATATATCTGTTCTCATGCAAGTATCAGACCGTTTTGATTACCATGGCCTTGTAGTTTAGTTTGGTATAAGGTATAGTGATTATTCCTACTGTGTTTTTCTTCCTCAAGATTGCTGTGGCTATTTGGGGTCTTTTTATGGTTCAATAAAATTTTTTGAAATATTTGTTCTAGGTCTGTGAAATATGTCATTGTTATTTTAATGATGTTGATTCTTCCCATCCATGAATATGGTGTATGCTTCCATTTATCTGTATCTTCCTTAATTTCTTTCTTCACTGTTATGTAGTTTACTGAGTACAGGTTTTTTACCTCCTTGGTTAATTTTATTCCAAGGTACTTTATTTTTCTTGTGGTTATAATAGATGGGATATTTTTTCTAGTTTTCATGTCGGATATTTTATTGTTGGTATACGGAAATGCCTTCAATCTCTGAATATTGACTTTGTACCCTGGTATTTTGCCAAATTCACTTATTAGGTCGAGTAGTTTTTTCGTGGAGTCTATAGGGTTTTCTAGTACATTCTCATGTCATCCGCAAATAATGACAGTTTTACTTTTTTTTCCAACTTAGGTGCCTTTTATTTCTCTTTCTTGTCTGATTGCTGTGGCTAGAACGTCCAAGACTATGTTGAATAGGAGTGGAGAGGGTGGACATACTTGTCTTGTTCCTGATCTTAGGGGGAATGCTTTTGGTTTTTACCCATTGAGTATGATGTTGGCTTCTGGTTTCTTGTGTATGACCTTTATTATGTTGAGGTACGCTCCCTCTATTCCCATTTTGCTGAGTGTTTTCATCATAAATGGGTGGTTTACTTTATCAAATGCTTTTTCAACATCGATTGATATGATCATGTGGGTTTTGTCTTTCATTTTGTTTATGTGGTGTGTTACGTTTATTGATTGTGAATATTAAACCAATCTTGCATCCCTGGGATGAATCCCAATTGACCGTGGTGTATGATCTTTTAAATGTGTTGCTGAATCCAGCTTGCCAATATTTTGTTTAGGATTTTAGTATTTATGTTCATCAGGTACTGACCTGTAGTTTTCTTTCTTTGTTGTGTCTTGACCTAGTTTTGGAATTAAGAGTAATACGAACTTCACAGAAAGTTCGGGAGTCTTCCCTCTTCTTGGATTTTTTGGAATAGTTTGAGGAGGACAGGAGTTAGTTCTTTCCTAAATGTTTTGTAAAATTCACCTGTGAAGCCATCCGGTACAGGGCTTTTCTGTGCTGGGAGTTTTTGATTACTGCTTGAATTTCACTAGTTCTCATTGGTCTGTTCAGGCTTTCTGCTTCTTCTTGACTCAGTTTTGGAAGATTATATGTTTCCAGAAATTTGTTCATTTCATCTAGATTGTCAAATGTCTTGTGATACAGTTGTCCACAGTAATTTCTTACAATCCTTTGTATTTCTGTGCTATCAGTTGTGATTTCTCCTCTTTGATTTCTGATTTTATTTATTTGGGTCCTCTTTTTTTCTTGATGAGCCTGGTTAAAGCATTGTCGATTTTGTTTATCTTTTCAAAGAACCAGCTCCTGGTATAACTGATCTTTTCAATAGTTTGTTCCATCTCTATGTCATTTAATTCTGCTCTGATCTTGATGATATCCTTCCTTCTACTACTTGCGCTTTGTTTGTTGTTCTTCTAGATTTTGTAGCTGTAGGGTTAGATTTTTAAATTTGCGATTCTTCTATTCCTTTTAGGTGAGCCTGTATTGCTAAGAACTTTCCTTCAGGACTGCTTTTGCTGTATCCCATAGGTTTTGGGTTGTTGTATGCTAATTATCATTTGTTTCCAGAAACATTTTCATTTCTTCCTTGATATCACTGTAAATCCATTCATTACTTAATAGCATGTTATTCATTCTCCATGAGTTTGAATGTCTTTGAGTTTTTTCCTTGAGGTTAATTTCCAGTTTCAAGGCATTGTGACCTGAAAAGGTGCTTGATATTATTTCAATTTTCTTGAATTTGTTGAGGCTTGTTTTGTGTCCTACCATGTGATCTATCTTTCAAAATGTTCCATGTGCACTTGAGAAGAATGTATACTTTGCTTCTTTGGGGTGAAAAGTTCTATATATATATATCAATTAAGTCCATTTGATCTAGAGTGTTGTTCAGTGCCTCAATATCCTGTGTTTGTTTGCTTCGAGGATCTGCCCATTGTTGACAGTGGGGTGTTAAAGTCCCCTACTATGAGTGTGTTGTTGTCTATATCCTTCCTGAAGTCTTTCAAGATTTTACTTACATATTTGGGTGCTCCTATATTGGGTGTATATATGTTTACAAGGTTCATATAATCTAGATGAATTTTTCCCTTGAGTATTATGAAATGTACTTCTTCATCTCTTTCAATGGCCTTTGCTGTGAAATCTGTTTTGTCTGATATAAGTATTGCTATCTGAGCTTTTTTTTCAAGTCCATTTGCTTGGAATACTTTTTTTTCATCTCCTCACTTACAGTCTGTGTAGATCTTTTGTTCTCAGGTGGGTCTCTTGTAGACAGCATATATATGGGTCACACTCTTCTAATCCATTCAGCTACCCTATGTCTTTTGATTGGTGCATTGAATCCATTTACATTTGTGGTTATTATTGATAGGTACTTATTCATTGTCATTTTCCCCCTTTGTACTTGTGTTCCTCTCTGGCTCTCTCTGTTTCTTCATCATCTGTTAAGCAGACTCTTTAGCATCTCTTACAATGCTGGTTTGGTGGAGATGTATTCTTTTAGTCTTCTTTTGTCTGGGAAACTCCTTATTTCACCTTCCATTTTGAGAGCCTTGCTGGGTAGAGTAGTCTTTGTTGTAGACCTTTGTTTTTCATTGCTTGGAATATTTTTTGCCATTCCCTTCTGGCTTGTAGTGTTTATGCTGAGAAATCTGATGACAGCCTTATTGGAGCTCCCTTGTATGTTATTAGTTGTTTCACTCTTGCTGCTTTTAGGATTCTCTCTTTGTCTTTGAGTGTTGCCATTTTAATTATGATGTGTCTTGAAGTGGTCATGTTGGGGTTCATCTTCATTGGAACCCTCCGTGCTTCCTGGACTTGCATGAATTTTTCTCTCATCACGTTAGGGAAGTTTTCTGCCATTAGTTTTTCAAACAGGTTTTCTATCCCTTGCTCCTCTTCTTTTCTTTCTGGCATTCCTATGATATGGGTATTTTTACATTTCATGTTGTCCTGTAGCTCTTAAAACCTCTTCATTCTTGTTGTCTTTTTTCATTTTGTTGCACTGCCTGGAAATTTTTTTCTAAGTTGTACTCCATCTTGCTGATCCAATTATCTGCTTCGTCTAGCCAGCTTTTAATTCCTTCTACTGTGTTCTTCAATTCAGAAATTGTATTGTTCATTTCTCCTGGCTCTTATCGATAGCTTCTATGTCCTTCTTCATTCTGGAGTAATTCTCAATAAGTTCCTTGTATTTTCCCTGGAGTTCTTTGTAGTTTTCTTTGAGCTTGCTGAGCTCATTTAGCTTCCGTATAATCCATGTTTTGAATCCATGTCTGATAGTTTGCTTTCCTCTATTTCACTTAGCACTCTTTCTGGGGATTCCTCCTTCTTTCGATGGAAGGGGGGCGGGGGGGCGTTGTTTCACTCTCTCCCCATTTTAATGACTTTTCTTATCTGTTGCTGCTTCTTAGATTGATCTGCACTTCCTGGATCTGCCCCTGGTGGTAGCAGACTGTGTACCAATCTGGGCCTATGCAGCCTGTTGGAGACTACCAGAGATCTACTGCTTTTCTCTGTCTCCTTTAGTTGTTAATCTATTCAATCTGTGACCAGCCATCAGGCTTAAGCACCAAGGATTGGGCAGAATAATTCCTGTGGGTGGGGCTTTGGCTTCACCTCAGGCTCAAGTCACTTGGAGGGGAATGGTCTCCCTGCAGTATGGTGAATGAGTCAGCACTGGGACCCAGTCAGCTGCTCCCTCAGTTCTCTCCTCAAAGCTACCGCCCCAAATTCTCTGCAAGCATCTCTAGTCCTGCCTTCCCTCTGCTGGAGCACAGGGTAAGTGGATGCCAAAATATTTCCATGCATGATCCATTTAAGAGCTCTGTCTCCAGCTGTTTCTTTCAGGCAGCAAAAAACCATTTATCTTTTCACTTTTCATAGCTGGATGCTATTTTACATTCTGTTCAGTTGCTGTAGGCTGGGAAGCCCCGCTGGTGGTTTAGCCCCGCCCTTCTCAGGGGGAACCCACAGCTGCTGAGCTGTTTCTCAGTCCCTTCAGCTGCCACCGGTGGGAGCCCTGCCAGCCCTTTCGCGTCTCCGCACTTCCTACCAGTCACGTTGTGATTAAGTGGTCTTTTCTGTCTCCCCATGGTTATACGACTTCTCTCCAGCTAGGATTCAGATGGTTATTCCAGATGATTTCTCCACAATTAAGTTGTAATTCCAGATTGGTCCTGGGAGGAGGTTAGTGTAGCTTCCACTTACTCCTCTGCCATCTTGGGTCTCCTTAGTGCCTCAACTTTTAAGATGTCCACCTGAGAGACGGTAGCTCAAAACATATAACCAGAGGGTGAAAAAAAAAAAAAGAAGAAGAAGAAGAAATGAAAAAGAGTGAAGATAGCTTAAGGGACTTATGGGACATCATCAACCAGACCACTATAGACATTATCGGTTTCCCAGAAGGAGGAAAAAATAATGAAGGGGGGAAATGTTAAAACCACTAAAAGCAATGTACAGATTCAATGCAATTGTTATCAAAATTCCCATGGTATTTTTCACATAAGTAGAACAATCTTGAAATTTGTATGGAAGCACAAAAAGCTCCAAATAGCCAAGGCAGTCTTAAGAAATAAGAATGATGGTGGCATCACACTTCCTGATTTCAAAGTATATTACAAAGCTATATTAAGAATGTGGTATTGGCATACAAAAACACATAGATAAATCAAACAGAACATGGATCCCAGGAATAAAACTATGTATTTATGGTCAATTGATTTTTGACAAAGTTTCCATGAATATGCAATGGGAAAATTATATTCTCTTAAATAAATGGTGCTGGAAAAATGGGAGAACCACATGCAAAATAATAAAACTAGACCATTATCTTACATCATATACAAAAATCAACTCAAAATGGATTTAAAAATTTAACATTCAGACCTGAAACCATAAACTCCTAGAAGAAGAGGAAAGCTCCTTGACATTGGTCTTGGGAATGATTTTTAAAATCTCACACGAAAGGCGATCAAAGAAAAACAAGTGGGACTACATCATACTAAAAAGCTGCACATCTAAGAAAACCATAAACAAAACAAAAAAGAATGTGAGAAAACACCTATAAATCATATATCTGAATAGGGGTTAATATCCAAAATATATGAAGAACTCATACAACGCAATAGCAAAAACGAAAGAATACAATAAAAATGGGCAGACGAACTAAACAGACACTTTTCCAAAGACATACAAATGATCGACAAGAATATGAAAAGGTGGTCAATAGCACTAATCATCGGGAAAATGCAAATCAAAAGCACAATGAGACATCACCTCACACCTGTTCGAATGGATGTCATCAAAAAGATATGTGTTGGTAAGGATGTGGAGAAAAGGGAACCCTTATGCACTGCTGCTAGGGATGTAAAATTGTGCAGCTACTATGGAAAAAAGGATGGAGGTTCCTTAAGAAATTAAAAAGAGAGCTATCATATCATTCAGCAATTCCACTTATTTATCTAAAGGAAACAAAAATCACTATCTCAAAGAGATATATACAGCCCCATATTCACTGCAGTCTTATTTATAATAATTAAGTCATAGAAACAGCCTGGGTGTCAAGGACAAATGAATAAATCAAAAGAATGTAGTCTATATACACAATGGAACATTATCCAGCTATAAAAAAGGAAAGCAATCCTGCTATTTTTGAGAACATAAATGGACCTAAAGAGCATTATTTTAAGTGAAATAAGTCAGAGAAAGAATACTCCTGTATGACCTCAGTTATATGTGGAATCTCAAACACCAAACTTACAGAAACAGAACAGGTTGGTACTCGTCTGAGGGAGGGGATGGGGAACTAATTGGGTCAAGGTGATCAAAAGATACAAACTTCATTATAAGTTAAGTTCTGAGGATGTAATCAACATCAGGGTAACAATTATCAATACTATACTGTATATTTGAAAGCTGGTAATCGAGTAGCTCTTAAGAGTCTCATCACAAGTGAAAAAAAATTGTAACTGTGAGGTGATCAATGTAAACTAAGCTTATTGTGGTTATCACTTTGCAATATATACATGTATCAAAAATAATTAATTATATACCTTAAACTCACTTATATCTCAATAATAATAAAAAAAAATACAGATAAAGCAAAAACTGATAGTTAATTAAAGGGTGAAACGGTTATAATTGGAGATTTTAATATTCCCATTTGAATAAATGGTCAAATAGATAAAAAATAGCATTATTAACCAGTGACCTGACATTTACAGAACACTTACACCCACACCTCCAGAATACACTAAGTGCACATAGAACATATGCCAAAACAGCCCAAACCTATGTCTGCCGATAAAACAAGTCTCAAAAAATTTCGAAAGGTTGAAAATCTTATTATATATGATCTCTCACCATAGAATTAATTTAGTAAGCAGTAATAAAGAAATACTATTGTATCTTTTGATAGATAATTTTTATTTAGAAATCAAGTAGTTAATCCACTTATCAAAGAAGAAAGCATGGGGAGATTAAGTCATATTTTGAAATAAATGCTAACACAAATACCCAAAGTAGACACATGCAGCTAATGCGCTGCACACAGGGAGTTTTATAGTTTAAATATTGATATTAGAAGACTGATTTAAAAATCAGCATCTACAGAAGCTAGAAAAAAAAAGAGCAAATTAGACCCAAAGTAATTAGAGGCAAAGAAATAAAGATGAGTGAAAATCGAATAGAAAATGGCAAACAACAGAAAAAAATCAATGAAACCAACCATTCTTTAAAACAAAATTGATAAACCTATATTTAAACTGATCAAGAAAAAGAGAACACAAATCTCTGAAAACAAGACTGAAAAAGGGACGTCACTGTATATTATTCAGACACTAAGTTTAACACAGGAATATCATAAACAATTTTATATCCACAGAATTTTTTTTAAATCCCAAGGAAACTACAAAAAACAAAAAAATTAAATTCTGTGAGTTTAGTATGTTCTTGGCCTCTAAATTCAATGTACAAAATGTAACTGAATTTCCACATAAAAGCAATAGCATAAATGAAAGACGAAATTTTAAAAAGTACCATTTACAACAGTAGAAAAATGTTAAATATTTAGGGATAAATTTAAAACAGATATGCAAGCCTCCATGCTGAAACTATAAAATAATGCTGAAGAAAATTAAACATCTAAGGAAATAAACAGGTGTGTTAGGCTCAGACTGGAAGACTGAATTTTTTAAGATGTCTATTGTTTCCTAATCAAGTAGATTTAGTATATTCCAATTAAAATCCTAGCAGATTTTAAAATAAAAATTGACATGCTTCAAGGAATTAATAGTACCTGATTTGAAGACGTACTCAAGAACTTTAGTAATCCAAGACTGTGCAATGTGAGTGTAAGGATGGACAAACATATATACAGCACAGAGTCTAGAAACAGACCCACCTTCACATAGTTAATTCATTTTTTTTTCAAAGTTTCCAAGGTAATTTAATGAAGAAACAACAGTTCTTTAAACTACAGGTGTAAGCCTGGTTACTCACAGGAATAATAAAATAAACCCTGAGCCAGATTTCACACCATCTTCAAAAGTTAATTCACAATAAATCATATATAAATATTAAAATACATAAACTAACAATATTTCTGAAATCTTGATATTGGAGCAAATATTTCAGGATACTAAAATGTCAAGAAAAAATTTTAAAATATGACAAATTTGACAACAAAAAATTTTTTTTAAAATATATTTTACTGATTAAGTTGTTACAGTAGTCCCAATTTTTTTTTCCTTTGCTCCTCTCCGCCCAGTATGCCCCTCCCTCCAGAAATCCCACTCTCTTTAGTTCATGTCCATGGGTCATGCATATTAAGTTCTTTGGCTTCACACTTTCCTATACTATTCTTAACTTCCCCTGTCTATTATGTACCAACCAATTATGCTTCTCAATCCCTGCACCATTTCCCCATTCCTATCCCTTCCCCCTCCTAGCTGATAGCCCACCAAATGATCCCCATATCTGTGATTCTGTTCCTATCTTGGTTTGCTTAGTTGGATTTTGTTTTTATTTTTTAGATTCAGTTGTAGATAGTTGTGAGTTTGTTGTCATTTTAATATTCATAATTTTGATCTTTTTCTTAAGTAAGTCCCTTTAACATTTCATATAATAATGGCTTGGTAATGATGAACTCCTTTAGCTTTACCTTGTCTGGGAAGCACTGTATCTGCCCTTCCATTCTAAATGATAGCTTTGCTGGATAGACTAATCTTGGTTGTAAGTCCTCGCTTTTCATCACATTGAATACTTCTTGCCAGTAAAGTTTCTTTTGAGAAATCAGCTGATAGTCTTATAGGCACCCCTTTGTAGGTAACGCTCTGCTTTTCTTTTGCTGTTTTTAAGATTCTCTCTTTACCTTGAACCTCTGACATTTTAATTATGATGTGTCTTGGTGTGGTCCTCCTTGGGTCTAGCTTATATGGGACTCTCAGTGCTTTCTGGACTTGTATGTCTATTTCTTTCATGAAATTTGGGGATTTTTCCTTCATTATTTTTTCACATAAGCTTTCAATTTTTTGCTCTTCCTCTTCTCTTTCTGGCAACCCTATGATTCAGATGTTGGTATGTTTAAGGTTGTCCCAGAGTTTCCTAAGCCTCTCATTTTTTTCAATTCTTGTTTCCTCCTTCTGTACTGGTTGACTGTTTTTTTCTTCCTTATGTTCCAATTTGTTGACTTGAACCCTAGTTTCCTTCCCTTCACCATTGGTTTTGTGTGGATTTTCCTTCGTTTCATTTAACATAGCCTTCACTTCTTCCCTATGCATTTGCCGTACTTAAGTATATCTGTCAAGCCTGTGAGCATCTTTATCTCCAGTGTTTTGAACTCTACGTGTTAGGTTTGCTATCTCCTCATCGCTTAGTTCTCCCACTGGAACCTTGATCCATTCTTTTTGGGCCGTATTTCTCTGCTCATCTTGACAGGCTCCTGTGTTTGTATGACTCTGTGTCTTAGGTAGAGATGTCCCACCTGTTACTTTGTAGGGGTGGAGCCTTAGATATTTCTTAGTACAGGGCGACCCATTTCACCACGTTGTGGCTCTGTGTGTGAGGGAGGGGCCTGATCAGGAATAATGCTGCTTGCTCAGCACTTGTCCCTTTTCTGGGCCCTTCTCCTGCTTCCCATATGGGACTGGTGCCTCACTAGCTGTTTCTCTGGCTGTTGTTCCCAGAGTGGATGGGTCTGTGGACGATCTAGGACCTTGGAGGCCCTTTGAACAAGCAGACTCTACTGAGAGACCAGCAGTTTCTTCTTCCGCCCCATCCACCACTGGTTTGCACAGTCAGAAGCAATGAGGCTTAATTTTCCGTGGCGCTGGAAACGTGAATTGTGTGGTCTAGTCTGGTGCTGGGAGTGCTCCCCAGGTGTCCCTCTCTACTTCTTAAAATGTGTGACTGTGCTTTCCGTCAGCCTGCTGCTGGTACTGTTGCTGCTGCCACCACCACACCGTGTCCTCTCTGCCCTGGTTCCACCCCTCCTACCTGTCTGGATGAGTATTTCTTCTTTATATCTTTGTTTGTTGGACTTCCATGCAGCTCGATTTTCTGGAACTTCTAGTGTTCTCTAGTTTTGAGGTAGTTGTATTCCTTCTTAGTTGTGGAGGGAGATGCAGCAAGTCTGTCTAGATCTCAACAAAATTTGAAGCATCTGTTCATCTAAAGATATCATACTGAAAAAGTGAAATATGAAAATTAAAAAAAAATTAGGCTAAGAGAAATATTCTGTCCGTATATAACAAAATAATAACATCATTATATATAAATAACTATTATAACTCAATTACAGTCAAATTAAAACCAAAATGAGATATCAGTACACCCCCAATATAATGGGTAAAAAGGTAAAAGTCTGACAATACAGGAGAACTCATACTACTGGTGTAGGTAGGAAGAAACTGTGGACATGATAGAGACCAATATTAATCTGTCATTATATTTCTCACCTGAAAAATGGAGAGCATATATATATATATATATATATGGTCCATCAGCTTTAGTGGTTCCTGATGAGCATAATGAGACTCAAATGACTCCATTTCACCAGTCAATAAGCTGTGTCCATATTCTCTCCAGTATCACTACTACTGTCATAATTTAAGTGTTTATAACCCTTTATACTATTTTAACAATTTCTTCATCTTTTTTTAATGTTTCAATTTTGATGCCTACACTAGAAACTGTAGATTGTCTCACGCCTTTCCACTTTACAGAGGATGATAATCTTAAAGACTACATTTTCTGACCCTCTTCAGCTAGAGTCCCACCTGCCAGGTAGATGCATTCTACTGATATTTGGAAGGTGAGAGTGAGGTCTAGGCTGCTGTTCCTGTTTACAAGAGAAGTCACGGGAAGATGTTTCCCATGCACTACTGCTCCATTCCTCTCTCCAGACAATTGAGCAGGTATTTCTTGACTGAAACTAGGGTGCACAGATGGATTACTGAACACATGGCCTGCAGTGAGGCCTCAGAGTTAGAAGTGACCTCAAAGTTCTTTTCTATCCAGTTCTGGAAGTTTTCCTTGAAGGCCCAGATGAGAAGCTGCTTCTACTCTAGTCATTTTAAGAATATAATTCCCTGTATTAAACCCTTTCTTTTTTTTTTTTTTAATGGCCATATAGTAGTCCATTGTCTAAGTGTACCACAGCTTTTTTATCCACTCATCTACTGATGGGTACTTGGGCTGTTCCCATATCTTGGCTATTGTAAATAACACTGCTATGAACACGGGGGAAGACAATCTTACCTTTTACAACAGCATGGATGGACCTGGAAATTATTATGCTAAGTTAAATTGTAGGGGCACCAAATATTCCCTGTAAAAAGTTTCAAAGGTCTGTTAAATGTGTAAATATGTATGGGCTTCAGATGTTCTTTGTAAGAAGTAGCAAGGACTTGCTAAAAAGCCTTGGAGAGAGGAATGTAGGGAGGAGTCTTGTAGCAATTGGTGATTTACAAGCTAAAAGGACCTGAGCCTCTATCACCTTCCATTTGCTTGTGTCTGGTTTATAACATTTGTGAAAGTTATACTTTTCAGCATATCTAGCCCTTTGAAGATAAATTGCTTTGCAGAGAATTCGTCCCTGGCTGGAGAGCTCTGCTGCTGCTGAAGATAACCCTATAGCCTTGCGAATTTCTGTTCCTGTTACTGCCAAGACATTCCTACAGTCCTGCCCAGCTACTCTCTTCCTAAGGCTGTTTCCCGCCAAAGAAGAAACAAAGGGGCATTACCAGTCTATAAGCCCCTGCCTAAAAAATCCGAGGACGTCGGAGCGTGTTAGAGAGCAGCTCAGGGTCTGCCCCACTTGCCGGCAATCATTAAAATCCTTTGCTTACTTTATACACTATTTCAGAGTGTTTAATCTCACCTATGCAGCCATAAAAAAATAATCTAGTCAGAGAAAAACAAATACTGTATGATCTCACTTATATGTGAAATATAATGAACACAATAAACTGACGAACTAAACACAGGCATGGATGCACGGAAGACTGACAGCTGTCAGAGGAGGTGCGGGAGCGGTAACTGAATGAAAGAGGGTAAAGAGATTGGTCAAAGAACATATATGCCTGACACATAGACACAGACAACAGTGAGGTGATGGCAGGAGGGAATGGGAGGCGGGAGCTGGGTGGAGGTGGGCAAAGGCAGTGGTGGGGGAATGGGGACATCATGTAATAATGTCAATAATAAAAATAAAGTTAAAAAAATAAATTCTTCCCTGTTTAAAATACTTAACAGTGGTTTCTGTTTATTTCAATTAGAGTTTAGTATGGAAATGTTTCTGTCTTCTGTCTCTTAATATATCTTATACATAATTACCATAATGACATAGACGTCTCCGTTCAAAAAATTTCCACAGTTCCCTCACACCCTACTGAATAAAACCCAGACCTCCTGGCCAACAGTTAAAAGTCTTGCTATTTACTAATAAAACCAACTTTAGAAGCATGCTCTTAGTTTGGGAGGCTAGCCTGTACAGTGACAAAGAGAGATGTGAGTGATACTCAGTTCCACGGCTCAGAGGAGTAAAATGCCTTTCACTATGGCTGCTCACCCTCATCATCCCCTAATAAAAGGAAGAAGTCACTCGATAATATTATTTTGCCTATAAACTCGGTTGACAGCCTGATAAAAAGGGTAATAATGTTCAACAGCAAGTTACACAGGCAGCCATGTTACACTTGAGAACACTGCCTAAACCTCAGCTTGCTTCAATCTCTTAAAAGGAATTTAGATCATCATCATTCAAATAAGTAGGTAAATATTCCCATAAGTGTGACCAACCACGAGGCTTCAGTTGTGGAATTAGGAGGAAGTCTCAAAAGAAGATACTACCTGAGTATAATTATGCCTGGAGAAAGGGAAGAAGGGTAGGCATTCCAAAAGTGCTGCTGGGGAACAGAGTATTATGAGATTGTGGCCTAAGGCCAAGTCACCTTCTCGCTGCTACCAGGAAGCTGAGCTGAACCCCATTTCCTAAAGCCCTAGGCTAGAAATAGAGGCATAGTTCCCATTAATCTAATGAAGAAAGGGAGGTGGCAACTCCTAAAACCCATAAAGGCCTAGGAAAAAGTAAGCTAGGGGAATGGTACACAGCTTCACAAGAAGGGCTGACTCAAGTTGTGCAGGGCAGAGCTAACAGCCTTAGGAAACTGTGCAGCACTGCAGCGCCTATGCAAAGCAGCTGGAGACTCCTTCCATCTGTTTAACAATACTTTCTATGCTAAACAGACTAAAAGGAATTATAAGATTCTGACTGTCACTTCCCAGAGAGTAGAAAACAGTGCTCATGAATCTAAATATTCAGTGTGTGGAGGGCTTGCTTGTATATAATACATATTTAATAATGTTTCCTAAACAAAAATCTTGAAGGGCTAATGAAACAAAGCTAACACGTTTACAAGCTATCTCCTAAAAGGAAACGACATTATGTTCTGAGGGCTTGTCTAATTACCTTAGCCAGATACTTACATGTGGTGACTTCCCTTGACTGGATATGGAGGAACATTGTATCTTCCAGGAAGACCCAGCAAGGGCTCTTCCACAAGTTTGATGAAGTCTTCCACATTGTCTCCAGTTTCCAGTACCAGAACATGTGGTAACATCTTCACCACCTTTGAAACCCATTTCATTCGGGTCACTTCAGGTCAGAGAAGGCCACTTGCATGGAAAAGAAACAAAACAAAACAAAACAAAACAAAAAAATCTCCCAATGTATGCAGTGAAAAAGAGTAAAGTGCAGAAATCTTCATATGTTATACTATCATTTTTGTAGGAAATTAATGAAAGATGATATTCATAGAAATTCAATCATTGAAAACCTTTGGAAAGACTGATAAGAAATCAGTATCATGGATTTATTTCTGAAGAGGGGAACCAATAGCTAGGAGAGTGGTGGAAGGGGGACATTTTAATCCTTACCCTTTTATACTTTTAAGACTATTCTAACTACTCACTAATAAACAAAAAACAAATTTAAAAATGAAAAAGATTACCATAAGTGATGAGATGACAAAGACTGAAAACAACAAACCATACTACTTGTCACACACAAAAGAAATGGAGTTTTGTCCATTTTATTTAACAAGTTCAGGTCACAGAATCTTTGTAACTTGAAATCCCTTTATCTACTATACACATGTATCCCAGAGGAAACAGGAAGTAATGCTTGACAGGAAAGCATTTTTCCACTGCTTCTTTATAAAATCCTCAGTTATCGTTTCCTTTTTACGTTAGGATTGTATCTGCAAAGGAAAAAATGGGTTAAACAATATCTAGGTAAATGATGGCATTTATTTTACTCTGAAGTTAAAGGCCTTTCAGCAAAAAGAAAAAGAACTCATAAACATGGACAACAGTGAGGTCATTACTGGGGGGTGGGGGGTGGCTGGAGGATGGGGGTATAAGGAGACAAAATGGCAATGGGAAAAAATACAATAAAGATGAAATTAAAAAAATAGTTACATGGCTTTCAAAATATAGGCAATATTAGCAAACAATTTTATCCTTAGCACCAGATGTTATTCACTAATATTTTTACTTTCATTTATCTCTTTGATGTTGCTTTGATAAATACTTGATAAAAATAAAGCATGATCAATAAAAAAATCTATGTAAAAGAATAAAATGATTAACAAGAACAATTATTTAAAAATAAATATGTGTTTATATTTCTTCCAGCATGGCTTCAAAGATTTCTCCACTCTCCCCCTCCCCGAATTAAAATATACCATTTGCACAAAAGAGCAATAATGAGCCTAAAACATAATTATTTCACAAAATGTTCTCCTATAGCAATTAAACAAATGTAGCTGGGCAACCAGATTATTTCACTTGAATAGTTATGAAAAACCAGCACTGTTTGTCAACATTTTGACCATTGATTCATATCGTCAATAATGAAATTAAGGAATCAAATAGGCTGCAAAACAGACTCAAAAATGTATTACCATTTTCATTTTGCCTTAAGTAAGTCTGGAAAAATGTCATTCTCCCCTAACCACACTATCTACCTACAATAGAGTATTTGAGAGTGGGTTTGTTGGGCCTGTAAGAATGCTGAAAATATGTCATTAGAACTCTTCTAAACCTCCCACAAGAACCTGCTTTGAAACTAATCCAGCCTCTTGTTTCTATATGTATGCAATTAAAGCTCAGCAAATGCTCTGGTATTTTACTTGTCTTAATTCAAAACCTATTCAGTCATAATTCTACTCAGAGTTGAAAATCTCACAAATTTTTCAGCCAAATTCACCTGGCTTGGGAACCTTCTTCTACTTGAATGCCCCCATACAAATTTCACTGAATCAACCCCAAACTTCGAAGCTATATCCAGTAAACCCAACAAATAGGGGCTCAAATAGTAAAAACAAATCTATGTTAAAACATTCTTTAGGTAAAGGGACTAAGTCTTTATTTCTAAGGACAGAAAAAAAAACAAATATTTAATCTACATGAATAGAACTGAATTTTATATATATCTCTCTAAGATTCATGAGAAAGCTGAAATTCAACTTTACCTAAAGAGATCATCAGCAAGAAACTCTTCTTCTGCATGTTGATTTTGCACCTGTGAAAATTAACATACCTTCAAGCATTTGCTCAATGATGCATGCATAGTTAATGAATTGCTATAAAAACCCTTCAATGACTTCTTCCACTGACCAAAGAAAACAAAACTCTCCATAGCCTGGCTCTTTTCTACTTCTTTTCTTTCCTTTTTATTGAATTTATTGGGATGATACTGGTTAATAGAATTATACACGTTTCGGTGCATAATTCTATAACACATCATCTGTACACTGTATTGTGTATTCACCACCCCAAGTCAAGTCTCTGTCCATCACCATTTCCTTTCTAGTTTTACATCACTTCCATCTCCTCTTAATGAACCATGTATGCCAGTCAAAACTGAATCACACAAAAAGAAAAAGACAAAAACAAAACAAAAAGCCAGATTCACCACCTAATACTGTGATTACCTCTGCTTTCGTTCATGTTCCTCCCTCTGCCCCCAAAATTACCTCTTACCCTTCCCATATCTACCATGTTTTAAAGTACATCCATTCAATATACACATCCTTCACCTCTTAATGACTCTGTGCTCCCCTACATTTAAAAATAACATCTATTGTGAAGAACTCCCATGAAACATCAGCTGAACAGCTCCTATGTTAATTTCTACACATCCTCTCCAAAGACCAGAAGTTCTTTAAAGGCAGATATGGTTTACTATTACTGTTAAGAGTCCAGATACTACCTTAAAAATCTTTCTTAAAAAGCTCATTTATTCTTCATATAACCTCATTACTATTTTTACACTAATATCCCCATTTTAACCAATAAGGGAACAGAGATGATCAAAGGGCTGTCATCTGGATGAGCTGGGACTTGACCAGGTCTAGTCAACAAAAGCACCAGCTCTCAACCAGGCTCTTATGCTGCTGCTGTCTTTGCAAAGAACCTGCAGGGTTCAAACTTACAGAGTGATTTTCCATTCATACACTGAAACAATAAATGAAATTACACCTTTTCTTTCCACATTTTCTCAAAAGTACAACAGAACACATATAAGAAGACACATGATTTTCACAAAGCAGCTGTCAAAAAAGGTGCTGTTATTATTGTCCTAAATATTCTTACGGCCTTTCTAACAGGAGATTTTAAAGTTATAATATAGTAAAGAAAAAGGTAAGAAAATCAGCCTTACTTAAATACATCTTAGTAGAAATAGTAAGTAAAACAGTATTAAGAAATAAGAAATCTTCCTATTACTGGGTTCAAAATGCAAATCAGGCTGGATAGAGTTCAACAAATTATTATGCTTAGTGCATGAAATGAAAATATACTAAATTCGAGAAAACTTCAGGAACTGACTCACTACTGGCCCACAGCAGCAGTAGAGAAAGAAGGGCTGAAAAGAACAAAAGGCAGGGAATATAGAAGAGCAGCTGGGCAAGCCCAGTGAGATGAGATATTACATACAGAAGTTGTAGCCACACAGAAGAAAGTCTAGTCTATTATCTTAGTAAATCCTCCTAAAACATCCAAAACTGTTCTAGCAAAAAACAGGAGAGATTTGGTAGAGTAAATCTAGAACACAGGCTCTCCCTCCTTCAATTCTAATGAAATAAACAGAACGTAGGAAAAAGTCAGCAGCTGTACCGTCACTCTCCCAACAGCCACAATTATTCAGGAGCAGACCCCATGCACAGACTTCACAAAGGTGGCCGTGCAAAAAAACAGAAGACTGATGGAACAGACTCATGACACTAACCCATTCAAAGATGCCACAGAATCAAGAAAACCTGAAAATTCTTACTAATATCCCAAATTTGGGGAAAAGCTGGCTAAGTAGGAAAGAGAGAAGGACTGCAGGTGGGCTGTGGGAGGGATCAATGGCTGGAGGCTAGTCAGTGGGAGCAACACTGACACATTAGCAAATAACACAAGAGCCAGGTAATTCTCCTCTGGGACAGGATGCACTCTCTCTACTGGGAGTGCACTTCATTTCAACCCCAGGACTAGTGCCCACAGCTGCAGCTGAGCCCTCCCCTCGACTCAAGTGTCTCCATGCTACAGAGACTAGATAGGACTCAGAATGGACCTCAGACCAAGCAGCTGCTGCACAAATGGATGGTGTGGACCCACCAGATAATTCCGTACTTCACGAGCAAGCTAAAGGGTGGGAGTTATTTCAACTACATTCAATTTCTGCCTTACAGATAGGCTTTAGAATGTAATCCCTGAGTAAAATGGCACGCGAAATTTCATATAGCAAAGAAAATATCTGGACAGGTTACTTTACTTTCAACAGCTGTAAGACAAAAGAAAACAGCAAAGCCACTCAACATCCCAGAGGAGAAAAAATAGGAAAATTAGAATAGAACTTGCAAAAGAGGTGAAGAACCTAATCTGTAAGAAACAATAATTCAAGAATAAAAGATAGAGATCATTCTAAGAAGCACCAACAAACAATAGGAGTCACAAAAATGGGGAGAGAAACAAACCCTCATCGAAAGGAAAGGTAGAATCCCCAGAAAGTGCTAAATGAAATAGAGGGGAGCAAACTATCAGATATGGAATTCAAAACATGGATTATGGAGAAGCTCAATGAGCTCAGCGGAAACTACAAAGAACTCCAGAAAAACTACAAGGAACTTACTGAGAATTACACCAGCATCAAAAAGGACATAGAAGCTATCAATAAGAGCCAGGAGGAAATGAAGAATACAATCTCTGAATTGAAGAACACAGTAGAAGGAATTAAAAGCAGGCTAGAGGAAGCAGAAGATCGGATCAGCGAGCTGGAAGACAATGTAGACAAAAACTCGCAGACAGTGCAACAAAATGAAAAAAGATTGAACAAGACTGAAGAGGCTCTAAGACAGCTGCAGGACAACATGAAACATAATAATATCCGTATCATAGGAATTCCAGAAGGGGAAGAAGAAGAGCAAGGGATAGAAAACCTCTTTGAAAAACTAATGACAGAAAACGTCCCTAACATGAGGAGAGAAAGAGTCACCCAAGTTCAGGAAGCACAGAGGGTCCCAATGAAGATTAATCCCAACAGGCCCACTTCAAGATACATCATAATTAAAATGGCAACATTCAAAGACAAAGAGAGAATCCTAAAAGCAGCAAGAGAGAAACAACTAATAACATACAAGGGAGCTCCAACAAGGCTATCAACAGATTTCTCAGCAGAAACACTACAAGCCAGAAGGGAATGGCAAAAAATATTCCAAGCAATGAAAAACAAAGGGCTACAACTAAGAATACTCTACCCAGCAAGACTCTCATTCAAAATGGAAGGTGAAATAAGGAGTTCCCAAGAGAAAAGAAGGCTAAAAGAATACATCTCCACCAAACCAGCATTGCAAGAGATGCTTAACAGTCTGCTTTAAGAAGATGAAGAAACAGAGAGAGACAGAGAGGAACACGAGTACAAAGGGGGGAAATGACAATGAATAAGTACTGAAAGAAAGAAGGAACTTCTACCATTTGCAACAACATGGATGGAACTAGAGAGAATTATGCTTAGCAAAATAAGCCAGGCAACGAAAGAAAAATACCTTATGCTATCACCTATTACAGGAAACTAATGAACAACACAAACAAATGAGCAAAATTGAACCAGAGGGCATAAGCCTATGATCTCATTACCTGAGTGATTGTCTGTACTATAGGCCTCACTTAATCCTGTCTGCAGTCCTGAGACTCAATGGTTTGGCTGAACTAAGTGGCTGGGTTGGTGAAGAATGGGGTGGTCTGTGGGCTTCACTTTAAAACTGGTTTCTCTTTTCTGTCCTAATGGTTTGGACAGAAAGAGCCCAGAGGTCTGAGAGGGGGGAAACCTAAAATATTTCCCTCAGCCCACACTAAATATAATGGGCAAAAGGGTTTTAGACAGGTGAGATGTACCTGGCACACCTTCCTCCAAAGAAGCCCTTCTTTTCGCTAATGTGGGACATTGAAAAATTAATACCTGCCTTTTGTCATCTAGTGGTTACGGATTGAATGATGTCTTTTAGCCCTGTTGCCAAATCTGTTGCCTCCAGAATACAACAAGGATGCCAGCCTGTTAAATCAAGCACGCCGTTTTCGGGGACAACAAACTGACCTGGAGTCTACATGATTCTTCCCCATGTGGGAAGGCCACCCTCCCCTCCACACCCCCACTCTTATTAGGGATTTCTGGACCCAAGAGTAGGTAGGACGATGACCATGTCCAGCTTGAAGCAGCTAGAAGAGCTCAAGACCTTCGCCCCATGTCCTCTATAAGATTATAAAGGGTCTTAAGTCTGAGAGGGAGGGACTGTTCTTTTTTATTGTTAAATTAATTAATTAATTAATTAATTAATTATTTTTAAAAAGAAGAAAAAGAATATATGAAACTGTGAGGCAGGAGAGCTTGTATGTACGACCCATGGGCATGGACTTGGGGGCTATTGTTTGGGGGAGTGCTGGGTGGAGGGGAGCAAAGGGGAAGAAATTGGAACTATTGTAACAATATAATCAATAAAATATACTTAAAAAGAATAAAAGATAAACAAATTAATAAGAACATAAAAGCAATAAAATAAGAAATTCAAGTGATAGAAAACCATACTGAAAAGGAAACAAATGCTATATAAGCAAACATTTCAGATTTAAATAAATTAGAAATAGCTAACACTGACTGACTCACTGTTATAAATGCTTTATACGTAGTATTAGAATGTACAGGGACTTGGAGGACCTGGGCCACTGCCTGTGCTAAAACAAAGAGGGTATGCATCACCAGCCATGCACCCGATCACAAGGTTCCCTATTAACAGAAGTGAATAAGGCTCAGCCACCAGCATCCAGTTGAGGACTAGTTACACCCCCAGTACACCTTCCTCTTTCCCTTAATCATTTTCCAGAAACAAGGACCATAATTCTCCTGACAGCCATACCTAGTCAGAGAACATTGTTCTTCTGCAAACACCTATACCCTGAACTCTGGAGCCAACCAGCAGGGTGACCCATTCCCCTTAGGGTCTGCTCCACACCCTTAAAAATCCCTCTATCCTTTCCCTTGGGGCTGCAGTCTACTCAGACTCAGCCCACCTGCTTGAACATCCTCCAATAAAGGCTTTGAACTGGTCCATCCGACTCCTCCCTTCTTCCGGACACAACCCTAATACCTTATTCAATCTTTGCAGAAAATCTATGAAGCAGAGGTGCTATGAAACGGAGGCATAAATAATTTACCCAAGGTAACAGGTCACATAGCTGGTGAAAAACAGAACACGCACAACTGAAATCTGAATTTCTGACAAAGAGGAAGAGCTTAAAAAATCACAATGAATGCAGAAGAAATTAATCCGGAAGGCCAAGATGACCTAATAAAAAGGGTTGTTGGGTCTTAAACACAGAGAACCCAGCAAATATAAAAACGTTTTTAAAGAGATAACAGAAAAGTTCCTTGAAATAGAAAGACTGCATCAGCAGGTCACAATGCAGTGCTCAATTCCAGGGAAATAAAGGAATAAGCAGCACTGAAGTGTGCTCTGACTAAAACCAACTTTTGGGCCTAAGAAGAATATCGCGGGCATCCGAATCACCTAAAAAGATGGGGAAACAGGTGGAGGAAGTACAAATAATTTCCTTAATCTTCACAGCAGGGAGCCAACAAATAGTTTCTAAATTCAAAATATGCAGTTTGTTACAAACACTGATTTTGAGCAGGTTATTAGTCTTAGAGGGATATCAGGGAATGAACCACCCTGGGGAGGAACAGGGACACAAAGGCAGCAGGCTTCCAATTTCACTTCCTCCTGCCAACCCCCCCCACCCCCGCTCCGGCCCTCAGTAAAGACATGTCTGCAATATTACTCAATCGTTAAATGGGAATTGGGGGCTGTAGGATTTTAGCTTCTTCATTCTTTTGGGTACTACCATGAATCTTTGGAATGCACATTTACAAAAGATTAAAGCTAAGTATTCTTTTAAAAAAAAGAGAGAGCTGTGACTCTATTCTTCCATTTTTTGACAGTAAATATCCTGAGTGACCTTCGTAGCAATTTTTTAAAATTATAAAAAAGCATTTTAAAAAACAATTTGTTGGAAGACTGCATTAAACCCACAATAAAGTAAAATACAAACCCTGAGAGGTTACCTGGTAGAACAGCCAGCTTTAGCCCTGTGCCATGGTATCTGCAAACCATAAGAAAACCAAGGCTCTGCTCTGATGTCTTCATGGGGATTAATGACAAGAAAGAAAATCCAGACAGGGACTTAAAGATGTCAACACGTAAGGGTGACAAAGGGAAAAACTTTGCAACGTAAAAGGCAAAGAAACTTGCCTGTCCTGGACCCTGGCATAGGGTAAAGGGAAAAAAAAAAATCTCACGTAGTTTATAAAAACAAGCCAGCCTTCACTCAGGCTTCTAGGCCAAATACATATTAGCTACCTGAGTAATCCAAAAAAATCACATCACAGATTAATGTAGTCTCATTGTTGGTAGATGTCAGAACATGGAAGCAGCTAAAATGTACACCTGGACTTTTGGTATATGCTAATCAACCTGACCCTGGATTTAGCCATTCCCAAAGGATATACTGATGGACTGAACCCATTCCCAGGGGAAATGGTAATAGACCTAGTCCGATATGTTAACTAACCTGGTGTGTGGGTGTGGCGGTTTGGGGGGAGGAATGAGATGTAAATGACCTACTGAATATGTTGATAAGCAAATTCACCCTTACTGAAAGGTGTGTTTTACAAGTATAAAAAACAGGTGCCTCCTGAAGTATGGGCGGTGGTTCCTACAGACCCACAAGGAGGACCGGGAGTCACCTTTCCCCTGCTTCCCTTGCTCTCCTTGCTCCGATAGGCCCTTGAGTCTGTCCAGGAGTTGCCTCGTCCCTTAACCCCCTTCCCTCTTCCTTTGGTTCCTCAATAAACCAGTTATTTGCCTCCATAGTAGTCTCCGGGTGATTTCTGAGCAGACATTTTGGTGCTGAAAGGCAGGAGGTGCTCCAAGAATGGTCAATGACAGCTTGCAGGCAGAGGAGCAGTGGGCTGCAGCAGCACATCCCAGGCTTACCCCCTGACAGGCCTGCTGGAACCCTCTCACCCCTGCCTCTTGCACCTTGCTCGAGAGATCTGCTTGTCTGACGACTTCTGCCTCCAGACCTTTTGCCATGGCCTGCCCTCCATCCACCAACTAGCTGAGTTTTGTTTCATTGGGTGAGTCTCTCGTCAGGTTGACCTCGTTTTCTGTTCGAAAATCCTAGGCCTAGGTAGGTCTTCCTTGGGGCCATTCGCCTCGTTGAACTTCCAGCGTTGAACTTCCAGCGGTGGTAGGAGACACCCACCCCCTGGACAGTTCATTTAAGACCTTTGTACCTCAGAGCTTTCGTGCTCGGTTGAACTTCCTGAGGCGGCTGGGGATGCCCTCCCCCTGGACAGTTCGCTCGAGGCCTTTGCACCTCATAGAATCAGGGGCTTAAGTGGGGACACCCCTTAACCTTCCTGATTCATTCCATCTCAAGGCTCGCCCTCTGTGTTGTTACTCTCAGTACCATGGGAGCACATCAGTCCCTACTTCCAAAGGACTCCCCTTCGGGTTGTCGCTGTTGGAATCTTTGGACCTTTCAAATAAGAGTCCCAGGTAAAGCTAAAAAGCTAATTTCTCTCCCCACTGTTGCCTGGCCTCAATAGCCTGTTGATAACAATGAAGTTGGCCAGAACATGAAACATTTGACCCTCAAATTCTTACCAATCTCGACAACTACTTCAGGTGTAATGGGAAGTGGTCCGAAGTTCCATACATGGAGGCCTTTTTTTATTATTCGCAGCAGACTGTCCCTTTGCTCCTCCTGCTACCCCAACTTATTCTCCTTCACCTGACCTCTGCCTATATTTCCTCTGCAACAATAAACTCCCCTGACACCACAGCCCCCACCCTACCCTGTCCTTGACTTTTTACAGAAACAGATCCCTCAGACCATGGACACCCTCATATGCCCTCTCTCCTGGTCAACAGCTCCCTCCACTTCTCCCCTGGTAAACTCTTTCACCCTATCCTCTCCTGACTCACTGGTGGAAGGCAAACCATTGCCATCCCCGGACTCCACCCCTCTAATTTCACCTCCCTGCACCCATTCTCGGGCCGCACTCACACTGTCATTCTCCCTGCCATCCTCAGGACTGTACCCTCTGTGAAGTGGCAGGAGCCGAGGGCATTGTCTGGGTACATGTCCCCTTTTCCCTCACGGATTTAGCCCAAAGTGAGCACCATCTAGGGTCTTATACCACAGATCCTACCCACTTTTGCAAGGGGTTAACATATCAAGATGTCTACGTCATCCTAACCACTTCCACCACCCCAGAGGAAAAGGAGCATATTCTGCCACCTCTATATTTGCGGACACTCTACAAGCCCAGGATCCCAACAGAAATCCAGCTGGACCCATTGCAGTCCCAACTGCAGATCCTCACTGGAACTATCAGTCAGGGTCCCCTGATTTGGCTAAGATGTCTCATTTTCTCACATGCCTAATTGAAGGTATGCATAGGGCTGCCCTTAAAGCCATCAATTATGACAAAATCCTAGAAATTACGCAGGAGTTCTCTGATAATCCAGCTTCATTCATGAATTGCCTTACAGAGGCTGTTCTCAAGTACACCGACTTGGACCCCAACTCGGAAGAAAGCAAGGTCTATTTTAATACCCATTTTATTATATACTCTGCCGCCGATATTAGAAGAAAGTTATGGAAGCTGGAGGATGGACCCAAAACTCCCCAAAGGGATCTAATTTGGATTGCTTTCCAAGTCTTTAATAACAGAGAAGAGGAGGAAAAACAACAAAAATTAAAAAGGGACCAGCAAAAATACCTTATGTTAACTACTGCCATTAAGGGTCAGCCAATGCAAAGTCAGGGGAACAAAGGCTTGCCTAAGCCTCCTCTAGAACTGTGCTTCAAGTGTAAGCAAACAGGTCGTTGGGCACAACAATGCTCCCAACCGTGGCCACTGCCAGGTCCTTGTCCATCCTGCATACAGAAGGGACACTGGAAGGTCGACTGTCCTTTGGCTTCTAACTGGGGGGCCAGTAGACTGCTTCTGAACTGTTTAGCTCAACCTGAAAGAGAACCTGAAAGGGACGAAGACTTCAACATTCCCCATCTGCTGGGGCTCGCCACAGACAACTGATGTTGCCTGGGCTCGGAGGCCCCGTCTCTAACCATCTCAACAGCTGAAATCAGGGTAATCATGGCAGTGGCAGGTAAGTTGGTCTCCTTTCTTGTGGACATGGAGGCAACCTATTTTGTTCTTATTGAATACACAGGTGTTTTATACCCACCCCCCATCTCTGTTATTGGAATTAACGGGGTCTGTAATAAAACCCTAGCTACCAAATCTCTCACATGTACATTACGGTCCTTAACCTTCACGCATTCTTTCCTAGTTATGCCTGAATGCCCAGTTTCCCTCTTGGGTAGAGACATCCTAGACAAACTAGGAGCATCCCTGTCTCTTAATCTAGATGGAGGGGCTAAGGCCTACTCCATTTTCCTTTTGGCTTTAGCACAAGAAGCTTCCCAGGGAGATACCCCTCATCAGCTGTACCATCATAGTGTGAATATTAACCCCCTTGTTTGGGATACTGAGAACCCAACAGTAGCCAGACAGCAACAGCCGGTATGGGTCACCCTCAAGACTAGGGCTTCATTCCCCAGTCAGTCTCAGTATCCTCTCAGCGCACAAGCTATGTGGGGCCAGTCATTCACTGCCTGCTCAAAACCGGACTCCTCTGACCAGCAAACTGCCCGCCAATACTCCCATCCTAGCTATTAAAAAACCCAATGGGTCTTTTTGCCTAGTTCAGGATCTTTAGGCAGTCAATGAAGTTACTATCCTGATCCCTCCCACCATCCCCAACCCATACAACTTACTCAATTCTATCCCACCTGGCACAACGGTCTTCACCATCTTGGACCTTAAAGATGCCTTTTTCACCATCTCGCTCAGCCCTGATTCCCAGGACCTCTTTACTTGGATGGATCCAGATACCCAAAAAGTTCAACAACTTACCTGGACTGTCCTGCCACAAGGCTTTCAGAATAGCCCCTACTTGTTCAGACAGGGATTAGCACAGGATTTAGCACAAACTGACCTGCCTGCCAGTCATCTCATCCAATATGTAGATGATCTGTTGCTGTGTAGCATCTTCAGAAAAAGACTCTCATTTGCACATGGCCCTCCTTCTCAACTTTTTGGCTGACAAGGGATACTGGGTCTCTCCACAAGGGGCAATTTACCCAACAAGTCACTTATCTAGGATTAACTTTAACACCTTATTCAAAAGGCCCGAGGAATGAAAGAAAGATGCTTATAGAAACCCTTCAGTTTCCAGCCACCAAGGCAGACCTCCTCTCCTTCCTAGGATTGGCCAATTTTTTCCAGAGTTGGATCCCTGCTTTTGGGGCTATCACTGATAGCCAAGCCCTTCTATCAGGCAACAACAGGCAACCTTACGGACCCCCTAGATCCTTCCTCAAGCCTTAAACGTTCCTTTAACAGATTGCAACAGGCCCTGATCTCGGCACCTGCATTGGCTCTTTGGCATCCTGAGAAACCATTCCATCTTTATGTTGACTCTAATCATGGTTTTGTCTTATGTGTCCTCACCCAGCGCATGGGTGTCTCAAGTACAGGCCATCGCTTATCTCTCTAAGCTGCTAGACTCCTCCTCACTTGGATGGCCGACCTGCTTGTGAGTTCTTGCAGAAGCCGCTTTGCTGGTTCATGATGCCCTTAATTTAATTCCTTTTGCAGTAATCCACATTGTAGCTTCTCATTCTCTCAAGAATCTGCTCATGCATCAAGCAGTAGTGGCAGCCTCACCCTCCCGCATCCAATTTCTGCATGTCATTCTTGTAGAAAACCCCAACATTCATTTAGAACATGGCAATGCTATCAACCCAGCCAAGTTCCTCCACCTGGCATAGACCTCTTCGACAGCCACATCCTTACATGACTGCATGGAAATTGTACTCTTTTCTAATTCCCTTCCCCAGCCTCCAAGACTTCCCCTTGTCTGGGTCTGTACCTACCCGGTACATTGATGGCAGTTCCCTAAAGGCCCCAGAACATGGGGTAGGATATGCTATTGTAAGCCTTAATAAGGTAGTAGAGTGGGGGCCTTTACCTCCTGGGACTACCTCCCAATAGGTTGAGCTCATTGCCCTCACCAGGGCTCTCCATAAAGCTGCAGGCATGGAAACGAACATTTATACTGACTAAATATGCTTTCTGTATCTTGCATTCCCATGCTCTAATTTGGAGAGAATGGGGATATCTCACAGCTAAGCAATCTTCAATAGTCAACACAAAGCTAATCCTAAAACTTTTACAAGCAGCTCAATTACCAAAGAAGGCTTCTATCATCTACTGCCGAGGACATCAGCACGATAACACCCATGTAACTCAAGGCAATGCTAAAGCTGACTATGAAGTGCAGTTACAGGCTCGACAAACTAAACTCTGTTTTCTCCTGCTGGACAACACCCCCTCATATATGGACCAGGAGCACCAGGAATATGGCCATGGGAGCCACCCTTTGCAATGGATGGTTTACCCTCAATGGACACATCATCCTTCCCCAGGGCCACGAAGACATCCTACATTCTTTACACCAACAAACCCACCTGGGACCTACGGCTCTCAATAATCTGTTGACACCCACACTATATAACACCCGACTTCTTAGCACTCTCACCAAGATCACTCGTCAATGTTCAGTTTGCCAAAAGAAGACAGCTCAAGGGTGAGTTAGACCTCCACTGTTCCCTACTCACCAGGCCAGGGGAGAAGTTCCAGGACAAGATGGCAAACTGACTTCACCCACATGCCACCAGTTAAGAAGGTCAAGTATCTACTAGTGTTAGTGGATACCTTTTCCAGTTGGGTGGAAGATTTTCCTACTATATCAGAAGGAGCAAATGGCATTTTTTGTGTTTTACTAACAGAAATTATTCCTAGGTTTGGACTGCCTCAATCCCTCTAATCTGATAATGGCCTGACCTTTGTTTCTAAAATTACTTCACAGGTCAGCATTACCTGGAAACTGCATGTTCCCTACTTGGCCTCAGTCCTCAGGGAAGGTAGAACGCATGAATGGGCTTCTTAAAAGCAACTTAACTCGGCCTGCTTTTCAGGTCCAGGAACCCTGGCCCCATCTGCTGCCTGTGGCTCTCCTCCACATTCGAGCCACCCCACCCTGTGAGCCCCACTTACTTAGCCCCTTTGAACTCATGGATGGGAGACCTTATATTCTAAGAAATTTACCAGATAATCCCATTTCCCTAGGAGATTACCTCCCTGCTCTCAAAGCTACACAACAAGTCCTGTGGGAACACACTGACTGCGCCCATCCTAACCCCCAAGAAGGTCGCTTTCTGGCACCGGTAAATCCTGGGGACTGGGTTTATCTCAGGTGGCTCACTCACAAACTGCTCACACCCCGCTAGGAAGGTCCCTATTTAGTCCTACTAACTACACCCATGGCAGCCAAACTCATAGGTCAGGCAGCCTGGGTACATCTTTCTCGCTTTAAACAGAGTCATCTTGGTACCTACCTCCTTGAAGACACCACTGAGGACACTGAAACCCCTGACTATGAGTGTACTCCCTCAGGACCACTTCGCCTGACCATCTCCGAAAGGCAAAAGGAGCCTGACCCCTGGTGAAATCTGCCTTTGAATGTTTGCTATTGTATAAGTCCTGTAGGAAATTTGACTGGTAATCTCTCTTATTTTTGAGTCATAATGTATATCCTCCTTTTATTCTGCCCCCTTCTCAATGTTCTCTCATCTACCTACCTAACCCCCACTCCTGATCCCTCAAGACTATGCTCCATCTTATTCTTGGCTTATCGAAATTTATAGGCTAGTAATTATTCTGACTCTCAGTGTTGGCTTTGCATGACCCTGAATCCACAGACACACTCAGCTGTTCCTATACAGAATACAGTGTGGGGATCTATTAACATCTCTCTTTTCTCCAACAACTCATAGAAACCTGACACCCTCTGGCTCCCTGCTCTCTAGAGATCAGAGGCCTTAGCCAACCAATATTTGAAAAACCTCTCCACTTATACTTCTAAGTCCTTATTTATCGCAGGTCCAGTCTTCACCGGGGTCTCTATCCCCCAAGGCTAACAAGTACCTATTTGTTTCTTATACTCAATATTCAGGATCTTCTAGCCCGATAGGTCACCTGCCAGCTCTCCTGTGCAACTTCACCATCAATATAACATGCCAGGAGCAACACAAGAATCACCCATCTTGTCTTAACCTAGTGTCAAAATTTACATACCCTCTCCAATTCATGTCTCCTCCCCTACTAAGACTTGTTGGGACTTCCAGTCATACCTCCTGTTCCTGAAGCCCCTCTCCCTTGCTGTTCCCCTCTGGCACCTCAGATTCTGACTCTCCTGCGAGTGCCAACTGTCACCAGTGGTCTAATCTTTTTCTCAACCTGCAAGGTCCTTTTATAGCAAATTCCATAGTACCTGGACCCATCCATGGAATGACTTGGGCAGAGACTATCTCGGTCTGGGAAAGAAACCCATACAGCACCTTGAGGAGGTACCTGGAACATATATGGGGCACTCAATACAGGCACATCTCTGACAACTCTAAGGCTCAGTTACCGTCTTCATCTTCAGGTCTGCCTACGACATTTTGGCGTCTTCTTTCTGTGTGAATCACAAGCCTACCTCTGTCTACCTACCAACTGACAGAGACCTGCACAATAGCCTTTCAAGCCCCTCCCCTACAGGTGATACCACCCAACTCAAAGATTCCCAGTCCCCTTTCTACAGCAATAAGAGCAAAGCGAGCTCCAGTACTAATCCCCACCTTGGCAGCCCTTGACGTTACTACTGGAGTCGCAATGGGAGCAGCAGTGCTGGGAACTTCCCTCAAATAACATCAGGAACTATCCCTAGAACTTGAACAAAGCCTAGAGGATACGGCCCTGGCTATTTCTAAACTTGAAAATCAGGTCAACTCCCTAGCCAGAGTTGTCCTTCAGAATATAAAGGCTTTAGACTTCCTTACTGCCCACAAAGGGGGTACCTGTGCCTTTTTGGGGGAAAACTGCTTTTTTTATGTTAACCAATCTGGAATAGTACAGGACATGGTTAAGAGGCTAATGGATCGAGCTGCCCAATTAAAGGATAAGGTGAGCAGCTCACCAGACTCATGGTTTGACTTCACTGTCCCTCTGAAGGCCATCCTTCTACCCCTTCTTACACCTTTGCTAACAATACTTTTAGCTTTCATTCTAGGACCCTGCCTCCTGTGACACCTTGTCAGCTTCATCAAAAGGACCGTCAATATAGCTACGGTATAGACAGCTCACACCCTTATTCTCCTGTCTACTTCTCAGTACCAACCCCTGCCAGCACAAGAAACACTGGAAATTTAGACATGGAGGGCAACGTACACTCTTAACTATGCCCATATGTCAGCAGGAAGTAGTACGACTGCAACACCTTTTTGCCCTAAACCCTCCACCCGTGACCCTGGACCTCAGCATCACTCTTTTTATTACAAACAAAAGACTGGAAATGTCAGAACATGAAGGCAGCTAGAATGCACACATGGACTTCTGGTATATGCTAATCAACTGGCCCTGGACTTAGCCATTCCCAAAGGATATGCTGATGGGCTGAACCTGTTCCCAGAGGACTCGGTAATGGACCTGGCTCGGTACTACGTTAACTAACCTGGTGTGTGGGGGGAAGCAATGAGATGTAAATGACCTACTGAATATGTTGATAAGCAAACTCACCCTTACAGAAAGGTGTGTTTCACAAGTATCAAAAAAGGGCGGTGATTCCTACAAGCCCACGAGAAGGAACAGGAATCTCCATTCCCCCATTCCCTTGCTCCTACAAGCCCATAAGTGGGTTTGGGAGTTGCCTCTCCCCTTAACCCTCTTCCTCCTTTCCTTTGGTCCCTCAATAAACAAGTTATTTGCTTTCACAGCGGTCTCTGGGTGATTTTCTCAGAACAGGGCTGCCCTGACAGTAGAACAACACTGGCAGGCACAAACACATCTTTTCTAGAGGAAATAAACCTGAACTCAGGACACAAGGAATTCCCATAGATCAAGTTGCAAGGAAAATGAGGGTGGACATTCAAATGCCATGAAGTATATACTGGGAAACAAGGCACCATAAGAGAGAACTAGCAGAAAGAGAAGACAAACACTTTAGGTATTGGTATCATCAGGCAAAGAATACAAAAGAGCTTAAAAATAGCAGCAGGAAACAAAAAAGATTTAGAAAAGAATGAAACAGACTTCCAGAAATGAAAAAATGTATTAAACTGTAAGACAATATGAAGAAATTACCAAGAAAATAAATATGCAAAATTATAGAACTCTAAAGCAATTTCAAATATCAAAATTATGTTGTGGTTCCTACTTCTTTAATCAATTCATAGTATTTTAAACCCTACAAGTATAAAGTACATAGAAAAGCACATATTTGATCAGAAATTTGTATGCTTGCATTAAGTGTATAAACATGAGCGAGATTATAAAATAATTGGGCTTTGCCTGAAAATACTCCACAAAAAGAAAAAAAGTTGGGAAAGAGAGTAGATAAAGCAAGACGTGCACAGTGTTGATGATGCTGAAGTTGTGTGCTGGGGGTGTTTTTTTTTTTTACTATTCTCTTTACTTGGTGTGTATTTAAAAACTTTCTATAATAAAAAGTTTAAGAACCGAAACTAAATATTAAAAATCATTACTACTCAACTATTAATATTATCTAACAATTTCTTTTACCTTTTCAAAACTTAGAAAGACTCTTTGGAGAAAAATGCGATAGATAAGTTTACAACTACCAATGAAATAAGGCATTAAGGCAAGTTTCCCTCAGAAGCATCTGTCAACAGTATAACTGACTTTAAAGTTCTCCCCACCCTCAAGATGCTGTGCTCATGTATCATTAAATCAAAGTGTAAAAACTTAACTACAAAGAATGAAGTTATAACCTAACCTAATACTACATCCAAAAATTAACTCAAAATGAATCAAGGGTCTAAATGTAAGAGTTAAAACTAAAAAACGCTTAGAAGAAAACATAGGGGGAAAGCTTCCAGATATTGGATTTGGCAATGATTGCTTGAATAGAACACCAAAAACACAGGTAACAAAAGAAAAAAAAAATAGATTAACTGAACTACATCAAAATTTAAAACTTCTGTGTACCAAAGAACACAATCAACAGAGAGAAAAGGCAACCCAGAGAAAAGAAGAAAATATTTGCAAGTCAGGTTATCTGAAAAGGGGTTAGTATCCAGAATATAGAAAGAACTCTTAGAACTCAACAACAAAATATAAACAATGATTAAAAATGGGAAAGGATTTGAATAGACATTTATCAAAAGAATACATACAAATGACCAACATGCATATGAGAAGATGCTCAACATCATTAATCCTTAGGGAAATACATAATCAAATGAGATACTACCTCACACCCATTAGGATGTTTACTAGCAAAAAGCCAGAAAATAACAAGAGTTGGAGAGGATGTGCAGAAATTAGAACCCTTGTGCACTTTTGGTGGGTATGTAAAATGGTATAGCTGCTACTGAAAGCAGTATCAAGGCTCCTTTAAGAAACACAGAACAGACCCCGAATAGCAAAAGCAATCTTGAAACAGAAGAACACAGCAGGAGGAATCACAATACCAGATATCAAACAATACTACAAAGCCACTGTAATCAAAACAGTATGGTACTGGCATAAGAACAGACATATAGATCAGTGGAACAGAATAGGGAGTCCAGAATCAAACCCAGGCCTCTATGGTCAACTAATCTTTGATAAAGGAGGAAGGAACATAAAATGGAGTGAGAAGAGCCTCTTTAACAAATGGTGCTGGGAGAGCTGGATAGGGACCTGCAAAAAAATGAAACTAGACCACCAACTTACACCACACACCAGAATAAACTCAAGATGGATCAAAGACTTAAATGTAAGCCGTGACACCATAAAAGTCCTAGAGGAAAACATAGGCAAGAAAATATCAGATATCTCACGTAACAATCTCTTCACGGATACATCTCCTAAAGCAAGAGAAATAAAGGAAAAAATAAATAAATGGTATTACATCAAACTGAAGAGTTTCTGCTCAGCAAAAGAAAACATCAGCAAGATGAAAAGGAAACCAACCATATGGGAAAACATATTGCCAATGACATCACAGACAGGGGACTGATTTCCAAAATATATAAAGAGCTGATACGACTCAACATCAAGAAAACAAACAACCCAATTAAAAAATGGGCAAAGGACCTGAACAAACACTTCTCCAAAGAGGACATACAGAAGGTCCATAGACACATGAAAAAATGCTCAACATCATTAGCCATCAGGGAGATGCAAATAAAAACCACAATGAGATACCACTTTACACCAGTCAGAATGGCCATCATCAACAAATCAACAAACAACAAGTGCTGGCGAGGATGTGGAGAAACGGGAACCCTACTGCACTGTTTGTGGGAATGCAGACTGGTGCAGCCACTATGGAGAACAGTATGGAATTACCTCAAAAGATTAAAAATGGAACTGCCTTTTGAACCAGCGACTCCACTACTAGGATTATACCCGAAAATCTTGAAACACCAATTCAAAAGAACCTATGCACTCCTATGTTCATTGCAGCACTGTTTACAATAGTCAAGTGCTGGAAACAACCTAAGTGCCCATCATCTGTAGATGAGTGGATCAAAAAACTGTGGTACATTTACACAATGGAATACTATGTAGCAGAAAGAAAGAAGGAACTCCTGCCATTTGCAACAACATGGATGGAACTAGAGAGAATTATGCTTAGTGAAATAAGCCAGGCAAAGAAAGAAAAATACCATATGATATCACCTAATACAGGAAACTAAAGAACAACACAAACAAAGGAACTAAATAGAACAAAGAGCAGAATAGCAGTCAATAGGGGGGAGGGGAGAGAGAGAGAAGGGGGATAAGTAAGGGAAGGGATTAGTCAAAGAACCCATATAAAAGACTCATGGACATGGACAACGGGGAGGGATATGATTGCGGGAGAGGGGGTGGGTTGGGTGGGGGAGAGAAATTAGGGGAAAAGGGGACAACTGTAATTGAAAAACCAAAAAAAAAAAAAACCAAAAAAAAAACAAAAAAAAAAACCAAGAAACAGAGAACAAAAAGACATTACAGAAAACAGGAAAAAGGTAGTATTCAAGAAAAGAGAAATTCTCTGAACTGCTGAAAGACAATTCCCAGAACTAGAAAGCCCAGTCCTTTCCACTATATCGATATATTTGTAATATCTATCCCTCCATATGACTATATGATCATTCGTCTTTAGTTTCCTTTTAAATTTTTGTGGCTTAAGTCTTTTTCTTCCCTTTACATGAGGATGTAAACTTAAATCATTTGTTTAGGTCCCACTTTTTAAACAAATAAATGTAGAAGTCCCTTAAAGAAGTGTTATGGAAAGGTGCAAATGAATCTTAATGCTCTGTAACTCAGGAATTTTCCTGAATAACCAACCTCAGGTCACTTAAGTTTGGTTTTAAAGAATTTACTCTAAGGAAACCACAATAATTAAAATGCAAATCAAACATGTTACCAGGCCTCACTTTCTACTAACCTCCATTTCCTGCTTTAACCACTCTTCTAATTCTGTATTCTTTCGAGAATGATGAGCTATTAGATCTGATTCTCCAATGATCTGTGGAAATTTTCCTGCTCCAGGAAATGTGACCTGTTAAATAATAAGGTTAACTACGTTAACAATTTAAGACAATCATCGTAGGCAGATGTGGCTCCACATCAAAATTACAACTAAAATATACAACAACCATTAGCCAGAACTGTCAGAAATCGAGTTGAATGGAAGCCTGACAACTATGGACTTAAAGAAATCATGTCCATTAAGATGAGTGGGAAGGGCGCATATGCAGAACGGGCTAGTCTCTCACCCACTTGTGATGGATAAAGATGTGGGAAGGATATCTCAGGAGGAAGGGTCCCAGTCCCACACCAGCCCCCCCAGCCCAGGGTTCCAGTGCCAGAAAGGTAAGTTCCCACAACTTCTGGCTGCAAAAATCAGTGGGGATTGATTGGTGGAAGAAACTGATGGAGCCCCAAGCAGTTCATCGTAAAGAACCCACACATGGACTCATTTGCTCAGACTCACTCCCTCTGAGCTCCAGCACCACGATAGCAGCTTGAAAGGCACCAGTGGTATATAAGGAGGAACTGAAGTGTCTGGCATAAAGGTGAGCAGAGGCCATCACCTCTTTTCTAAATCCTCCCCACACAGAGCCTGCAAGCTAGCACCATATCTGAGACTCCATCAACCTGGCTAACACTGCTTGACCCATACTGAAGATTCCCAGAGACTCCGCCCCACCCAACTTACTGGCCCACACAAGCTGCTTTTCCATATGAATGTATGGTCTTGGCTCATGCTTAGTAACTTCCTAAATCCTATCAAACAAGCAACAGCTGGCCTCAGTGAGCTCTAGGCTGGAAACCACCAGCAGATAGCTCAGATTCACAGCTGAGCTTCGCCTGGGCCTCTCCAAGTCCAGCACAAGTAGCAGGAATAACAGATCGCCGTATAGATCAGGCAGGGTGGCCCGAGCAGAACATGGGTGGTGACTGACCTTGGTCTGCACCACCCAGGAAACCTCAGGGCCAGCGCACCCAGTGGACAGCTACAGACCACACTGGAGCACCACCACCCTGCCCCTGCACAGCTGCTGATCTTCCACAGAAGGCAGAGGTTAGTGGTAGTGGTCACAGCCAGTCTTTGCAGCTGAACGGCCTGAGTAAATTTCTCCCATTCATTTGCCAACAGAAACCAAAGCTCAACTAAAAGAGGGTATACTCAGCCCACACAAAGGGCGCACCTCAAGTAACAAGCTTGGGTGATAGGGGAGGCTGTGCCACTGGACCGCACAGGATACCTACTACATTAGGCCATATTACCAAGACACGGAGTCAAAGCAACTCCACTTTATACACAGAAACAAACACAGGGAGGCTGCCAAATTGAGGAGGCAAAGAAATATGGCCCAAATGAAAGAACAGAACAAACCGACAGAAAAGGAACTAAATAAAACAGAGATAGCCAACCTATCAGATGCAGAGTTCAAAACACTGGTGATTAGGATGCTCAGAGAAATGACTGAGTACAGCCACAAAATAAAGGAAGAAGTAAAGTCAAACAAAGAAAAATATACAGGGAGCCAACAGTGATGGGAAGGAAGCCGGGATTCAAATAAATGATTTGGAACTAAAAGGAAGAAATAAACATTCAACTGCAACAGAAGAAGAAAGAAGAACTGAAAAAAACAAGGAGAGGATTAGGAACCTCTGGGACAACTTTAAACATACCAACATCTGAATCACAGGGGTGCTGAAAGGAGAAGAGGAAGAGCAAGAAGTTGAAAACTTATTTGAAAAAGCAATGGAAGGAAATTTCCCTAATTTGACAAAGCAAATAGACATACAAGTCCAGAAAACACAGAGAATCCCAAACAAGTTGGATCCAAAGAGGACCACACCAAGACACATCATAATTAAAATGTCAAAGGTGAAAAATAAAGAGGGGATCTTAAAAGCAGTAAGAGAAAAGCAGAGAGTTATCTACGAAGGAGTTCCCATAAGACCCTCAGCTGATTTCTCAAAAGAAACTTTGCAGGCTAGAAGGGGCTGGCAAGAAGTACTCCCTCTCTATATCGCGGTTCACTTATTGCGACCTCACTGTATCACAGGATTTTTAAAAATATTATATTTATTTATTGTGGATTTTTCGCTATATCGCGGGATTTTGCGGTACTATATACACATGTTGTTAAAGTTACATAGGTTTAAGAGTGTAGAATATGTTTAAGAGCATAAGTAGTGTTTATAAAAGTGTGGAAAAGGTTAATAAGGGAGTAGGAAAGGTTAATAAAGGACTGGGAATGGTTTATAAGTGTGTGAGAAGGGTTTATAAAGCCTTAAAAAATATATAAATACTAAAATAAATGTAAGGTTCCTACTTCGTGGGAAGGTCTAGAATGTAATACCCATGATAAGTGAGGGAATACTGTATTCAAAGTGATGAAAAGCAAGGCCTATAACCAAGATTACTCTATCCATCAAAGCTTTCATTTAAAATGGAAGGACAGATAAAGTGCTTCCCAGACAAGGTAAAGCTAAAGAAGTTCGTCATCATCAACCCATTATTATATGAAAATGTTAAAGGGAATTTAAGAAAAAAAAAAAAAAGATCAAAACTATGAACATTAAAATGACAACAAACTCACGAGTATCAACTGAATTAAAACAGAACAACAACAACAACAAAAAAAAAACTAAGCAAACAACCAGAATAGGAACAGAATCATAAGTATGGGGATGATTTGGAGGGTAATCGGCAGGGAGGTGGAAGGGGGAGAAAGGAGGAAATGGGATCAAGAAGCATAATTGATAGGAACGAAATAGGGAGAAGTTAAAAATAGTATAGGAAAGAATGAAGCCAAAGAATTTACATGCATGACTCATTGGCATGAACTAAGAGGGGAGGGACTGTTGGAGGGAAGGAGGGTATTGTGCAGAGGAGGGCAATGGGAAAATAATTGGGACAACTGTAACAGCATAATCAATAAAATATACTTAAATTAAAAATAAAAAAACAAGGATTGTAAATCCTATGTAACCTAAGTGCCAAAGACATATATAATCCTATAAATGATAGTGCATGAAACAGAGTGGTAACTGTGTTACAGCCATGTGTTTTTGCCCTGTATTTTGACTATTATTATACTCGTATTTAGATATGTAACTGGAATTTATGTACTAAGAGAATTTAAGATTTTGATTTTGGAGGTTTTATTAAAAAATGATCTTAGCTCATCTTCCACAAATTAAAGCAACTCAAGGTGAACACACACACACTATAAAGTATTATTCTGTGTTCTAAAGATATCAAAGCCTAAATCCTTTCTAGAACTTGTGAATACTGAAGTATTCAAACTTTCTAATTTATACATCCCTAGCAAGAGATCTTGGAGATTTCAACAGCCTATACTTTTAATTGAAATTTTAATTGCTTACAAACAAAAAAGTGCTTAAAAAATACATGGAAATGCATAACAAACACACTGGTAATATTGTATTTAGGGCAAGTAATAAATTATTAATATTTATGGAACATATTTTCAAAATAGGAACTGGAAAGGAGATGTTAAATTTGTTTCATCATTAAGCAGTATTTAAAAAGTACAAATATAGCCATGTCATTCATTTGGGTATATAAAGAAAAACTTAAGACAAATTCTTTCATTAGAAGTAATCTAACATCTTTTCCTGCAAATTTTGGATTGAATTTCTTATTCACTCTCAAAAAAATTCCTTGTCAGGTTATTAGTATTTTTAAGGGTTTTAAGTTTTTCCCAACTACTTTCCAGAAGTTTGTACTGCTTTATATCTCTTGACCACTCCTTTGCCAATGGTGAATATTATTGTTTTTCCTTTGGTAACTCAATTAGTTTAAAATAAAATTAGTATGCATTTTGGATTTTGATTGAACAACGGGATTTTTTTAAGCAGGACACTGAACATGAAGTAAGCATGAGAAAAGAATGTCCCTGTGCAATTCATGAGCCACGGCTGAGGGGTGGGAAAAAGTAAATGAGCCATGTGATGGAGATATTTCCATCTTCCAGTCTAAGTAGAAGAGATTCTCCCTCTTAAATGGAATTTAGAACCCTATAGAGCCTGCTATAGTAAGCAGAAAACTAATTTAACTGAAACATGTTAATAGTAACTCACATTAGAGAAAAAAGCTCCAACACCTAATGGTTATAGCAAGAATCATACAGCTCTTGTTCTAGAGAAAACTGTTTTTGGAAAAATATTGTATTCTTATCAAATACATAAGCAAAAGCTAACAGTCAGTAGTAGGTTTACCGGTGGACAAAAATATCCCAGAATAGACAACAAAATAATACAGACTGGGTCAGAAATATTCTTTTAAGTACAGTGATAAAATAATAATCTTATTAGTTCTGACAAGAGGAGGAACTCAGGTCTGATGGTAATACACAGTGTATGAATTCATATTTTATTTTATATATATACGTTAATAATAAAATGCCCAGTTTTCTTATTCAATGTGTTCAGTTATTTTCAACAAATCTGTTATCTTCATAAAGTACTGCATTAAAGTACCCCTTCAGGTAGTAACAAATCAACACTAGAACTCAGAGGACCCTTTCAGTATGCTGATTATGGTGGGAAAATCAGGTAAACACACACTAAAGAACTCAGTCTTAATGAAGTTTGTTTCAGTCTAGGTGTTCCATATATTAACTGTTAGTTCATGTTAAAGTTTTTATGCAGAAGAAATAGCATCAATTCTCAACATGAAGTGCTTTTACTACTGGTTAAATATGCAGTATTTCTAAAAACATTTCAAACACAGCCCTCTTGTGATATTTTAATTAAAGGAATACATACCTTTCTGAATTTCTTGAAATTCTTTAGTTGACCATAATCATCACGTACACTGGGTACATTTCTGGAGGCACAGTTACTAACCACCAGTGATCTAAATTCAGTCAGTAACACCTTCCTTAGAGGCACCTCATCACCATACTGAAATCTGTGATTGTTCTTAATGGGGGTAAGATGGGATGGATAAGAGGAAAAAGGAAGAAAAAGCAGAATTACTTGTCATTTCATGATCTACAGAAACAAAGTCAAAATGTCTGGAAAAAAAAAAGTTTAAAAGGTTTATTTCGGGAATCTGAACTTTGTATTTGCAATCAAATCCTATCTATTTGAAAACCAGAAAAATTGTTTATTCAAGTACTCAATAACTTTAGAAATATTTTTAACACATTAATTTATGACAGAAGGCTAAAAGCCATATGGGTAGCTTTTAGTATGTATTTTAATAAATATCATCTCAATAAACAATTTATCTTCTTGTATATATTTTCTTGGCAAGAAATCTCAGTACTGTCTGCTTCTCATTAAAACTGTACTCCATCCCTGGCGGGGTGGCTCAGTTGGTTGGAGCATTGTCACATACACTAAGAAATTGTAGGTTTGAGTCCTGGTCAGAGACATTCCTAGGTTGTAGGTTAGATCCTTGGTGGGGGAACATACAGAAGGCAACCTGATCGATGTTTCTCTTTCACATTGATATTCCTCTTCCTCTCCCCCACTTCCTCTAACCTCTAAAATCAGTAAGCATATCCTTTGGCAAGGATAAAAGAAAGTACGCAAAAGAATATTATAAAATTCATTACACATGTTCTTATATTTAAGCTTTCTTAAATTTTCAATAATTTATATTTTTAAATTATTTTTGACATCTTAGAAAAATCAGTAATTAATTCTGGACACACTACTTTTTTAACTGAAAGTAACTTTTCATTCTGGATTAACAGTTATTAAATCACCCTGAAGATTCCTTCCTGTGGCAGACTGAGATTCTTTAAATCATTTGTTATTAAGAGTTACATATCAACATTGTCAGCTGCTCGGGCTGATCATATTTGTTTTTAAATTGCTTTATATATTTTCAGAGGGAAGTTGTTAACAGGACTAAGATAAAGACAGGGAGAGAAGAAAAAAGAATTCAAAAGGTTCATTGGATAGTGACAGACTGTAATCAGAAACTCTAATAAAATAACAACGGCCGCAGACTTTTCTCCTGTGTTTTAGAGTTTAGAAAAATTTCCCATCCATTACTTTACTTGATAGAAACAATAACACTGTTGGAAAAGTGCCAACTTCATTTTATAAACAAAAGACTTGAGGTTCATAAATGTGAGAATGATTTGTTCAAGGTCACTTATCTATGGAATAGAGGGCAGAGAATTACACTTGGGATTTTCTCCATATTCCTTTTGCTCTATCATGGTTATAATATGACCTATCCATTTCCAAAGAAGGCATAATTATGAGACCAAAATATAGAAAGAGAAATAGTTAATCCTAAGAATGTACACTGACAGAAACTGTTGAGATGATGGTTCATAAGTCAAACCTTTACAAAAATTAAATTAAAAAATTTCCTCACCAATGGGTCTTCTTTGGTTGACCATAGTAATTCTTTCTTGATCACACATTTCTTCTCAACTTCATTTTCTTGCTAAAGAAAAAATGTTGTTCAAAGGAGTTATAAAATACTACCTTTCTGAAACCCTCAGAGATAGTCATGCTCTTGGAGAGTTATCTGATTTTCAAGTATCTTTCCTAGAGGACTTTCAGTCAAGGTAGAGGCATAGGTAAACACGCTCTGTCTCCTTACACAACTACAGAAAAAATTACAACTAGACCTCAAAACAAATAACACCCAGCACCATCAGAAAACTGAGCTGTATGGAAGTCTGACAACCAGGGATTTAAAGAAGCCACATTCATCCAGATGGGTAGGATGGGTGGAGACACAAAGAGAGAGGCGGAGAGGCACAGAGAGGCGGCAGAACGGAGGGTCCCCTATTCATGTATGATGGATAAAAATTGGGAAGGATACCTCAGGAGCGAGGGATCCCAGCCCCTGACTGACCACACAGCCCAGGGCTCCAGTGCCAGGAAGATAAAATTCCCATCACTTCTGACTGTAAAAACCAGTGGGGGTTAGGGTGGCAGAAGAAATTGAGGGGTTCTCAGGAAACTCCGCTTAAAGGGCCTGCATGGACTTAGAACATATGCAGACCAACACCCTTTAGGATTCAGCACAAGGGCTAAAGCTGGAAGGGCACCAGGTGCATATGAGGAATAACTGAAGTCACTGGAAACAGGGCAAGTGCCGGGCAAACCTCCAGAAGCCAGGCAGCAGCATTGTGCCCTCTCCCACCCTTCCCCCAACACAGAGCCAAAAAGCAGTGAGGCAGGTTGTCTTTCCCTGGTGATTACTTAAGGCCCTGCCCCACACAATAAACGGGTGCCTCTTCTACAATAGGCCACACTACTTAGACAGGGAGACAAAGCAGCTCTACCTAATAAACAGAAATAAATGCAGCGAGGCTGCCAAATTGAGGAGGCAAAGAAATATGGCTCAAATGAAAGAATAGAACAAAACCCCAGAAAAAGAACTAAATGAAATGGATAGCCAACTTATCAGATGTAGAGTTCAAAACACTGGTTATCATGATACTCAAGAAACTCATTGAGTATGGCAACAGCATAAAAAAGACCCAGGCAGAAATGAAGGTTACATTAAGTGAAAAAAAGAAAAATCTACAAGGAACCAACAGTGGCAGAGATGAAGTTGAGATTCAAATAAACAATTTGGAACATAAGAAATAAGCATTCACAGTGCAGCTAACCGTCTTAAAAGTTTTTCACTTAAAATATGTTTTCACTTGAAAGTTAAACCATGTCTGTGGTATCATCAAAGATATTCAAGTTGCAGGCAAGTAGAATGTCAAGTGCCTTGCAACTGGATGTCTTTCCAATAAGACAGTCTTACAGATTTAGAGACTTGTTTGTGGGTTATGTTACATAAATTAACATGTGTTTTCTGTTTTCAAAGGGCATAAGCTTATGATCTCATTACCTGAGTGATTGTCTGTATGTATAAGCCTCACTTAATCCTCTCTGCAGCGTTGCCTCCTGAGACTCAACGGTTTGGCTGAACTAAATGTCTGGGTTGGTGAAGAATAGGGTGGTCTGTGGGCTTCACTTTAAAACTGGTTTCTCTTTTCTATCCTAATGGCTTGGACAGAAAAGGCCCAGAGGTCTGATAGGGGGGAAACCTAAACTATTTCCCTCAGCCCAAACTAAGTATAATGGGCAAAAGGGTTTTGGACAGGTGAGATGTGCCTAGCACACCTTCCTCCAAAGAAGCCCTTTTTTTCTTTTCTTTTTTTTTTTTTTTTTTCCCTAATGTGGAATATTGAAAAATTAATCCCTGCCTTTTGTCATCTAGTGGTTATGGATTGAATGATGTCTTTTAACCCTTTTTGCCAAATCTGTTGCCCCCAGGACACAAGGATGCCAGTCAGTTAAACCAAGCACGCCGTTGTCCGGAGACAGCCACTGACTTGGAGTCTGCACGATCCTTCCCCATGTGGGAAGGCCACCCTCCCCTCCACACCCCCACTCTTATTAGGGATTTCTGGACCCAAGGGTAGGTAGGACGACGACCATGTCCAGCTTGAATCAGCTAGAGGAGCTTGAGACCTTTGCCCATTGTCCTTTATAAGATTACAAAGGGTCTTAATATCTAAAAGGGAGGGATTGTTAATTTTTTTTATTGTTAAAATAATCACATAATTACTAAAAAAAGAAAAGAGAGAAGAAGAAAGCTTGTATGTATGAACCATAGGTATGGACTTGGGGGAGGATTGCTGGGGGAGAGAGATGCTGCGTGGAGGGGAGTAAAGGGGAGAAAATAGGAACTATTATAACAATATAATCAATAAAATACATTTAAAAAAAGAAATAAGCATTCAACTAGAACAGCAAGAAGAAAAGAACAATTGAAAATAATGAGGATAGTATAAGGAACCTCTGGGACATCTCCAAACGTACCAAATTCGGAATCATAGGGCTGCCAAAAGGGGAAGAAAAGAGCAAGAAACTGAAAACTTATTTGAAAAAATGAAAGAAAACTTCCCTAATTTGGCGAAGGAAATAAGACATACAAATCCAGGAAGCACAGAGTCCCAAACAAGTTGGAACCAAAGAGGAATAGACCAAGACACGTCATACTTAAAATGCCAAAGGCTGATTATAAAGAATCTTAAAAGCAGAAAGAGAAGAGTTACCTACAAAGGGGTTCTTATAAGGTCATCCGCTGATCTCTCAAAAGAAACTTTGCAGGCTAGAAGGGCTGGCAAGAAGTATTCAAAGTGATGAAAAGCAAGGACCTACAACCAAGACTACTCTATCCATCAAAGCTATCATTTAGAATGGAAGGGCAGATAAAGCACTTCCCAGACAAGGTAAAGCTAAAGGAGTTCATCATCACCAAACCATTATTACATGAAATGTTAAAGGGACTTCTTTAAGTAAAAGAAGATGATCAAAACTATGAACATTAATATGGCAACAAATTTACAGCTATTAACAACTGAATCTAAAAAACAAACTAAGCAAACAACCAACAGGAACAGAATCATAGATACAGAGATCATTGGAGGGGGAAGGGGGAAAATGGGTGAAAAAGTGCAGGGATTAAGAAGCATAACTGGTAGGTACAAAACAGATACAAAATAAAGACAGGGGGATGTTAAGAATAGTGTAGGAAATGAGAAGCCAAAGAACTTACATGCACGAACCATGGACATGAACTAAGAGGGTGGGAGCACTGCTGGATGGAATGAGGGTACCAGGAGGAAAAGGGCAAAGGGTGAAAAATTGGGGCAATTATCATAGCATAATCAATAAAATATACTTTTAAAACATATCTTTCTTAGAGAAACTATGAGATGAGAATAGAAATATACGTAGAAAATATAATGTAGTACGAGTTAGTCATAAGAACAAAGGGCTGGAAGCAATCTAAGGTCACGTAAGTAATATACGTAAGGAATACTTAATAATATGAGAAATGATCATAATGTGTCTAAAAATGGCTATAAAATTACATTAACGGTGGAGTCCATGTTTACATAATATGATTTAAAAAAGGAAGCACCAAAATTTTACCTATAGTTACAACAGAATTATCAGCAAATGTCACTTTTCTTTCTTATTTTCCATATTTCTATATTATTATCTATTACTTTTACAGTTAAAAATAAAAACAAACACTTTTAAGGGATTTTATTTAAATTTATGTTTAAAATTTCAGTTTAAATCACCCTTAATCCAAGAAGTTACTTTAATTATTTGAGATGTTTATCTGTAATAAACTGAAGACTGCCTTGTATATAATCATACTCTTCCTTTACATTCATATATCCAGACTATGTTCTGGACAAAACTGTATTACACAGATGGCTTTCTAATACTTGCAGTGAAAACTACAGTGCCTTTGGATACAATAGAGGTATACTATTTTACATAACATTTTCAACAATTCAGTAATAAAAATACAGAAAAATTTTAATAAGTTGGACAGAAAGGACAGAAAAACAAATATACTTTGTGCTTGCTTAGGGACTAAAATATATTAATGCCTATTTATCAATAGTGAGATTAAGATTTATATTGCAAGCCTACCACATGCCCTGTTCCTGAGTACTCTCACATGCATCTCTCCCATTAGAAGCTGTTTTCACAAGCAGAACAATTCACTCCCCGCACCTGCTCCCCATCTTGTCCCACCCCTTCACACCTACTCATCCTCTTAAGCAAGTTTTTATTTCCTGTCTCAGATAATCATACTATACCCTACCCAGACACCTGGACTTATTCCAGCAGGGTAGACCAGTGTTTTGTCTTGTTATCAAAACCTAGCTATGTGACACTGGCAAGTTACTTAACACCTCTTACTGTCAATTTTTGAATCTGTTCAATTCATAGAGTATGCTTCATTTCAGAGCTGCTGTAAACAAATGATGGTGTCCAGTGAGTGGTAGCTATTGCATTGGGCTTTGGAAGATGCTAGTTTTTAAATTTAGGATTGGAGGTGGAATGAGGTAAAGGAGAGATGTGTGACAGTGGGTGTTGTTAGGAAGGAGAATGTTAACAAGGGTGCCAAGTCATGTTTGTATTTTAAGGAGGCTAGAAGACTGAAAGTAGGCCAAGACTCAGGCATAATTGCCATTTATATCAGGATAAACTCCTAGCAGGAGAATCTAGCCAATAGTTTTTTTGTAAGCCAAGTTCAGCTTACAGAAACTCACACGACAGGCTAGAATCTCTGTTTAAACCCCCAAGTAGGAAAATGTCAGTTCTTCCATCAACATATTTTAGAAATTGCCTTTCTGAAATATAACCAAGGAATCTAATGTCAATGAGAAATATCACTTTTTGCCTTCTTAAAACTGCAAAGCTTTTTAAATGAAAAGATTAAGAAATAATTTTTCTGATAATCACTTCTGTAGCTAGATATTAAGTGCAATTCCTTTAACCCATGAACATCCACAAAAACTTTCAGACATTTTAAAGTCTTAAAAATGACAAAAATGCAAGAATTAAAAATTACATCACACTGTCTGAGTAAGGTTGATGAGTTGTACCCACATCAATTCCTTGATACATACTCTAGGTATGCAAGATGTTACAATTAAGGGAACCGAAAAGTATATGGGACCTCTATATATAATCTCTTACAACAGCATGAACATCAATAACTACCTCAAAATAAAGTTTTTAGAAATTACAAAAGTATTTTTACTTTCAGTGTAAGGTAGCAAAATTTTCACTTAAAAATTATAGAGCTACAATACAGTAATTGAACTTTTAGAATATCCAAAGGTGTGGCAACTAATTGCTATTCACTCTCCAAAAGTCTACAACATATTTATTTTGTACTGTATTTTTATTCAGAATATCATGAATTCTGAAATAGTAAAATAAGGACAAAGGAAATTATGCTACAGAATCATACGGAAAAATAAAATAATATTCCCTAATAATATTACATACCACGTGAACTTCGGTATTTAAATGAAAGATCTTTTCAGGTCCACAAAAGCCTTGCCTAATGTTTCCCACATCACTGGGGTCTGGTGCATACTTCTTGTATCTCTTAGCCTGGGTTATAATGCCCACTTCCTTAGTGACATGAGCCTTTGGAGAACGTGCAGTCAAAGTAGATATTTACGAAGATTAATTAGCAGCCATACAAGATGGACCAGAAAATTCTGTGACTAAAACCACAAACACTACTAGACAGAGCTGTGGAACAATCTGGGAGAACTGAGAAACAAAAAGGATATTTGAAAAAGATTAACATATGTAATAGGACCAGATAATGAGAAAAAGAAAATAAAATTATATCAGAGAAAATTACAAATAAATACAGGAGGAAAGAGTACCACGAAGCAAAGACATTTTCACACTAATATGACAGGGCTTAACTTTTTTTTAAAGTATATTTTATTGATCATGTTGTTACAGTAGTCCCAATTTTTTCCCCCTTTGCTCCCCTCTGCCCAGTACCCCCTCTTCCCTCCAGCAATCCCACCCACCTTAGTTCATGTCCATGGGTCGTGCATATAGGTTCTTTGGCTTCACCCTTTCCTATATTATTCTTAACATCCCCCTGTCTATTTTGTACCAATCAATTATGCTTCTTAGTCCCTGCACCATTTCTCCATTTCTCCCCCTCCCCTCTTCCAGCTGATAACCATCCAAATGATCCCCATACCTAGGATTCTGTTCCTGTTCTGGTTTGTTTAGTTGGATTTTCTTATTTTTTAGATTCAGTGGTTGATAGTTGTGACTTTGTTGGCATTTTAGTGTTCCTAGTTTTGATCTTCTTTTTCTTAAGTCCCTTTGACATTTCGTATAATAATGGCTTGGTAATGATGAGCTCCTTTAGCTTCACCTTGTCTGGGAAGCACTTCATCTGCCCTTCTATTCCAAATGATACCCTTGCTGGATATAGCCCTGGTTGCAGGTCGCCTTTCATCATATTGAATACTGCTTGCCAGTCCCTTCCTGCCTGCAAAGTGTCCTCTGTGAAATCAGCTGATAGTCCTATAGGCACACCCCTGCAGGCAACTCTCCACCTCTCTCTTGCTGCCTCCAGAACTATCTTTCACCTTTGGCATCTCAGTCATCATGTGTCCTGGTGTGGTCCCCTCTGGGTTCAGCTCGGCCACGACCCTCCTTGCTTCCTGGACCTGTATGTCCACCTCCTTCGCAAAATTTGGGAAGTTTTCCTCATTTTTTTCAATTCTTGCTTCCTCACTCTGCACTGGTTGATTGTTTTTTTCTTCCTTATGTTCCAAATCATTGATTTGAACCCCGGTTTCCTTCCCTTCACCATTGGTTCTGTGTGGATTTTCCTTCATTTCACTTAGCATAGCATTCACTTCTTCTCTTATGTGTTTGCTGTACTCAAGCATTATCTTTTAAGCCAGTGAGCATTGTTATCAACAGTGTTTTGAATTCTGCATCTCTTAGGTTATCTATCTCCTCCTCGCTTAGTTCTTCCACTGGAACCTTGATCCGTTTCCCCTTTTGGGCCGTACTTCTCTGTCTCCTCATTCTGGCAGGCTCCTGTGTTTGTTTGCCTCCATGTCCCAGGTAGATCTGTCGGAGCCTTAGGGATTTGTCAGTACAGGGAGACCAGTTTCACCACATTGTGGTGCTGTATGTGGGGGAGGGGTCTGAGAGGCAACAATGCCACCAGCCCAGCACTCACCCCTTTTCCAGGCACCTCTCCCACTTCCGCACCTGACTGGCGACCCTCTAGCTGCTGCCCTGGCTGTCGTTCCCAGAGTGGGTGGGTCTGCAGATGTTCTAGGACTGTGGGGGCCCTTTAAACAAGCGGACTCTGCTGAGAGACTGGCAGTTTCTGCCTCCACCCCAACCGCCGCTGGTCTGCACAGTCAGAAGCAATGAGGCTTGATTTTTCCCGGTGCTGGGACCATGAGCCTCAAGGTCTGGTGAGGAGCTGGGAATACTCCCCGGGTGTCCCTCCTGACTTTTTAAAACGTGTGACTGTGCTTTCTGCCAGCCTGCCTCTGCTGCTGCTGCTGCCACCACCACACCACATCCTCTCTGCCCTGGCTCCGACCCTCCTACCTGTCTGGATGAGTATTTCTTCTTTATATCTTTGTTTGCTGGACTTCCATGTAGTTTGATTTTTTTGGAACTTCTGGTTGTTTCTAGTTTTGAGGTAGTTGTATTCCTTCTTAGTTGTGGAGGAAGATGCAGCGTATCTGTTTATGCCTCCATCTTGGCCCAAAGTTGGGGACTAATTTTCTAAAGACTAAACACTTAATTGACATTGAGCATCTTTTCATATGTCTATTGGCCATCTGCATGTCCTCTTTGGAGAACTGTCTATTCAGATCCTTTGCCCATTTTTAGTTGGATTTCATGTTTATTTGGTGTTGAGATTTATAAATTTTGTATAAATGTTGGAGATTAGACCCTTATGAACTGTATCTCCAAATATGTTCTCTCACTCAGTGCACTGTCTTTTTATTTTGTTGGTTTCCTTTGCTATGCAAAAATTTTTTAGTTTGATGTAGTCCCATTTGTTTTTTTTTCTTTTGTTTCCCTTGCCGAGGGGATATATCAGAAAAAATATTGCTACGAGTAACATCACTAATCATCAGAGAAATAAAAATTAAAACTACGATGAGATAACCGCTCACACCAGTCAGAATGGCTATCATAAATAAATCAACAAACAATTGCTAATGAGGATGTGGAGAAATGGGAACCCTTTTACACTGTTGGTGGGAATGCAGATTGGTGCAGCCACATAGTGGAAAGCACTATGGAGATATATCAAGAAATTAAAAATATTCCACTTCCAGGAATTCATCCAAAGAAACACGAAACACCAATTCAAAAGAACATAAGCACCCCTATGTTCATTGCAGCGTTATTTACAATTGCCAAGATATGGAAGCAGCCCAAGCATCCAGCAGTAGATGAGTGGTTAAAATAACTATGGGACATTCATACAATGGACTACTTGACTGTAAAAAAGAAGAAAATTTTACCGTTTGTGACAGCATGAATGAACCTGGAGAACATTATGCTAAGTGAAATAAGCCAGTCAGAGAAAAGACAAACACCATATGATTTCACTCATATGTGAAATCTAATGAGCAAACTAAACCAATAAGCAAAATAGAGACAGACTCATAGATGGAGGGCAGGCTGACAGCTCAGTTGTGTGTGGGGCGTGGCTGGAGGTGGAGGAATTGAGCAAAAAGGCAAAAGGACTCATGGACATGGACAACAGTGGAGAGAGTGGGGTATAAGGGGGATAAATGGTAATGAAAAAAAATACAATAAAATTTTAAATAATAAAATAAATAAAGACTAAGCACCTATAAGAGGCCCTGGCACAGGTTCTGGAACAGGCTAGAGCTAACATGACAATGTAGATTCACAACTGATATAGAATAAACATATCTTTATGGAGATGTGATTTTATTAAACTTGGTTAGGAAATCATTGCTTGGATTTCACCACACGCCACATTAAGCTAACTTACCTAGATCTCTACTGTAGTGGCATTTGTTCTACAAGTGACCTATAAGATATTTAAACCACTTGGTTTAATTAATCTCAGCTGATCTTCAACCTTTGATAATAAAAGAGCCCTCTTTCTCTGAAGTTCTCAATCTGGCTACAGGGTATCCATTCTTTTTCTTCCTTACAATGATAAGTTCATTAGGGACAGCCATGTGCCAGGCTTAAAGCATCTCCTAGACAGGGAATTGTACAGACCATGTCTAAATTCAGCTAATAAACCAAATTATCAAGCTGGGTTTCTGAGGAAGCTCCTTAGAATATGGGGAGAAACTCTAGTGGAAAGGCTTTCACCCTGTCCTCTCTGGACCATGCTTCCTCCATGGAACGTCACTGTAATGGCTGGAGGTACCATCTCACAGAGCAAGAAGGCAGACTCCCAGGAAATTAATAACATGGAACAGCCAAGAAGCTTTGCTTACCTACTTCTGGGCTGCTTCTATAGCGGAAAAAAAAAAGGATCCTATCTTATTTAAGCCACTGATTTTAGAATTTTAAAGACCACAAAGGAATTCTAACTAATACAATAAAGGAACTTTTTTGGGTGCACTGAGTCAGGATCTCTGGGGCTCTACTCTTGGAAGCCGCATTTACAAGTTCACCAGATGATTCTGATGCAGCTGCTCCACCGTGGACATCTGGGATTTACTCTTAAGAAATAAGTAACAAGGATTCTCTCCCTTGTGTGAAGATGCCAATATATAGGCTAAATAGGACATACACATTTTTCTTTCAATAGTAGTTATTCATTTATATAGTGCTTGATACACACCAGGTTCTCAACAAGCATTGTACCTCACAATTACTTAATCCTATCCTTTTACTGTCCTGTCCTTACCCAACAGTGGTTTATAGGAGGGGATAACCACATGTGGCCATGAATGAGTGGAGCTAATGAACCTAGGTGGGAGACCAGAATATTAAATTGTATTTCATGAGGTCTGTGCTCTCACATAATGAGGTAATCAGTGTACAGATAGTAAGCAACTTATTGATGCATAAGATAGGAAGTAACGAAGCATTTCTTAGACCAAAGTGGGCAAAACAATTATCAACATGCATCAAAACAGGATAGGACATTAAAGATCAAAAATGAAAAAAAATTCCTAATGATGTTATATAGGATTTATCCTAAAGATTTATTTAGTTGATATGTTGTTTCACTAACCTTCTTCATCTTTCTGTCTTTAGTTCCTCTATTAAAGCATCTCCTATATCTACATTCATGGCCAAATGTCTGATACAATAGTAAAGCCTGGAAATCTATTAAACAATCCTAAATAACAGTTTTATTGGCTGTCATTTATTATCTACTGTCAAAGAACTGGTCTTTTTTTTAACATTTACCTTATCAACCCACAAATTCTTATACTTAATACTGGGTGTTAAAGATACTATTTTTTTCTTCAAGGAAACATAACAGGTGATCATACTGTCAATACAAATATCTAAAATACTTTTTAACCTTCTGAGTTTCTACATGCAATATTTTTCATTAAAAAATGTTACTTACAGATATTTTGTTACTTTCTGGTATTGTTTTATCATTAAAAGAGTCATTTGTTTCTATATCCAATCTTGGCATTTTTCTAATTTTTACATATTCCTTTTGTTCTTGAATTTTCACTTCAATTTCTAACTCTGGTTTTGTGCTCTTAAATAATTCTTCTAATACTTCATTTTCTACGGCTTTATCATCAATTTTCCTTTTTTCTAATCTTAGTTTTTCTGTAGAAAGAGATTTATTGGCAGAATTTTTCACAGTGGATTTCGAATCCATATCTGTAAATAAGTTATCTGTTTTTCCCACCATTGGCTTATTCTTAGATAGATGCTGCTCCTCATTTTTCGACATTGAGGATATAGCAGGTTGTGTTTGTTCTAGAAGAGTATAAGGTATTTCCATTTTTGCTGATTTAGATGACATTTCTTGATATTCTTCATCTCTTTCCCTTAGATTTAAAAAAGAAGAGAAAATAAGGAAACAAAAACAGACAATGAACACAGCTAAATAACTTAATAGTTTGGCAATATTCACCCCTCCCACATTTAATTGACCATATTCTTGGTTTTATTAATTAACAAATACACTGATAATTACGAAAGACATCTGAAAACAGTATATAATTCATATATACTCTACTGTTTTGAGAGGACTGACCGGCTAGCTATACGGCTAAAACAATATAGAAATGTCTATCTTTGCTGAAGTAGCAATACTTTACAAGTCGATATGGAGAAAAGAACAGAAAAATACAAAAATACAAAGGATTTGTTGCCAAGAAACAATAGCTTACTCTATAGTATAGGGAACTTGTGGGTAGGAATAAAACTTGATGGGTTTATGAGCTGGATTCAAGATAAGTCAGAGGGGCTAATCCAGAATAAACTACAGACTACACAGGGCGAGTGATGATGTAACTTCACTAAATGACTAAGGATTTTCTAGACAACATGGTATTGCTCATTCCATAAATAATAAACACTATTCATTTAAGTTGTACGAAGGCCCAGAGAAGACACTAAAGCTCAGATTTCTGTTCTTTAGGACTTTACTGGGTTCACAATGAACTGGAACAGTCAGGTGACATTTTAATAATTCTAAGCTAATGTCAGGGTAATGGACAAACTAATCAAGGGGATTTTGTAATAAATGAAGTGGTCAGAGCTTGAACCAGAGAGTTAGCAACACAACTGATGGAAAGGGAGGAATTTATAAGACTCTCAAAATACGAATCAAACTATTGGTTTTCGGGGGCAGAGAAGAAAGAGTAAAAGCAGTAATCAAATAACTCCTAGCACACAAAAGCCCTAAACTGGATGGCTTCACAGGCAAATTTTATCAAACTTTTGGGAAGAAATAACTCCTACCCTTCTCAAAGTATTCCAAAAAAAATCCAAGAAGAGGGAAGATTCACAAACTCTTTCTATGAAGCCAGATTTACCCTGATTCCAAAACCAGGTCAAGACACAACAAAGAAAGAAAACTACAGGCTAATAAACATAGATACTAAAATCCTCAACAAAATATTGGCAAACCAGATCCAGCAACACATTAAAAAGATCATATACCACGAGCAAGTGAGATTCATCCCAGGGATTCAAGGATCATTTAATATTCACAAATCAGTAAATGTAATACACCACATAAACAAAATGAAAGACAAAAATCACATGATCATATCAATATATGCTGAAAAAGTATTTGATAAAGTACAACACCCATTTATCATAAAAACACTCTGCAAAGTGGGAATAGAAGGAGCATACCTCAACATAAAAAAGGCCACATATGAGAAACCTACAGCCAACATCATACTCAATGGGCAAAAAAAAGCTTTCCCCCTAAGATCAGGAACAAGACAGGATGTCCACTTTCTCCACTTCTATTCAACATAGTTTTGGAAGTTCTAGCCTCAACAATCAGACAAAAAGAGAAATAAAAGGCATCCAAATTGGAAAAGAGGAAGTAAAACTGTCATTATTTGCAGATGGCATGATAGTGTACACAGAAAACCCTATAGACTCCACCAAAAAACTACTCGACCTCAGAAGTGAATTTGGCAAAATAGCAGGGTACAAAGTCATATTCAGAAATCAAAGGCATTTCTGTACACCAACAATAAAATATCGGAGATAAAAACTAGGAAAAAATCCCATTTACTATAGCAACAAGAAAAATAAAGAATTTAGGAATAAACTTAACCAAGGAGGTAAAAGTCCTATACTCAGAAAACTACAGAACACTGAAGAAAGAAATTAAGGAAGAAACAAATAAATGGAAGCACACATCATGTTCATGGATGGGAATAATCAACATCATTAAAATGTCCGTACTACCCATAGCAATTTATAGATTCAATGCAAATGGTGTTGGGAGAATTGGACAGAAACACGCAAAAATGAAACTAGACCACCAACTTACACCATACACCAGAATAAACACAAGATGGATAAAAGACTTAAGCCATGACACCATAAAAGTCCTAGAGGAAAACATAGGCAGTAAAATTTCAGATATCCCATGTACCAATATTTTTGCCAATATAGCTCCTAGGGAAAAAGAAATAAAGGAAAGAATAAACAAATAGGACTACATCAAACTAGAGTTTCTGCTCAGCGAAAAAAACATCAGCAAGATGAACAGGGAACCAACTGTATGGGAAAACATATTTGCCAATGACACCTCAGACAAGGGTTTGATCTCCGAAGTATGTAAAAGAACTTATACGACTCAACACAAAGAAGACAGACAATCCAATTAAAAAATGGACAAAGGCCTGGCTGCTGTGGCTCAGTGGATTGAGCATTGGCCTGCGAACCAAGTCTTGCTGGTTCGATTCCCAGTCAGGGCACATGCCTAGGTTGCACACCAGGGTCCCCAGTTGGGGGGGCATGAGAGGCAACCACACATTGATGTTTCTCTCCCTTTCTCCTTTCCCCTTTCTCTAAAAAATAAGGACAAACGACCTGAACAGACACTTCTCCAAGGAGGATATACAGAGGGCCCAGAAGCACATGAAAGAATGCGCAACATCACTAGCCATCAGAGAGAAGCATATTAAAACCACAATGAGATACCACCTCACACTGGACAGAATGGCCATTAATAAATCAACAAACAAGTGGTGGCAAGGTTGTGGAGAAAAGAGAACGCTAGGTGCACTGTTGGTGGGAATGCAAACTGGTGTAGCCACTATGAAATAATATGGAATTTCCTCAAGAAAACTAAAAATGGAACTGCCTTTTGATGCAGCAATTCCACTGCTGGGATTATACCTGAAGAATCCCGAAACACCAATTCAAAAAAAACCTATGCACCGCTATGTTCAGAGAAGTGCTATTTGCAATAGCCAAGTGCTGGAAACAGCATAAGAGCTCATCAGTGGATGAGTAGATCAAAAAACTGTGTACAATTGTAACAGAAAAACAATAAAAAACAAATCATTCCCTTTTCTGAAAAATTTAACAGCATTTATAAGAGACAAAAGGCAGTAGCAAGTCTAAGGGGAGGATCCAAGATGGCGGAGGAAATACAACAAGGATGCCAGCCTGTTAAACTGAGCACGCCGTTGTCCGGCGACAGCCAACTGACCTGGAGTCTGCGAGATCCTTCCCCATGTGGGAAGGCCACCCTCCTCTCCACACCCCAACTCTTATTAGAGATTTCTGGACCCAAGGGTGTAGGTAGGATGATGACCACGTCCAGCTTGAAGCAGCTAAGGGAGCACAAGACCTTTGCCCATTGTCCCTTATAAGATTGTAAAGGGTCTTAAGTCTTAGAGGGGAGAACTGTTACAGAGCAGGGGTACCCCCCGCCAAAATTAATTTACCAACAACAACAAAAAAAGGCAGTAGCAAGAGGAAGAAACTGAGCCAACGGAGGGTTTTAAGAAATGAGATAGCGCTCTTGCATATCAAAGAGGACCCAGAAGACACTAATGGTACTAGAAATAGAGAAAACATTGATGGAGCAGGTCCTCCCTCATGAAAGTGAGAGGTTGAAACAAGCAAGCTGAAAGACAAGTGCAGCTAAGGAAACAATACATGAGCTAAGGCAGAGAAGGAAAAAGATGAGAGTCCATTCTGTGACGATAGTGAGGAAGCAAGGTCAAAGGCCATAGCTTTGCACAGACTGAATACCATTCTACAATCACATAAACATCAGAGTTTCTCAGAGACACAGAGGTGATGTAAAGATGTACCTTTTCTTGGTGGATGGCTGGAAGTAGTTCCGGATGGTGTTGGTCTGAGGCTGCGGGGACGCTTGATCTCTACCTTTATTTACAACTGGGAGCTGCATTGGTGAGAGCTGATAGTTCAGGATTTTCATCCTAACTCGAGTATTTGATAGTACAGTATTATTATCAGAGCTTATTTGGGGGGGTTCCTTTACAGTGGATATTTCTTGCGAAGGCATTCTATATTTTTGTTCTATTCTGGAAATTTTTATTTCTTTTGGTTGTTCACTCAAATCCATACTGTAGCAGAAGAAAAGAATGTAAGTCAATGAAGTTTACAGCAATTCTTGTATAGAAACAAGTCATTTCAGTAGTACTAATGTAATGTAGTTTTAGAGCATAATTATCCTTAGACAGTAATTCAGCAAATGTGTTTTACTCTCCCAAGAAAGTAGCTCTTGTGTCATTGACACTCCCTGAAGATGACTGACATCTTCCTTCTTCACCCCGTCAGACAGACCCTGTCAGGAAACACTGCCAAGCGTACATGGAATATCAACCTCATGTCCTATTATAAATTAAATGAGGTGAGAATCCTAGGTAATTTTTGCTTGGATTAAGATTTTTATATTATTTCCATGTAAAAAATGAATTAAAAATGGGAAATCACAAAAAAGAATAATCTCCAGTATCATATAATAGGCTATTCAGATCACTTTAGATGAACTGATGTTATACTCCAGACAGTAGTCTGTACAATAGAACTCAACTCTATAGACCAGTGGTTCTCAACCTTCCTAATGCTGCGACCCTTTAATACAGTTCCTCATGTTGTGGTGACCCCCAACCATAACTAAAGCATAGTGATTAATCACAAAAACAATATGTAATTAGATATGTGTTCTCCAATGGTCTTAGGTGACCCCTGTGAAAGGGTCGTTCGACCCCCAAAGGGGTCGCGACCCACAGGTTGAGAATCGCTGCTATAGACTGCCAGAAAAATATTTTAAGTTCACACACACACACACACACACACACACACACACAGAGTTCTGCAATGCATGGTTGAATATATAAGGCCTTTGCTATTCTTATTTTACAGAAAAACATGTAAAGCTGTTGTTCAAGGGACTTTTCAAAACATTAAAAGTTTCTCTTTAAAAAGTTATATCTGGCCTCAATATAAAACATGATGCAGAAAAACTGAAAGGTGGTCATGTATAGTGATATCCTAAATATCTTTCAATATGAACAGTTCATTATGGATTATTTAAAATACACTGTGTTAATTATTCAGATTAGTCAGGTGAGCACATATAAAGCATCTCCAAAATTATAAGTAATTAATGTTCAAATACAGGCAATATCATATAATAAAATTCATATGATATTTACTTCATTAGTCACAAATAAAGCATATAATTCTTTATTATCTTCTGTGTACATCTGCAAGTAATAAAAAAATTTTTATCACAAGATAGGTTGGCAAATGACGGCCTGCCACATGTTCTGTACATTAAGTTTCTGAAAGCACAGCCACTCTCATTCATTCACATGTGGTTGTAGCTGCTCCCATGGTAGCATGGCAGTTTAGCAGCTGTGACAAAGTCAAAAATATTTACAGTTTCGTCCTTTATAAAAAGTTTGCTGATCTCTGTCCTAAAATATTATTTTCCCTTGGCACCCCTCGCTCCCATGCTGCTTTTCCCAAGATACTAACTTAAGTTGACATAATTATAATGATAGTTTTTTAACAATGAAACTTTACCATGTGTCTGCTTGCTCCAACTCTGTGTTGGCTACATATGTCATAGTGTTCACTAGGACAGTTGGCATAAGCTTCCCTTTGACTGACAAGTCTTGGGAAAGGCTTGGCCCTGGTGTCATCATCCTGGAACCTGTAAATCATACAAGTGAGAAAAAGAACACAACTGCTGGACCCAAGGAGGACACTTGGTCACTCACCATTGTTAGACTGTGTCATGCAGAGGGAATTATGCAGGTAAAACAGCACACAGTTGTCTCCATTCGGTGGCACTAACGAAATGTCCTATCTGCAGCCTGTTGGCATCTGTGATGAGCCTATCTAAACTGAATCATTTTATAGGAACAACAAATCCTTCATAGTAAAGTATTATCCTAAATAAAAATAATCAACTTAAATTCTAATTCAAAATAATGCTTTAAGTCAACAGACAAAAAAAATTACATTTCTTTCCCACAGAAAGTATATTTACCCTACCATCTAAAGAAATCAAAATCAGTGTTTTATTTTATTTTAATGTTTTTATTCCTCACCTGAGGATATGTTTACTGATTTTAGATAGAGGGAAAGAGAGTGAGGGAGGGAGGGAGTAAGGGCACGAGAGAGGAGGAGGGGGAGGGAGAAACATGGAGGGGGAGGAAGAGATGGGGAGAGGGGGAGAGGGAGAAGGGGAGAAGGAGAGGAAAGGAGAGAGACAGACAGATCGACACATATTGAGAGAGAAACATCCATCAATTAGCTGCCTTCTGTATCCACCCCAACTGGGGATAGAACCTGCAGCCTAGATATGTGCCCTGACTGGTAATCAAACCTGCAACCTTTTTGGTGTATGGGATGACACTACAATCAATTGAGCCACCCAGCCAGGGCAATATGAGTTTTATTTTTAGAAGGAATACATTATTTAGAAAAAATACATAAACAGTTTTAGACAAATTTTTTAGCTACTACAAAAAACCTTGATTTATTCATAATTTTATATACTAGGATAGCGACTTAACTCAAGTACCAATTTCCTGGCATATTTTTCCTGAACACCCTGCACTTCTGAAGTAGGTGCCCCTCAGTTCAGCTCCTGCGCCACCCTGTATATTATCACTCTATTAACTTTAACACACTTATGTCTAGTTGTGTGACCTGCATTACTTAACCTCTCTATGCTGCACTCTCCTTATCTATAAACTGGGGGAATTATAATACTTTTCCTCAAAAGTTGTTTGGATAGCACTGAGAAAAATGCTTGGAGCAGTAAGCACTGTGCATGTGAATGTTATCACTGCCTCACTGTACACTGCACTTTTCACATATTACTTTCCCTTTTGACTTGGAGCAGGGACAGACTCTGCTCATTTCTCAGTCTCCAGTCCCTGAGCAATTTTTGGTATACAGTGAATATAAATAAGTTAATGGAATTAAACTGTTAACTGATTTTTTTTTTACATTGGTATTTACTAAGTATATAAGCTAAATTATCACTGTAAGGTCCTCATGACATAGGATGTGTTTAATAAAATGTTTAGTAGTGATTCCAAGTTCAGATATCTAAAGACTTCTGACATTCTCCTTATGTGACCACCTTCGAAGCTCACTGGCATCTTCTTAAACACGCATATCCCTAAAATTCATTTTTGCTTGTACAGACATTTGCAGAAAATAATAATTATGGATGCTTATGTCATCATTAAAAGAAACATTTATAAATGAAATCTAATGACCCAAGGTAACTGATGTTTGTCAACAAGATTATTTACAATGTTCTCTTGCTACAAATATAAGATAGGCATTTATTCTGATCTGCTTACCTCTTTATTCCAAGTGTTTAGAATACAGATATATAACAAATGTTCAATAAAAACTTGTTGAATAAGTAAATGAATAAATACAGAAGAAAAGGAGGAAAGAAAGTAGGTGGTAAGAGAGGGAAGGAAACATGCATATTCTGTCCCTCCAAAACTTTCTTCTAAAATTTTAAGTCAGATGTCTATGATTTGGAACCCACACAGACCTATGAATATGTACAAAAACTAATACTACTAATGATAATGTAGATTTTTACCAATTTCTTATGACTTTGTTTCTACATGAAACAATACAATAGGGAAGGTACTGGCGATAAACCCAAACTTTAAGATTGGCTTGGACATAAAGTATCTCTGGGACCTTAACTTTTTTCAGTCTTGAGATCCCATAACTTTTAATAGAATGACAGATTAGATTACCTTTAGGGCCCTTTTGGCCATAAATACATTTCTAATCTTAGATGATAAAACTGTTGTTCCACACTGGCACAGATAATCTTATGCACCAATAACTTAGTTCAATTAAGTAAATATTCGTAACTCCTACAAACAAGTGATGTGCTTGGTGCTGTCAGAGAAAGTTAACAAGAGCTTACTTTCAATTCAGTAGCTGAAAGAGCCATAAAAAGGCCAGTTATATTTCAAAGTAGGAAGAAACTCGTAACTGAAATACAAAGAAAAGTTATTGGGGTAAAGAAAATAGAGTAATTAATTTCTATTTGGAAGAGAATTATGGGAGAAAAAACAACTCAGAAAAACTCCATGAATTAGATGAGCATCTGTGGAGTGAGTCAAATTTGGAAGAGCAGTGCTGGCATTCTAGGAACAGGGACCATGATGAGCGAGGTCAAGGAAGGTGAGGACTATAAACAATATAGCTTGTGTATTCTGTAAGGATGTGTATTTTTTAAAAGGTGAGGATGAAGAGAGACAGGCTGTAGCTAAACTCTTGAGGGCTCAGAAGTCTAGACAGAGGGTTAGGGACTTACCTTTAGATAATGAGGACTAAAAGTTTTAAAGGGAAACAGCAGTGGCAGAGAGAAATGGCAACTATTGAGATGAATACGGAGACAGAACCTCTACTGCGGGCAATAAACAGCCCTCAAGACAGACAGACATGCAGGGTTCCCACAGGGCAGTGGCTGTGGGTGGGGATGGGAGCAGGCCTCTGGAGCAGGAAGCAGCTGCAGAGGAAGAACTTCAGATCTTGTCAGAATGAGGACTGACTGAAGTTTGTAGTGGAGTGGCTCTTCTGTTTACATAAGAGAAGGCTCCTCTGTAGTTAGTCCTTCCCTATATATTCTAGCCCAGTGGTTCTTGGCCACTTGTATGAGAAACACAAGCATAAAACCAATCAAATCAAATAAACAAAAAAACAAGATTCCTTGGCCATTTTCCAGACTATTTTGAATTATGGAGAATGTGAATTTCTAAAGACAGAGGACAGTTGTCCCAAACAGGTGCTGGACAAGTGGAGCTACTCAGACACATGATTCTGTTTGTTTTTTACATGTTTTTTGTTGTGTTGTCAAAAGCCTGAAATTGACAGGTGGGTTTTTTTCCCTCTCCCTATAACAGAACAGAAATCACTGTCCATAAAACAACACCTATAGCATATGCTATTTCTGAAATAGTGTAGCTTTTCCAAGAACACTGCTCTCTCTACTATCTATACTGAAGCAATTCCCTCTAAGAGGCTAAGAAGTTTGTCTTTTGCTTTAACTCTAAGGAAGAATTCTGGGAATATTAGTCATGAATTTTGGGGAAATACTCATATCACAATTCCAGCAAAATAAGTTATTTGGACATATTGGAAACTTTAAAAGCATTTAAAAATAGCTATATACAAACAGAAACATATAATATGCTCAGTAGAAAAGGTAGAAATATAAGGAGAATAAGCATTCTTATCCACAGTAAAATACTAGTCTGTCAAATTTTCATCAGACATCTATCCTTTCAGATCTGCTCCCCATCATTCTATACCTTTTCTCCAAACTTCACAAAGCAAAATAACTGCCATCTGCACTGTAGTGTAACAAAATCATAATAGCTTTCACTTAAGAGTTAGTTTGAATCAAATGATTTGCTACAGGACCTCTGGCTAATTTCTTAACCTCTCTGTACATCAGTTCCCTCATCTATCACGTGTAGATGATGTCATCTATTTTAAAGGAACTGTTGTACAGATTAAATTTTGATGATGTATGTAAATTGCTTGCTTCAGTCTCTGCAAACTGAAGACAGCCATCATATTACTAACCATTACTAGCAGTTGTTAGGTCCAGTGAGAGTGAGAGGAGAAACAACAAAACAGGCCATGAGTGTAAAAGATTTACAATATTCCCTCACTTATCGCGGGTATTACATTCCAGACCCCCCCACGAAGTAGAAACCTTACATTTATTCTACACTATTAAACCTATGTAACTTTAACATACATATACAGTACCACAAAATCCTGCGATATAGCAAAAAATCCGTGATAAATAATTAAATATAATTTTTTAACAATCCTGCGATACAGTGAGGCTGTGATAAGTGAACGGCGACACAGAGAGGGACTACTGTATTTGGCCAGATGCTAAAGTCAGGCTTAGACCCTAAGGTGCCAACAGCAAACAAAAGTAAGAGAGGTTTTTAAAGGGGATAAGGGGGGAGGGAGTTGAGGGGGATTTCTGCTGATGGCTTTGGGGGAGTTGGCTCTGAGAACAGAGAAGTTTACTAAAACAGAGAAGTTACATTCCTGCCAGCAGACCAAGATATCTCTGAAGGACATAGGCCTTGCCAGCAGGCTAAGATATCTTTGAAGGACATAGGCAGTCACTGACATCATCAGTTACCGGAAGGAAGAGAGCAGATTTAATGGGGTTTGCTAAAATTATACCAGAATTTCCAGAGCCCAGGTCTTATGCCTAAGAGTAATGACCTATATACCTAATCAATTCCTGGTCATTAGGCTCTAATGCTTCACTCCTTCCAAAATCTAGCTTAGCAAATTCCTAACCTGTCTAAAATAGGTTGCAGAGTATAGCCACCCAGGAGGGTCACTGTCCAACTCCACAGGTGGCCCATCAGTGGGCCACAATGTGAACAATACCCCTGGGTACATGATGCAGTACTGTCTCCTTTGGCCAAGGTCCAATAACTGCTAACAAATAACTATAGAAAAATAAATGTACAGGAATACAGAATGGATGCTCTCATGGCCAGGTAAAGAGGAGAAGACCTGGGGAGAATAAACATAAAAATATCTAGGGTACAAAAAAAAGCAAAAAATAAATAAATCATCATGATGACAACATCAGCTTATTTTCAAAAGTAGAGGAAAGTGTTTTAAATAACAAAGAGGCAAGCTCTGCTGCCTCTGAGTACACCAGCTCTGTGACAGTCATCACTGAGCTGACTATAGTATCCATCCCTCATCTCAGAAACAGCACAACCAGCAACTCATACCCAAAACTACAAGCTGTTTCCAAAATATACCCTGAATCTTTTCTTCTGTTTCTCCACAGCTGCCACCACAGTCTAAGGCTCCTGGTGCTACCACCATACCCCCATGAGAGCTTTCCACTCATATCCCCACTCCCATTCTGGACCCTGGAATCCATTCTCCACACAGATGTTATTGTGTTCAGGTCCTCCATCCTGGCACTCTCCTCCCCAGATCCCCCCATGTGGCCCTTTCTTGTTTGCAGAATGCCGGAGGCAGCAATGTTACATCCTCAGTGAGACCCTCCTGACCACCACTTAAAACAGTCTGCTCCAAATCACTACCACCTCATCACGTTTAGCTTTCTCTCTGTACTTGGCCCCAAAAGAACTTATCAGAAGTATCTGTCTACTTGCTTTTTAACTGTCTGAATCCTGACTTTCAAAATATAAAGTTCACAATAATAGATAACTATTCATCACTGTATCTTCAGGACTTAGAATAGTGCCCAGTATGCAGCAGCCACAGATATTTATCAAATGATTAAGTGACTGAATTGAAAAGGTTTTTTAAAAAGATGTTGAAAATGGTCACCCCTGGCAAGTATACAGTAATGCGCATACAGCCTATCATCAATGTGCATATAGCTATCACCAATTTACATAATAAAGTTACTAAGGAATCAATAAAATAATGTTTTAATTACCTGTACAGGGCTGGCCCTGAGGATTACAGTAATTCTCTGTAGTCATGAAAATAACTGCCAATCCAATTTCTGCTTCAGGAATAGGTCTAAGACTCTGCCTATTAGAATAAAATGGTTTAAGTATGACAATATATTCCAACTAACAAATTTATTAAGATGATGTTAAGTTGAATCTATCTCCCCACCTCACCACACCCAAGAGGCACAGCATTTTTACGGTATGGAGAGAATTTCAAATACATAGAGTGCTGGCTTCTCAACGAGCAATGTTACACTGGTCAAGTCCACCATGCTTTACTAACTCAGTTATTTCATCTGTAAAGGTCTAGAGTAAAGGGTGCAGTTCTAAAATTCTATAATTTTAGGAAGCAGTAATATCCACATGAAACAATAAAAAATTTTTTATAAGCAAACCTATGATTACTAAAATCCTAACAGAAAACTTGAAGAGAGAGAAAGGAGAAGCAGAGAGAAGGGGATAAGGGGAGAGGGAGTTGAAGGGAGAGAAGTACAAAAAATTATGTATAAGTTGAATCTATATAGTATTATGATTTAAAGTTTGGTGATCATTTTACCATATTTACGTGTGTTAAGGAATCTTATTAAAGGAATCTTATGGTGAATCTATGTTCTGTTATTTTGTAATGTGAGTAATGACTGAATTTATAAAACAAAAATAATTTAATACAATGCTATATAGAAAGTACACCTCAAATTTTAAGAACTTACAAAACTTTTTAATAATTATTGCAAGATATTTTGAGTGACTGCAGTAGTTTAAAAGGTCTTTTTCAGAGGCTTTAATATTTGTTTTTGAATGTATTAACCATGTTAAGTTAGAGTTCAGCCGTATGTGCGATTATAACAGTATTACACTAAAAAAAGGTTTACAAAGTATTATAAACAAGTGACCACACATACCTACTTATAATTAAGGCAATTTAATATTGATATTTTATCACTCTACTATGTTTCTGAAACTATAAATATACTATGAAAATTAGTTATAAAGACTGGCTGTATAAAATAAAAAATTTTAAATATATATTTAATAACAATGTTATACAGACATAATGCCATCTTAAATAGGGAAACAGTATAAACATATGTGGCTACTAATAACATGCTCTTTCAACACTGTTCTGGAGGTCCTAGTGGGCATACAACATAGACAGACAAAGGGAGGTATCAGAGACACGAGGATTAAAAATAGAATAGAAATGTCATTATTTACAGATATGGTTTATACTAAAAAAGACTGTAGATTAACTACTAGAAATATAGAGAAGTTCAGCAAGGTGGCAGGAAATAAGAATTGCAGCTGAATTTCTATCCATCAACAGTAAACAATTAGAAAATATACTTAAAAGAAATATCATTATGTTTATATTACACCTACCAAGGATAAAATATCTACCAGAAAATATGTAGTATTTAGGAATACCTTAAAAAAGGTATTTAAGATCTCTACGGAGAAATTATAGAAGTTGTTAATTCTCCCCAAACTGATTGGGTGGACTCTCTGAAATTCCTAATCAAATTCCCAACAAGGCTTCTTAGAAGATGATTCAAAAATGCATATGGAAAAATAAAGAGCCAAGAACTGCCAGGCTACTTCTGAAGAACAGAACAGAGAGCTTGTCCAACTGGACGTGAGGATGTTAATGTGGTGTTGATTCAGTGAAGGAGGATAAAGCCAAACCGTTCCCATGCATGTGGAGCTTTGGTATAAACAGAATCCATTCCATGTATATTAAAAACAAATTTCAAAACAAAGTATCAAAATACTAGTAAAAAACATGGGTGAATAATCTGGTCTATGAATAGAAAAAGATTTCTTAAAGTACAAGTACCATGCATAATAAAATCTCTGTAATAATTATTATATACCTTTTCATTGTTATGTAGAATACAACAGAAGTTACCTATAAAACCAACTACTTCCATACATTCTTTTTTAATAATAAATAATAAAGTACCTTTGGAGCATAATCATAATTGAATGCATCCATTTTTTCTGTGAGTCAGAAATTAAGGTCTGTGAATCTGTTATTCCTAGATCAACAACACAAGTTCCAGGAGCCAAAAAGAAACGATCTTCTTCATTTTCTTCTGTTATCAACTTAGCATCTCCTCCTCCAAAAACAACTACTGAACTTAACTTTTTATGCTAAAAGTAGAAAGAAGAAAAAATAAAATAGCCACAACTAATTTCTTGAGTATGTTCTAAAAATTCTAAGAATTTGATTTGAAAGTAAAATTTAAAAATTGACATAGAATTTGTCCTGCTTCTTGAGAGGAAATTCTGAACCTCCATTCTGAGAAAACCCCTGCTTCACAAGCACCTCTCCAGCCCTGGAAAATCATACTGTCTGCAGGGCCAACTGGCAGGGTTTCCCACCTGCGACAGAAACTCCTGAAACCACCCCCCCCCCCCATCAACACACAAGACATTCAATACCTGTTTACTAACCCAACAAGTCAGAACTTAAACCAGGTCCTCCCTCCGCTAGCTTACATATTTATATAAACTTAATTAATAGGCCAATTGACAGATGTTAAGGATTATTATAATCATATACATTGTATGATTATATAATATAAAGGGCAGGCACTGGTGCCTGGGAAGTTTTTAGTTCCACATCAAACCTCTACACAAAAATCTCAAGAGAAAATGCATTAACAACTATTTAAAACAGTAGTAATCTATCCTAGTATGTAATGTTTTCTTTAGGAAAATTTAGCTTATAACATTACCTGCTTGGCATTCAGAAATACAAATGTTTTCCCTTTGAAGATCTGTTTTCGTTCCTGCCGTCCCGACAGGTCAATATTTTTACTTCCAATGGATGGCTCATCAATAGGTGGATAAAAACTTAAAAAAAAAAAAAAAAAAAAAAGTTAAAGTATATTCTAATTATAAACTACTCTGTATGCATGCCATTAAATTTGTAAATAGAGTAGCTCTCTAGACACTAGGAAGGCTTAATTTCCATAATACCATTAAGTTATTTAAAAAATAATAAATTTTTATCTGAACAAAATGACAAAAAGCATCTAAATGCTTTTTCTAGAAATATGGTGACAGGTGCCACACAGAATAGCAGAAATGTTCTTTATTTCCTGAGAATTTATATCCCAAGAGTAGACAATCATAACAAGATACGATTAAGTACATATATGTATATAGGTTAAATGAATTGCAAAAGGTTGAGAGAGACATCATCCATGAAGATCAAATTCTATCAGCATTTTGTGTTTGCTTGGGAACCAATGCATAATAATAATGTTTGTACTTCAATTCTGTGAACTTCTATTTTAAGTGTTTTGTTATAGATCTCTTTGGAGAAACTTGGTAAATTAAGACAGTCTTTTGTCAGTTTAACTAAAACTTCCTGAGAGAGATTTAAAAATATAATCTATTAATTCTTTTAATATAATTCTATAAAAACATCTTAATTATCCATGGAAATGATGAGGGAAAGAAGAAAATAGGAAATAAAAATCAACAGATTTTCAGCCAGTTTCAACCTTCTATATACTCAGATCTTTTGCTATAGCTATTCGTAAGTGACCAACCTTTCAGCTTATCTCTGCCTTCTAGTAAAAATTACTAATGTCCATGGATAATGGAAGGCTCAATATTGTTGAGTTGTCAGTTCTTCCTCACTTGATTCATAAATTCAATGCAATCCCAATTAAACTATCAGCAAGTTATTTTGTGGATACTGACAGATTCTAAAGTTCATATATAGAGAGGCAAAATCCCCAGAATAGCAACAATACTGAAGAACAAAGTTAGAGTACTGACACTATTTGAATTGAAGACTCACTATAAAGCTATAGTAATCAAGACTGTGGTACTAATGAAAAAATAAACAGATCAATGGAGGAGAACAGAGAGCTCAGATATAGACCCACATAAATATAACTGATCTTCGACAAAGGAGCAAAGGCAGTACTGTGGAGCTTAGACAGTCTTTTCAACAAATGGTGCCGGAACAGCTAGACATCCATGTGCAGAAAAATAAATTTAGATTCAGCCTTCATGCCCGTCCCAAAAATCAACTCAAAATGGATCACAGACCTAAATGTAAAACACAAAACAATAAAACTCCTAGATGATAAGAGAAAAACTGAAATACCTTAACTATGGAGATTACTTTTTAGATACAACACCAAAGACATAAGAAATAAAAAATAATTAACAAGCTGAACTTCATTAAACTTAAAAACGTCTGTTCTGCGAAAGGCAATACCAAGAGAATGAAAAGATAAGCCACGGACTAAAAAATACTTGTAAAAGGACCATTAGCCAAAATACACAAAGAACTCTTAAAACTCAAGTGTAAAAAGAAAATATTGCCCAATTTAAAAATGAGCCAATCATATACTTTATACAAAGTGATCCCTTATATATTTCAAGTACCCACCTGGCACCACACAGTTTTTATAATATTGACTATATATCCCTATGCTCTATTTTTACCTCCCCAATTGCAATAAAAATTTGATATTAAAAATTGTAAAATAAAAAGAGGGGCGGCAAAGACTTTTAACAGACACCTCACCAAAGAAATATACAGATGGTATATAAGTACATCCATCACACGTCATCAGAGAAATGAAACTAAACCATCAATGAGATACCACTCCAAACCTATCAGAATTACCAAAATCCAGACACCAACAACATGAAGAGCTGGTGAAGCTGTGGAGCAACAGAAACACTCATTTACTGTTAGTGAAAATGCAAAATGGTGCAGCCATTCTGGAAGACAGTTCAGTGGTTTCTCACAACATATTCTTACCATATGGACAGCTATTTACTTCTTTAGCCTTGTAGACATATGTTCATGATTTCCAGAACTATTTATTGTTTTGCTTTTTGGTGATTATCTAAAAGGCTTCAATTATATTGAAATCCTAACTTGTAAATGTGAGGTCTATCTCCAGGAAAAAATTCCTGGTATGTGCTATATTTTGTTGCCCTGAATTTTAATTATGTAAGGTCAGCTCTATAAGCTTCCTAAACTTTCATTTACTGAGACTGTTTTAGTCTAATAGTCTCCTGAGTCTGAGATTTAATTACAAGCTACTAAGTTAATCTGTTCCTGTTTCATGAATGCTGGCAGAAGACACAGACTCCTGGGTCAGAGACAAAGCAACCAGTTGAGCCTCAGCATGTTTGCAGCAGGTCTCCTTCCCAAATAAATCCCAGGGGGATGCCATCAAAGGACACACAGTGGGTATGTTACACTGAACATGGGAATGCATCAGTTCTATAACAGGCTATACGGGCCTGCTCTTTGTCCAGAGAGAGAGATGTTGCCTCATCTCTCAAGGTTTCTCACTGCAAACATCCCAGAAAAATGGAGTGGGTACAGGGTGGTCAGGGCCTCACACTGTTGGCATATCCAGCAAGTTTTGGATAAATGCAAGGACTCTTTCCAAAAACAAAGCTTGCTGTCTCAAAAAGAGTTAAGAAATTACTCCACAATATAAGACTTTATAAAAATTCAAATGGTAACTCCCTCTCTTTTCTAAAGGATAATTTCTTTACATTCAGACATATTATACATAATATTTTATTTTTAAATTTTTATTTATTGATTTTTGAGAGACAGAGGAAGGGAGGAAGGTGAGAAAGAGGAGGAATGGGGGAGGAGAGAGAGAGAGACATTTATTGTTCAACTTATTTATGCATTCACTGGTTGATTCTTGTACGTGCCCTGATCCAGATTGAACATGTAACCTTGGCATATCAAGACAATGCTCTAACCAACTGTGGGATTAATGGACATGGCCCATCCCTCTCCCATGACTGAGGGCTGATCAGGGGACCCCTGGCCAGAAGGAATGTGTATTGTTTTGAAAGTGGATTGTAACTTCCTCCTTATCACCTTTTGGGAGTAGCTTCTGGTCCTATGACTACTTCTTGACATTTTCTTCACACTAAGGTAACGTAGTTTAGAGTCACCTGTAGGATACATGCCTCCTTTGTCTGGGACCCCTTAAAACAAGTCTCAGACACAAGGGGGTTAGGTTCTGCTTGCTGTCCTGCCACTGTCGAAGTTTTCAGTAATGTATAATAAATAATAAAGGCAAGGTCTATTCCACACAGTCCTCCTCGTGGATTTTTCAACTTATCCCAGCCAATAGTCGATATCCCTGGACTCGACCTCCTGCATTACAATTGGCATAGTCAGTAGAACTTGGGTATCCTGAAAAATCCCCAAGTTAAGTCGACTGTGGACAGCAACATACTGGGTGGAAAACAGTGTGGGAAATCCCAAAAATGAATGACGGGGATAAACACAGGGTGCCCCAACACTCCCATAGGTCTTGCAGAGTACCTGTGTGAAAAAAAGGAAAACCAGCAGAAGCAAAAGACAGTTAAGAGGGTAAACTTAAGTTAAAAAGAAAAATGAGGAAATAAACCCTCCTTGAAACTTTTGTTGATGGGTGAAACCTGATTCTTCTTGATGAAGCAGTAAAGAATTACAGATCAGCAAATCTATTAGGGTTTATTGGTGGTATATTCTCATGGAAGAGAATGGACCTTGCTGAGGTGAGAGGGGGAGGCATAGGTTCAAGGCAAAGCTTTGTTCTTGTTCTCCCTCTTTTATGAAAGAGAAGTTTTTGACTAATTAGGCCTATTTAATATGCTTAAAGTACATGGGAAGCTTTGTCAAATAAAAAAATAGGTATGCTCTATTTGTATATATATTATTAAAATAAATGTTCTAAAAATTATATAAATTCTAATATACTTTCATTTATAATTTTAGTTTTATCTTCAAATGTTACAGGATAGCAAATTCCTTTGTCAGCTGCTTTACGCTCAACTCTTGTAACCATGTCATTTTAAGTTTTGTCAATTTTACAGTTTTTACTCTAATGCATTTGCAAAAATAAATATTATGTCTTGGGAGGGGTTCATGGAAAGGACTCTAACGTGTTTTAAATTGCATATTTCTAAGAATGAATTTTTGAAACGTACCTTTGAACTAAAAGAAGATGGCTAAAGCTCTATTAAATGACTAAATTTACAGAGATGGTTACAAATAAAATAAATATTATGAAACATAATAAAAATAATTGTGGCTTTTATAACCTTTTTATTAAAAATATTGCTATTTAAAAAATATTGCTATTTTAATCATTTATTTTTCAAACACAAGAAAGTTGTTTCTTAAAAGATTAATAAAATATAATTTCATAAATAATATTGATACTTACATTTTTCTCCCTACCTAATAGCTCTGAAATTTGGAAACTCTTAATAAATATTCTTTCCATAACAATATATTTGTTTGTACAAACCCAATAGAAATCAGATTTCTTCATAAAAGGATACATAAATTCAGTTTCCTTTTATAATTTTATTAATCAAGACTGTGATTGAAATGTCATGCCTGATGGAGGCATGCTTGGACTCTGGTTGTTATCAGAAAGCCTTAAGGAGCTGAACTTAACTTTTAGAGCCAATAAAAGCCCATTTAAAAAACAGCCTGGTACTGTGTTTTGTCGTGTGGTTCATGGTAGTCATTCCCAATAAGAAATGAAGGCTACTTCTTAAAAAATGGCAAAAAGGAACCTCAAAACACAATTAAGAACCTCGGGGACTTGAGAAATACAGGTATTGCAGGCAAAGTCTAATGACAGGTGTGTGGCTTGGTTTCCATGTCCTGGAAGGCTGACTGAAACTCAATCTAAAGGTTCCTTGCATCAGTTCCAACAAAATAGTCTTAAAAAGTCTATATAATCAATTGCTATTCCTGTTGTGTTTATGTAAATAATCAGGCCAAAATTAAAACTAAAGACAATAAATGAGTTAATCTTAATTTGACTAATAAAAATAAGGGTAATTTTAAAAGAACCCTGGCTGGTTTGGCTCAGTGGATTGAGCGTCAGTCTGCGAGCTAAGTGTCGCTGGTTCGATCTTCCAGTCAGGGCACATCAGAGAAGGAAAACTCTGATTCCAAAAAACCTCCGCTGCCTTGCGGCATACCTCTTCAGGGGAAAGGCTAAGGGAGTAAACCCCGACAGAAAATCCGGAGCCGGAGTCCCTAAGGCGGTTTGACGTTGTAGTCAACACCGGCAACTCCTGCGGCGCACCTGAAGCCAAGCTGTATTGACTCCGTCTTTCCCTTGGACCCTTCAGCTGCGAAGAGAGGGGGGGTCTGCTGCATGGGCAACAGCAGACGCTCCATATCACCCTGCCCAGGCTCTGTAGCTTCAGCTTCACTGGAGAGGACACTCCAGCGTCATCGCAAGATGTCGATTCAACACGGGAGGAGACAGATACCGTGTCACTCCCGAGTCGGACTGCACAGCCATTCTCGGCGGTGCAGATAGACTCTTAAGAAGCTACACCATCGTCTCTCAAGACGGACGGCTGCCGACGACGGAACTTTAAAAGAAAAATTATGTTCCAATAAAATCTCTTATACGCAATTGTGGAAATTGACTTTAATCCAATGAATTGTCTGTAAAATTTTATTTCTCACCCATAAACTAAACTGAATATTACTGTTTCATTTTTCCCTCATTCTTTTAATTTGAAATGATTAAGAACTGCTAATATAGTATCAACCTTACAGAATATACCTAAGCACCTAGTATTATCACCAGAAACATTTAAACTACAAATAAAAAAAAATATATCATATTGTCACTGCTTAATTTTATTCCAGCAAAAGCTTCACAAACTGGTTTATGATTTGCTGTGTTCCTAAGCCTTAGTATTCTTTCTATTTTCATAAAATGTATACTATGACCTTGTTTACCTGGTTTCTCTTAATTCTTGGGGGTTGTCTGGTTGGATTCTGCAAAACCAACACCTTCCTTCAATAAGCAGGAATGCTGACTGATAAAAACAACTGCTCAGACTGTTGGGTCTGCACGAAGTTCCCAAGCATGGCCTCTGCTGGCCTTCTATGAAGAATCTGTCCTGCAAACCAGACACACTGGGACTGGCTGCAAGGCTGGAAGGCTTCTGACCGCCTCTTCAAACACATGCCTAAGAAGGTGTTCTCCCTCATAAGGAAGCAGAACCACCACACCAAGCCGTAGCTCATGTACACAGTTTGGGACAGCGTGGGGCGACTGTCAAAATTATATGTAAAAATACAACAGCCTGTATCTATATTAAATACAGAAACAGAACTGCTCATAAAGTAAATGCCAGCAACCCTGTATAAGAATATCACAGTACAGCATGCTACAGACTATTGGTGGCATTCCCTCCTCCTGGGTCTCTTTGGCTGCTGTATTGCACTTTTAGTCTTAGGGTATAGCCTTGACTGTATCTATAATATATTAATACAATGTGCCAATATGCTCGCACCCATCTCCCACTGAAAAAATTAACACAAAAAATAAGGTGGAAAAAGCAATGATGGGGTGGAGTATGGGGTCAATGGAAATGGCCCTTCCCCCTCCCATGACTGAGGGCTGATCAGGGGACCCCTGGCCAGAAGGAATGTGTATTGTTTTGAAAATGAATTGTAACTTCCTCCTTATCGCCTTTTGGGAGTAGCTTCCAGTCCTATGACTGCTTCTTGACCTTTTCTGTACACTAAGATAATGTAGTTTAGAGTCACCCATAGGACACATGCCTCTTTTGTCTGGGACCCCTTAAAACAAATCTCAGACACAGGAGAGTGTGGTCCTGCTTGCTGACCTGCTGCTGTCAAAGTTCCCTATAATGTAAATAATAAAGGCAATGTCTATTCCATTCAGTCCTCTTGTGGATTTTTTGGCTTATCTGAACAAACAGTCTAAATCCCCAGACTCAACTTCCTGCATTACACCAACTGAGCGAACATCCTTTAACAGAGTTTAAAGTATTAAAATTAAAAACTTGTTTAAAGTGGAGTCTTCTAAACCTGCCTTTACTTACATTGGTATTATGAAGACAGGAAAATGAGATATGATACACTGGGTCAGTGCAAGAAGCTTCAACTCATCTTCTCCATCTCTCTTTTTTTTTTTTTTTTTAAGATTTTATTTATTTATTTTTAGAGAGGAAATGAGGGAGAAAGAGGGAAAAGAGAAACATCAATGTGTGGTTGCGCCTCACAGACCCCCAAATGGGGACCTGGCCTGCAATCCAGGCATATGCCCTGACTGGGAATTGAACTAGGAACCCATTGGTTCACAAGCCAGTGCTCAGTCCACTGAGCCACACCAGCCTGGGCCATCTTCTTCATCTCTTGATAACAGTGCAGAGATGCAGACATAACTCATAACTGCACCAAAAAGGACAATACTTTCTGTGAGATAAAGATTGTTATATGCCTTCCTAATTCAAACCCAACACTAGCAATGATGCTTTTTACAGAACTAAAAGAGGCAGTTATGTAATAAAAAGTTACAATTTATTTCTTATCCTTTTTGTAACCCATCCTACTACTAAACTGTAACTCTTCTTTTTATTTAATAGTTGAGCATGCAGTCAAACAAGTCATTAATAAGCACATCAAATGGATACCACTAGGAGTAGGGATCAATTAAGGAATTAAAATAATATTGAAAATTTGATTATCAATTGCCACCACCAAACATGTGTCTTTCCTGGTTAATAGTGAAGGGGTTACCAAACAATCTCATGGCAGAAATGTTTTAGTGTAGTCATCTAAGTTAATAAAGTGATAAATAGAAGCCAGAAAAAAAATTATACTGATCGCAGTCAAAAACTGAATTAGTCAAAAACACCTGAAAATCTGAACAATAAGTAAGAACCAATGACTAATTCTAAAATCTCCAAGACCACAAAACACTCCTATTTTCAGCAGTAGAAGCCTATCAGACAGACTCCTCCACTCCCAAGTAATCTAGAATTAACAATGTTTTATTATCTGTAACAAGGGTGGTTATTTATAAGATTTATCAACTTCCCTAAGGAGGTTTATAAATAGGCTTTGGGGGACAATGTGATTCTATTGAAATACCATGCAAATTGGTAGTATATAAGTGAAGTTTCAAGTTCTCTAAGGGTCTAGGACTCAAAAAAAGGTTAAGAATCATCTATTATAAAATCTGATGATCTCTTTCCAGAGTCCAAAATCATTACATTATGTGTTAATCATATTTATAAGATACAAGAAACCTCCAAATGAAAATTAAAAACAGAAAGAAAAATCTAACTTTGTTACTTTTAAAAACAGATACATAGTATCAGGTATAAATGGTCCCTTAAAAACCCTGCACTGGGCAAAATAGCTTATACTAGGTAGTAATACTTTAAAATTATTAATGAAATACTTGAGTAATATTTTAATTTTTTAATCTCTTTAAATATTTGAAGTTGTCCTACAGAGATAAGCTTATAAATGTAATCAATCTAATATTCCATGTACTCATATCTACTGATATATATTTTATGAAGCACGCTCTTGTGCCAAGATGACTAAAACACTCACCATTTTAGTTAGCTACCAGCATTTTAACCATGCAATCTGAGAAAAATAATCAAAGTACCTCCCTCCTCAACCATAGTTTATGTTGCTTTAAACATTACTAACACTAAGCATATTCTATATCTTGGTGGGTAACAAATTTAGCAAATCATCCAAATATTTGGTTGGCAAAAAAGTCTGTATGGTATTTCCATAAAATAAAACATATTTTTCATTTTCACCAACAACTTTATTGATTTGGATATTTTGACTGCATTGGCTATCTCCCACGTGGTATTACAATGACTGTTCTCAATTAGGGTCTCAATTTGATCACTAACAACTTAAATTGGCCTACCTGACTGTGGAGCATCATCCAGCATGAAATCTCTAGCACAAAACTTCGCAAACCACTTTTGACAACGTTCGATTAGTCACAGCACTATCTCCATACACTGCACAAATCTTTTTTTGCATTTCAGTTGTTTTTACCTTTCTTGAAATAATAAGGCATATTATGCCAAAATTGTGTATTTTCTCCCATTTTCAATGTTAAAATGGCTACACAAAAATTCATCAACTTTGATAATTTTTTTAAAATGAAAGCTGTCACAAACAATCTAACAAAATTGTTTTGAATGAAGTAAAAGACTGCTACTGGAGCCATCTTACAGAAAAAAACAAACAAACTTTTTGGTCAATCCAATAAATAAGTAAATAAATAAAGCAAACTATTATGAAACTTCGCAAATATTGTAATGAGCAACATTTCTTTTAATAAGCACCCATTATGATGCCAGGCAATATGCTCAGACTTTGTATATACTATTACTTAAAACACCTAACATGTACACTAATACTAACAACACTAAATACTTAAAATATTCAGCAGTACAGGTGTCAGTCTCAGGAAAAACAAACTCCATCCTCAGGCCCTGGTGCTGTTACTATTCCCTCTGGCACCATGCATCTGTGGAACAGGCTGCCGTTGCACCACACAGTTGAGGTAGTGTCCATGTGCAGGACACCTGGCACTGGCAGATGTTCTCTGCTGATGGCACCTCTGTGCCACCACTGCCCTTCAGTTTGTTTCTTTCAATATTGGCACATATGTATAACATTGTTTCACCAAGATAAACAACCAACAAAGAATTTAGGGACATTTTCTTTACATTTTAACAAAAAACTTCACCAGTAAAACTGAACTATAACATTACATTCTGAAACAGCCATTAATGAGCAAATTAACCTAAATAAAATTAGTGCTAACATACTTCATATGTCATATTTTATTATATTTCAGGCATACAATATACCTTTCAATTTGTGGAAGCTGTTTCTTGGACTGAACTGCTTTAACAAATTCAGTGAAATATTCTGGCTTTATAATCGGGCGTCCACAAATGAGTGCACATATTGTCTAAAAAGAAGAAAACATATGTCAATATATATACTCATGCTAATTTTAAAGAAAAGTTTTAAGTTATAGACTACAAAGGGGCTATTCTATTCCTTTCCCATTCATCTCTCTATAAAAAAGCCACAAACTATAAAATAAGTCAGTTCAGTCACTGCTTAATTTAGTATACAAATCTCTATATAATCACTAAATTATAAAACCTACCAATTACAATATTACTTTAAAAAAATTAATTAAAAAACTTATTTGGGGCGGTCAAACAACATAACATAAAATTTAAGTCAATTTTAAAATGTATTCCGATTTTTAAAAAACATTAATATGCTAAAAAGTATAAGTTTGGATTGAGGCAATGTAACATCTGCCCTAGAGAACACATCAAGAGATAAAACATGACAGAAGATCTTTTCGGCCTAAATGTCTTTCCAACAGATTGTGACTATGGAATCAAGTCTTCTCAAGAAAGTAAACAAAGGGAATAACTGTTTGGGATTGGTTAAAAGCTCAAAATAAGTATATACAGATGGGGTGGAGACTTGAAGTAGCAGTGAATTAAGCTATCGACCTTAAATAAGATATATACACAAAATTTGAGGAACGTTAAAAAATACCACCATTGCCAATGAAAATAAAAAAGATACAGCAAAATTCTAGGAATTAATTCAGCTAAAGAACTTAAATATGTTTCTAATAACATGGTGTTTTACCTAAATATGAGCAAGTAATTTGGACTGTCTCTCAAGAATGGAATCTGAAGACATCAATGAATAAAATAACTGACTTCTTATATGAAGCAAAAGCTGAACTGAGTAAGCTCCAAAACATGTAATCCTGGGCAAAGTATTTAATTGCTCTGTGCCTCAGTTTCCTCCTCAGAAAATAAAAATTGAACTGAAAGTTCTTGAAGTTCTTTTTTTTCCCTAAAATTTAATGATTTAAAAAATATAAGCTAAACTGTACTTCTGGAAAATTTACCAAAAAGTAATGACAAAGTTTTCTTTTTTGGCAGATTGATCAGAAATATCGAAAAGGACAGCTCTGCAAGCCTTTGTTAGTGTATATCCAACACCCTCTAATTGGGGAGAGCCATATGGAGGCTGTCAGGTCCCAGTCACTAGAATAGTGTGTGCTCTGGTGAATGGGTGCTAGTTTCCATGTCTGTCACAGACTCAGCTCCTATTATACAACCACCAAGCAAGAGCACAGTTAGCTCTTCTGTTTCTCAGCTACCTTGATATCTTAGAGTCCACACAAAAATATTCTGATCACTGTAAGGGTGCAACCCAATGTAAACTAGTAAGTGAACATTTTGTTTATCTGTGGGTATACCAGCATAAATTAATACTCTGCTAAATTTAGAAATCAATTTCATAAACTTGCAAAGATGACACAATCCTTGGTCAGAGATAACCCCACCAAGATATAAGTTTGACATGAGGTTCAATCTGAACAGCAAGCCCTCCTCTACCTCTGTAGCTATAAAACACACATTCTGATTTAAATAATTATATTAGATATTAAAAGATTTTTCTATCATCTAATAAAGGAATCTAAATTCACAGGGGAACAATTTTTAACGTAACTCCTGTTGAGTTGGATTTTTCAGCTGTTTTAGACTTAATAGGCATGCTGATTTCAAAAGTGCAGTTAATTTTCTTCTATCATGTCAAGTTTTTTTCTGTACAGCTTATCTTAATGCAACCATTCTAGGCTGGATTGACCCTGGATCAAGGGACGCACTAGTGCTCTCCTACTGGCTGAGAGCAAACCTCCCTCGAGTGGGGAGGCGTGGGGGACAACCTTGGAGACCAGCAACAGGTTCATACTTGTCTAGGTTATTCAGTTACACATGAGACAGTGTGGTGAGAGGTTGTGTGCTGCTCTATATAGTGAATCGTATTCTGAAGTGTAGCCTGAGTTCTTGTCTGTATACAAGGAGTTAGAAGAATTTACTTTTTTATTTACATACATACTTCCTTTCCTTCGGATCATGTCTGCCTCTGCTATTTCTCGTCGTAAGTGCCTAAACAACCCTGATTCATTTCGTTTTATCCGTGGCAGTTTCAACTTTCCCAGTCAAAGGACAAACATCAGCGCATTTGTCAGGCAAGACTATTTTGCATATTTTAAAGTAAAACTTGGTGATCAAGATAAGTCTTGGGCCCCTCACAAGGTGTGCAAGCAGTGTGTTGAGAGTTTACGGATGTGGATGAAGGGAACACGTGAAAAACTGCCATTTGGTATACCTATGGTTTGGCGGGAGCCCAGAGATCATTCAAGTGACTGTTACTTTTGTATAGTGAAAATGTCAGGATGTAACAAGAAAAATAAATGTAAAATAGAGTATCCTAGTCTGCCATCAGCTATACGCCCAGTGCCTCATTGAGCTGAAATCCCAGTGCCAGTTTTCATTGAACTATCCTCTTTCAAAAAACACAAGTATGGTGAAGAACTAAGTGACAGCAACGATGAAGATTTTGAAATTGAAGATGACTCAGTTTGTGAGGGATTTGATCAGCATGAGGGATTTGGCATGAGATTTGGAACTATCCAAAAAGGCTTCAGAACTCCTTTCATTCATCAAGACTGCATGAGAAAAACTTGCCTGAAAAAGATCTCTGGGCTCTCTCTAAACCATAGGTATACCAAATGGCAATTTTTCACGTGTTTCCTTTGTCCACATCCGTAAACTCTCAAGACACTGCTTGCACACCTTGTGAGGGGCCCAAGACTTATCCTGATCACCAAGTTTTACTTTAAAATATGCAAAATAGTCTTGCCTGACAAATGCGCTGATGTTTGTCCTTGACTGGGAATGGTGAAACTGCCACAGATATAACAAAATGAATCAGGGTTGTTTAGGCACTTATGACAAGAAATAGCAGAGGCAGACATGATCCAAAGGAAAGGAAATAAGTACGTATGTAAATTAAAAAATAAATTCTGCTAACTCCTTGTATAAAGACAAGAACTCGGACTACACTTCGGAATAGAGTGGCACACAGCCTGTCACCACCCTGTCTCATACGTATCTGAATAGCCTAGACAAGTATGAACCTGTTGCTGGTCTCCAATGTCATTCCCCACCCCTCCCCACTTGAGAGAGGTTTGCTCTCAGCAGAGCACTAGTACTTCCCTTGATCCAGGGTCAATCCAGCCTAGAATGGTTGCATGAAGATAAGCTGTACAGAAAAAGTTGACATGACAGAAGAAAACTAACTGCAGTTTTGAAATCAGCATGCCTATTTGACTGAAACAGCTGAAAAATCCAACTCAACAGGAATTATGTTAAAAATTGTTGCCCTGTGTAATCAGCATCTTCTAAAAGTATATACCTAAAGTCTGTAGATTGTGAAGATACTTTAGGGTAATATTAAACTGCAACAACTTAAGAAGTATTTGTGACTAGGGCCTTAAACCAAATAAAAAAGGACATAAGACGACAGATATTTGAGGAAAACAATTTGAAGAGAAGACAGGAGATAACTAATTCTGAAGACTGGCAGTTGCTCTCCAGTTACTTTGCTCTTAAGCTGAAAACACAACCTATACACTGTATATATCTTGGTGAACAGATAACGTAAATCATTTTTTTAAATGCTAAATCATAATCTGAAATATAATTTTATGTGCTTCTGTTGTATCACATTAATAAACATGTTATTGAAAAGCCATTCCAGCCTAACTATTCACAATAGCCAAGTGCTAGAAACAGCCTAAGTGACCATCTGTAGATGAGTGGATTAAAAAACTGTGGTACATTTATGCACTGGAATACTATGCAGCAGGAAGAAAGAAGGAACTCCTACCATTTGTGACAACATGGATGAAATGGGAGAGTATTATGCTTAGCGAAATAAGCCAGGTAGTAAAAGACAAATACCATATGATAATCACCTAACACAAGACACTAATGAACAACACAAATGAACAAAATAGAACCAGAGGCAAGTAAACAAGGAGCAGACTGAAAGTGACCAGGGGGGAGGGGAGAAGAGGGAAAGAAGGGGAAGGGTTTAGTCAAGGAACTAGTACAAATGACCCATGGACATGAACAACTGTGTAACTGGGGTGGGGATGGACTGTGAGAGAAAGGGGGGGGGAGCAATGGGGAAAAAAGTGGGACAACTGTAATAGAAAAAAACAATAAATAAAAAAAAAAAAAAGAAAAGCCATTCCAGCCTAAATGGTATACAAAAGGCATGTGGGTGGCATATATAAATTTACAATAGTTCTGATGGGTTTAAATTAAATGATTTTAAAAACAACAACTGTGTATAATGTATGAGTAAGCTTAAATTCACAGGACTCATTTTAACATAAAAAAAAGGACTTCAACCTACTTTAATGGTAACTTTAACTGCTACCATGACAAGGTGAGTGCATTCTTCTGTCCAATTGTTTACAGTCAGTCCTCCAAGCTGCAATATAGCTTGATTTAAAGCAGTTTTCCCAGAGACATCTAAACAAGAAGAGCATGCAACCAAAGGCTCATACTCCACTCTGTAAATGAAAATGAGTTACGTAAAGTTATTATCATAGATACAGAGATGGCAACTTATAGAACTTTAAAGTTGAGGGTCACATCATGTGTTATTTTAATTTTTTGTGTATAATTAAACTTTCTAACTAATAAAAATCATCATTCCCTAAATCTGGAGTTGAGATTAAGAAAACACAATAATCAAACTTAACATTATACTCTCACCTATGTGAAATCAGGGTTCCCAGGGTCCACTCAAACGTTCCCTCCTCTGGTCACTTCCTATGACTGACAAGACCCACTGACCACATGTGATACAAAGTTCACCACTGCACTAAGTAGGACCTAAATTAGACGTACTTGTCATTTAGAAATTGATTAAAGCAAAATAAAGTGCTCCATTTTTTAAAATCGATTTTTAAAATTCTTACCTGAATTTACTTTCAAACACTCCAAAAGTAATTCTATCCCCTGTCTGCAAAGTTTGGCAAAGACCATTCTGCATTTTTTCCTCATTAAGAAAGGTACCATACTTAGAATTATCTCTTATTGTCAATACAGGGATTTGACATGTTTGATTCTGAAAAAAAAAAAAATCAACAAATAATTTAAAGTGTTTTATCAATCAGTAATATTCAACAATAACGTTTTTCTATACCTATAAGAATAGAAATACAAAACCTAAATTATCATTGAATGGATCCAGCATCTGCTGATATGCAGTACTTCCTAAAAATATTGGTTTTCTTTCTTACTACCACTAGCATTATCAAGAGAATAGCTGTTTGAAGGTATTTTTAGTACTTTTACCAACCAAAGTTTTAATTAAAACCAACCAATCCAAACAAACTCAAAGCCATTCAAGGAAGCTGTAGGGCATAAACAACAGCTGTTTTCCCCAATAAAACAAATCAGTTCCTACCGAGCAAACCCACCTTGTATTGTGCAATACCTACCTTCACAGGGCTGCACAAACCCTTTAAAGCAGGAGACATGAGCATCTGTTCATTGCTCCATCCCCAGGCTCGGCACACTGTAAGCACTCAATAAATGCTTAAGTAAATAAATATAAGTATGTTCTACTTCCTCTGAGATTCTAAATCATTAAAATAACCCATAAAATACTGGAACAGAAACTTCAAATATCAAAATTAGCTACTACCACTGGTACCGCGGCCGAAATATATTTAATTATTTAACATTCAAAACCCAACAGCTTTATGAAGTGAAAAGTCCTGCAAACTCTTCCGCATGCAGCAAGGCAATCTTTTGTGATCCCACCCGATTGTGAGCCGGCGAAGTACAACCAATAACACACCAGGCCGGTCTCGGGAAAGTTGGTGGTTAATATGGCGTGACTGCGACTGATGGACTGATCGTTTTCAATGAGAATGGCACCGTTTTTCCTTCCAACCACATACTCCACACCCGTCAGAAGTCGGTATGGTTCTAGAATTAGAGAGAAAACTGATAAATGCACACGTGTACACATACATACCCGCGTTTACATGAAACAGGTCCTTAAGTATTTTTATTTTGCTATTTTAATGTTAATGCACTAATAAATGATATGTTTTTCCAGTAAAACCTACTGAAGGAAGGTCACAGAAGGCTGCCTAGATGGAAAACCACACCGAGGCGCATGAACGACCTCTGTTCACATCTAAATTCAAGGCGTTAAACAATCTTCCTGTAGCGGCCTATGAAAATGCGGTTTGCTCCGCGCCAACCCCGCGCAGTTAAAGGTCAAGGTGCTCCCTATGCAATTGATGGCCGGACTCGACAGCCCCTCGAGAAACTACGACGTGAAACCAGGGCCACGAGAAACGCCGAATATCACGGGAACCAGCGGTAGCAGAGGATGAACAGGGAGGAAACCAGAGCAGCACGCAAGGAGCTCACAGTACTCACAGGTGCCTGGCCCCATCGCCGTGACGCACAGGACAACACACCCATGTCCCAGGTGATCCAAACACAGACCGGCGTACCGTCACCTCAGCTTCTCACAATGAGCGCCTGTTGTCTCCTCACGGCTGGACCCGCCACAGCCGACACCAGACATTCAGCCGGCGGGCCGCCAACCCGCAGGGATCGCGGTCACCGGAGCTGCCAGTCCACTTCCGGGAATCCGCCGGACCGGGCAGCGTCATACCGTGGGCTCCCCAAGAACCGCACCGCCTCCACACCCGACCGGCCCGAAGCCCCGCCCCTGCGCACGATCCACCGCCCCATCTCAAGATGCTACCCCCGCCCCCGACACTCCGCCTCCTGCCGTCGCCGGAAAATGGCAAGACCGGAGGGACCGATCCGGAAGCGCTCCTCAGACCCTCTCCCCCGGCATGTTCCTGGAAAATAGGCCCTCGATCGCCTCCCTTCTTCCTCACCTCGGGCTGGGCCCGCTTCGGGAAGCAGCTTCCACATGAATCCCGTCTCAAAGTCGGGGAGACGTGTGTCTGCGCAACCTCAGCTAACAGACTTGCACAGCCGCCGCGCCTGCGAACTCTCGGGCTTCGTCACGTGCGCGCTCCCGGGACCGCGCCTGCGTAGCAGACGTAGGCGCAGGGCGGCATGGTGCCGGGTCACCACCTGGTGGCTAGGCAGGAATAATGCGATTTCTTTGGAAGTGTGCTGTATTTAAGGCCGCCAGTATGAGATCGTTTGCTTTTTATCTGGTTGGGAATGGAATAGCTTTAAAAGTTAACTACAAAGCAACGTAAGGAAACTTAGTACTTCAAGACACTAACACTACTTATGTAATGCCATGTATTAGCAATTTCCTTAAATTGCAATCATTCCTTTGTATGGATCATAATGGATGGTGATGATGATTACAGTGAAGATAAGGATTTCACCTTTCACCCCGTCAGCTCATTATTTTCACTCTTCTTTAATTTCAAATCAAGCTGTCCTTCTCTGTTTCACAATGTTACACTTTAATCAGGAGCTGAAATCTTTCACTTGGGTCTAATTGGTGCAGGCTCTGCTCCTCCTTCGGGAGCCCCTAATCCTTCACCACCTTTTCCTGTGCGGATCCATTCCACGTCCTGCATGCGACGAAGTGAACATTCTAGAATAGACTCCTAATCATAGAAGTTATGGTTTCCAAAAGCACCCAGTAATGTAATAAGAAAAAAAATTGTCACTTGTAAAGGTTGGCTTACCAATCTCTGTTATGAACACGGAGGCAAAAATCCTAAATACAAAATTAGCAAATTGAGTCAGGTGATATATAAAAAGGATAAGCATGATTAAGAAGACTTCATTCCAGAAATGGAAGGGTGGTTGTTATCACCAGAATAACAGAGAGAGATCTATGATTATATTGGTAGTTGCAGAAAAAGCATTTGATAAAATTCAACATCCATTCATGATAAAAAACAAACAAAAAAATCTTTCACCAAAGTAAGAATAGGGGAACATCCTTGATCTGATAAAGGGTATTTCTGAAAAGACTGTAGCTTACATTATACTTAAGGTGAATTATTGAACATTTTCCCTGGCATTAGGAATGAAACAAGGACATATTTGTTCTTGCCACTTTTCAACATGGCATTAGATGTTCTGCCAATGCAATAAAGGATAAAGAGAAAAGGCATATGGATTAAAGGAAAGAGACACACTAATCTTATCCACAATATATATACATTATTATGTATGTTGAAAATCTAGAAGAATCTACCGACAAACTATTTGAATTAAGTGAATTTAATAAGGTTACTGGGTACAAGTCTATATACAGAATTAATTGTATCCCTTAGTCCAGAAAATAAATAGAAAATGACATACATAAAATAGATAATTGTAATATGCCAAAGTCATCTATACTTAGTAATAAATATATCAAAAGATGTGATATAAAACATTATTGACAGAAATTAAGTCATAAATATACCACATTCATGGATTATTAAGATGTCATTTCTCCCAAAATTTGTCTCAGAAGATTTTTTTTGAGTGGAAATTAATAGATATATTCTAAAAAATATATATATGGAGATGCATAAACTGAGAATAGTCAAAGCAATTTTGAAGAATAAAGCTGAGGTACTTACACTACCAGATAATGAAATGTATTATACAGTTACAGTTTTAAGTCTGTTCTATTGGCCCAAGGATAGAAAATAGGCAAATGGATCAAAATAGAAAACCCAAAAAAAGATCCACACATATAAAGTAATTTAATTTTCAAAAGTAATAACACAGCAATGATAGAAAGGTTTTTTGTTTGTTTTTGTTTTGTCTGTTTTTCCAATAAGGATCCTGGGGATATTGGTAAACACTGCAGAAGAAATGAAGACTGACCTATAGCTCACACACATATAAAAAGAAAAAAAATCAACTCCATATGGATCATAGACCTAAAAATGAAAGTAAAATAAATATTTTAAAAGAAAACACGATCAAGAAATAAGTAAATCTTTCATAAACAGAACACAAAAAACGTATGTCCTGGACCGCATAATCTCTACAGTTCACTGATTTGTTAGATCCAGAACAATTAGTAGAGGTTTTCTTGACCCTTTTCTGGAGGATATACATGCTCACCAAGGCCTCCAACACACTTATACATTCTTGTGAATCCAACCTGATTGGCAGAACACCAGCAGCAGAGGTGGGTTCAGGTGATGCCCCCAAGCTAAAGCCTGAATCTGTAGGAGACATCAACACAACACTCTGTTGCGAGCGTATATTTGTGATCCAGTCTTTCTTATAAGTCAGCTGAACAACTGCTCATCTAGCTGCTTACTGAGCAACCTGGCAGGAAGGAGTAGATAACAGTTACACAAAGCAACTATGCTATTCACTTAACTTTTATTGAAAGCAGGATTACTCAAAGTAGAAAATCAACATGTATCAATATCCTATTTCTACACTAACAATTTAAAAGAAATAAACACACGCACACAGAGCAATTTACGGGGAATAATGAACCCGAGTCCCAGAGTCTCAGTCACCAGATCAAAGACAGCATGGTGGGCAAGGGAGCTGTCAGTGTCTTTCAAGGAAGGATTTCCAGAACCAGGTGGGCAGCAGAGCAGATAAAGTCCTTAGTCCGACAGGGCAGAGCCCCTGGTGGCCGATACCAAAGTAGATTAGTGTGACGTGGAGCAGCGCGCTGGTGTGTCGAGCTCAGCTGTCTCAGCAGTGGCCTGAAGCCTGCCTCAATTATACCCTTGAGAGTGGTATACTTTGTCCTTCTGGGTCTTTTTATAAGTGTTTTGGAATTTCTGATGGCAAGTGGAGAATTTCCCTAGGAGCCTATTTATGGGTGGTCCTGCTTTGTATTCATGGGTGTTCTGGTCACATGTGCAGATAGCTTAAGAGTGTTTATATAAATATAAATCTATATATATATATATATATATATATATATATATATATATACAGTTATATATATTATTTTTTTGGTTCTCTCTCGTTTTTTAGGGAGGGAGGAAAGTACCAAGTTGCATTGAGCTGTAATTAAGGAACATTCTGTATTATTTATGACACATTTCTATACTTGCAAAAATTATATCATTTTATGGATATAAGAAAAATGCCTTTTTATAAAATTTCAGTTTCTGAGAAGTGTGTAATTTGTTTCTTTTCTGAGACTGGTGGTCAAAGTAAAGAAGGAAAGAAACTTCTTGAACGGAATGGGTAGATCTGGGCTGAGTGGAGTTTAGCTTCTCTTCTGCGCACCTCCTAGCCCTTTCAACTGGAAGAGGGGGCAGTGGGCGGGGCTGAGGCACATCACAGGGACTTAGTATTCAGCTGATGGGTGCTTAGGACCTTGAACCATTCCCTTTTCTGAACACAAGCCAACCTCTCCTTTGTGACATGTGCCAAATGGGTGCAGGGGAAGTCCCAGGTAAATATTTTGTATATGTTTGCTTTCACCCCACACCTTTTCCCTTGGCACCAGCCTCACAGACTAACATCTTCCTGGCTTTTCACAGAAGTGACTGTCAAAGGACCTAAGAATTACAGATAAAACTGCAGGAATTTAAGGTTAGCAAACAAGGTGAGCTCGCCTCTAGGGGAAGGGAGGGTGGGGTGAGGACCTATGTCCCAGGAGAGCTCAGGACTAGGGGCTCCTGCTGATGTCTCTCCACCTACACCTTCCCCCCCACCCCCAAGCCCCAGCCCAGCCTGGTTTCCCCTCTGACCTAACCAGTCTTTTCTGTTACAGAGGCCATCCCTCTTCTAACCCTTCTTTCTCATAGAGTTCCAGGTAGATGCTAAGCTCAGGTGGGAGACGACAGGGCAAGACCAGTTTTTCTTCAGGAGAAATAGTCCAGGGCAGGGACAACACAGACCCTCGGGACACAGACCAGCCTTTCTGTCTGGGTTTTCCTGGGTCTTTCAGTCAGCAAGTGGTACCTGGCATCAGTCCCCTCACCCCCAGGACATAGAAACAGGCCTTAATCCCTTGAGGCTGATTCTTGTCCCTGCTGTCTTTCACCCCCACCAAAAGGCTGACACCCTCCTCAGTCCCTGACAGACCCTCAGGGCTGTCATTCAGCACTACATGTGCTTTTGTCCCCCTTTGCTCCCAGCACTGACCTATGAGAATGGTTTGGTTTCAGAGAAGAGACAAATCCTATTCAGCCATGGAGAGAATGTTTTCCCTTGCTCCTCAGATGAGGGGAGGCTCTCCCCACACCCAAGATCCCATTATACAGATCTGAGGGAGGGGCCGGCGTTACTTTTATGCTTATGGCCACTTCTAGACATTTTTTTCTTCAATCTGAATAAACATGCTTCCTCTGAGTTTCTTGCCACTCAGATTCCCCGTTTTCTTCCCTTGATCTCCTGCTTCCTTCATTGAGGACTTGGGCACCTGTCTGACTGCCGTCCAGGCCCCACCTGCCATTACTCCAGTGCCTTCCCCTGCTGTGTGGATGAGAAGTGTCTGATGCCCTGACTCTGTTCTTCCTCATTTCAATGGCATTTCCCGCCCCCGTACTAAAGCAGCGCACTCCCACAGACACCCACTGTCCCCAGGAGCAGCTCTGCCTCTGAAATGTCACAATCATGGCTGACCCTCCTTATCCTTTAGTTCATCCACCCTTCACCTGTGCTCCCAACACATACTACAACCTTCTGCCTCTTCTAACAGTCGACCAGCTCCTTCGTGTGGGCTCTTTATTTCCCAACCCAGCCCAGAGCCTATGTATGGTTTGCATTAACCACTCTTCCCAGGAACACTCCAGTTACTGCCCTTCTCCATCCCCTCTCTGACTCTTCCTAACCTTTCCTTAGCTCCTTCCCACCACCTCCTACCCTTCCCTCAGCAGATGGTCTGCCTCCTACTTCACAGAGGAAAATGGCTTCTTCAGCATCCTGCAATTTCCAGGTTTCACTGGGCAGAAGCAAGGCCGGGTCCCCTACTCTTTGTACTCTGGATCCTCTGCTCCCCCCACCTCAGTGCCTTCCCCTGGCCTCGGTCCACAGTCCTCTCTCTACTTCCCTTGACCTCCCTCTGCCAGTTCTTCCTTTCACCAAATAAATGTGCTCAGGTTTTATCTCGCCTAGCCCCTTCCTCAGCCCCATAAACTATTGCGTGATCTGTGTCCACGTCCTCACCCTCTTCCTCATTTCACCCCTGCAGTCCCACTTCTTTACCCAGCCCTGGCATGCTTTCACTGAAATTCCCTTTCATCTTCATGTGGCCATGCGCAGTGGATACGTGCAGCTCTGATCTTGCAACTCCTTAGTCATTTGACTTTACTGACCACTTTCTCCTAGAAACTCTGTCCTCTGGCTGTTTTTTTATTTTTTTAATTAAAAATATTTCAGTTACAGTTGACATTCAGTATTGTATTAGTAAAAGGTGAACAGCATAATGTTAGACATTTATATAACTTATAAAGCAATCATTCCCCAATAAGATGTGCACCTACCTAGCACTATATAGTTATTATGGTGTTATTGACTATGTTCCCTATGCTATACTTCACCTCCCTGTGACTTTTTATAACTGCCAATTTGTGCTTCTTAATCCCTTCACTTTTCTCACCCAGGCTCTCAACTCTTCCCACCTACCCACCCCTGCATAATCTGGCAAACATCAGTTCTCTGTATCTATGACTTTCCCTCTCATTTGTTTATTCGTTTATTTTGTTTTTTAGATTGTACATGTAAGTGAAATAATATAGCCTGACTTAGTTCCCTTGGCATAATACCCTCTAGGTCCATCCATGCTATTGCAGATGGTAAGATTTCATTCCTTTTTTTAAATCACTGAGTAATATTCCATTGTATGTGTACACTTTCTCTTTTCCATTTGTGTCTTGATTGGAGCATTTAATCCATTTAGATTTCTATTTTTTAAAGATTTTATTTAATTTTAGAGAGAGGGGAAGAAAGAGGGAGAAAAACATCAATGTGCAAGGGACCTGGTCCACAACCCAGGCATGTGCCCTGACTGGGAATTGAACCAGTGACTTTTTGGTTTGCAGGCCAGTGCTCAATCCACTGAGCCACACCAGCCAGGGATAATCCATTTAGATTTCATAGATATGTAGTTATTGCCATTTTCCTGGATTTTTTCTGATTATAGTTCTCTTCCATTTCTTTTTATTCTCTTGCTCTCTTCTCTTGCATGTTAATGAGTTCCTGTAGTGTTGTGTTTGAATTCCTTTCACTTTATTTCTTGTGTATCTCTTGTAGATTTTTGGTTTGTAGTTACCATGTGTTTCCTATATACCAAGCTATGTTTACAACAATCTATTTTAAGTTGATGGTTGCTTAAGTTCAAACACATCCCAAAATCATTACCATTTTTTCTTACCCCCTTTACGTTTGTTTTTGTCATTATTTTTACTTTGTGTGTGTGTATGTGTGTATCCCTTAATTAACTGTTGTAATTACACATGATCTTTCTGCTTTTGCCTTTTAATCTTTGTACTAGCTTTAGCATTGGTTGATCCACTGTTTTTATTATGTGTTCATCAGCGAGGTTTTTATTTTTACAATATTTTCCTATTCTTTAACAAAATTTTTTTTCTTCTCGAAGTCCCTTTAACATTTCCTGTAATACTGGGTTGGTAGTGATGAACTCTTTTAGCTTTTTCTTGTCTGGGAGGCTCTTTATCTGTCCTTCAATTCTAAATTATAGTTTTTCTGGGTAATCTTGGTTGTAGGTCCTTGCTTTTCATCACTTTGAATATTTCTTGCCAATCCTTTCAGGCCGGCAAAGTTTCTGTTAAGAAATCAGTTGACAACTTTATGGGAGTTCCCTTATGGGTAACTCACTGCTCTTCTCTTGCTGCTTTTAAGAATTTCTCTTTGTCTTTAACCTTTGCCATTTTAATTATGATGTGTCTTGGTGTGGGCCTCTTTGGGTTTATCTTATCTGGTACTCTCTGTGCTTCTTAGATTTGTATGTCTATTTCCTTCACCAGGTTAGGGAAATTTTTTTGTCACTATTTCTTCAAAGAGGTTTTCAATCCCTTGCTGTCTTCTCCTTCTGCTAATCCTACAATGTAAATGTTGTTACACTTGATGTTGTCCCAGAGGTCCCTTAAACCATCCTAATTAAAAAAAAAACTTCACCTAAGGATATTTATTGATTTTAGGGAGAAAGGAAGAGAGAGAGGGAGGAACATTGACGTGAGAGAGAAACATTGATTGGTTGCCTCCCGTATGTGCCCTGACCAGGGATCAAACCCACAACCTAGGTATGTGCCCTGACTGAGAATTGAACCCACAACCTTTTGGTGTATGAGCTGATGCTCTATCCAATTGAAGCCACCTGGCAGGGCCTAATTATTTTAAATTCTTTTTTCTTTTGGCTGTTCCGATGGGGTATTTCTGCTACCTTGTCTTCCAAATCCTGATCTGACTCTGCTTCATCTAATATGCTGTTGATTCCATCTAATATATTCTTCATTTCAGTTTGTATGCTTTATTTCTGACTGGTTCTTTTTTATGTTTTCTATCTCTTTTTTAATGTTTTCTATCTCTTTGTTGAAGTTCTCACTGAGATCATCTATTTTTCACCTAAGTTTATTGAACAATTTTAGCACCAGAGTTTTGAATTCTCCATCTGGTAGATTACTGCCTTCCTTTTGTTTAGTTCTTTTTCTGTAATTTCATTCTGTGCTTTCATTGGGACGTGTTCTTTGTCTCCTCATATTGGCTGCCTCCTTGTGTTTGTTTCTATGTATTAGGTAGCACATCAGAGAAGGAAAACTCTGACTCCAAAAAACCTCCGCTGCCTTGCGGCATACCTCTTCAGGGGAAAGGCTAAGGGAGTAAACCCCAACAGAAAATCCGGAGCCAGAGTCCCTAAGGCGGTTTGACGTTGTAGTCAACACCGGCAACTCCTGCGGCGCACCTGAAACCAAGCTGTATTGACTCCGTCTTTCCCTTGGACCCTTCAGCTGCGAAGAGAGGGGGGTCTGCTGCATGGGCAACAGCAGACCCTCCATATCACCCTGCCCAGGCTCTGTAGCTTCAGCTTCACTGGAGAGGACACTCCAGCGTCATCGCAAGATGTCGATTCAACATGGGAGGAGACAGATACCGTGTCACTCCCGAGTCGGACTGCACAACCGTTCTCGGCGGTGCAGATAGACTCTTAAGAAGCTACACTATCGTCTCTCGAGACGGACGGCTGCCGACGACGACGACGGTTTGCTCTCCAGATGTGTCTAGTGTGACTTAGGTAGTTTCTTTTTGGAACCAAAGTGTCATGGCTGACTGGCAGGCAGCCATCTTGGTTGACATGCGTGACTTCATTTTGTTTTATATATATATATATATATATATATATATATTTTTTTTTTTTTTTTGCTAGTTTGACCTGGCCAACGTCATTTTATTGGTCCTGCTCTCCACACACCCTCGGAAGACACGCAATTAAGAGCCAGCAGTAGCCTCGGAGGGCGTAGCCCCCAAGGGTCCTCCCCCAACAGACTCCCAGCCACGCCCAGATTCGTCCTAGCCCCAGACACTCTCCTATTCCGCCCCGGTCTCAGACACGCCCCAACCCCGCCTCCTGGTGTCAGAACTCTCCTACCAGGACCCAGTCCAGGCCAAGCTCCGGTCACCGCAGGCTCATTCCAGATTGCGTCCTGCTCCGTCCATGGCGCCGCTGAGCAGAGTTTCCTTGGCTCGGGGTCACAGTCCTCGGCGGGTAAGGAGGCGCTGGAAGGGCCAGTTTAGATCCCAGCGAGGACCCTGCTTCTGCCCGCATCTAGGGCGGCGTCCGGGCGCTGGACGACGGGAATCCTTGGCGGGGGTGTGTTGGGGCGCGTGACGTTCTCAGGGTCGTCGCGTTCCCAAGTCGTGTGCTGACTGGGACAAAGGGGACCGTGCACACGCTACCCTGAGACATGCTGGGGACAGGACTGGGTGCACTGGCCTTATCTGCGGCCCTTTTTATGAAGGAAACTCGTTCCTGTGCTATCTGTGCGATTAAACATTAATACAAATAAATTCACATGAACAGAGAAAGAAAGAACAGAAACCCGCTGTGCGGACGCTTCACCTGGAGGTGGTGATGGGCGGCGCCCACAGATTCCACCCCCCAACCCCCACCTCAGCATCCAGACTGGAAGAGTGTCCACAATAGCCCCTCCCCCGGCTAAATAAAAATTATCCTAATAGTCTCAACTAAACCAAGAAGCACAGTTTCGGTGGCCAGGTACAAAAAATAACCTGCCAACTGTGAGAACACTTTTGACATTTTGATAAAATGGCCGCCCTGGTTTTTTCTTGAAAAACATGGACAAATTCCAAATAAAATAAACACAAGGAGATGGTGAGTCTCCCATGTAACAGAACTTTCTTTTAAAAAGTCAGATTTGTTCAAGGCTGTGGTTTTGCTGATGTTTCCTCTTCCTGTGAAGATTTAGGTTATAGGTCATTGTTGGAGAAGCTAATGGTTTCTGGGTTTCTGATTCCTTCTCACAGGACTTTTCTCATTTCAATCCTACAACATCCCTGGTGTGAAAAAAATCTCCAGATTCTTTTAGAGCACACATCATTAGGACTGTGGTAATAAGGCCAGAGCTCTTCTGACACCATTAGCACGGGTTAAGAGGGAGAAAATGAACTCGTTTAAAAATTTTAATCTGACAATTTTGAGACAGCCAGTGGCGGGATGGGGGCGGGGGTGGGAGTGGGGGTGGCGGATCCCTCGGGTGAGTTTGAATTCCTGGGATAAGACAAGTATGCATCTGTAAAGCTGCGTGGTTTTATATGCAGATAAAACTTGATACAGTTAAAACCACTCAGGTTTCTTTTGTTATACATCCTATTTAAGAAGTGCTGTGTTAGAGTGTGTGATTAGCTACAAAACAAACATTTATTCAGAACTGGCTCTGTGTCTGGCCCTGGGGACAAAAATTAAAAAATAAATAAATTAACACCCTGCTCTCTGATTATATTGATGAAATCATTCACTCATCCAGTGGTTTATCAGGAAATGCTAATTATGCATAGGAGTGCCTACTATGTATTGGGCATTCTTTGGTGTTCCTTGTTTGAAAAAGATATCTACCGTTATGGAGCCCATGTATGTTTTTAAGCTAAGGATGATAACTCATGAGTGGGCCTTAAATCCATTTAGTGTAAGAGCAAAATAAGTCTTAAAAAAATAAATAAATTGAGATTGAGTAGGAAATACCAGAATCCATCTTATGTAAAGTTTATGAAACTTTAAAAAAAATTTGCCCTTCTTCCTTTTGTAGATTCATTCTTTGATATGTGATACATATGGCCAAGCTTATTTTTCTTTTGTTTTCATCAATAGTAATAACTTTATTACTTTTATAAAAATGATACCTGGCTAATATGGATTCAGGTAATTCAGTTAAATACATTTTTTTTTAAAAACAAAGTAACACATGACCCCACACTGGCCACTCTGAAATAACTATCGTTAACAGTTGGTGACCGTCATTCCAGGCATCTGACTGCTGATAAAAGGACAGATGGATGGGCATATTTTGGCTTGATTGTATCACATTTATTTTTTCTATAATTTATTTATGTTTGTTTTTATCCTCATCCAAGAACTTGTTTTTTTCATTGCTTTTAGAGAGGCAGGGAGAGAGAGTTTGGAGAGAAGGGAAGGGAGAGAAAGGGATGTTACAGAACCCCTGTGCTGCTCCAATTGAACAGAAATCCACGGGCTGTTTAGTTAGGGGCCCAACTGTGCGCCGCCAAAATTATAACTCTCAATACCAGAGTTTAGTGAAAAGAAAAAGAGTTGTTTATTTAACAATTATATAGATCTAATTATTTGCAGATTTCTGTTGTTAAGTCTTATGTTCTTTAAAATACCCATAAACATATCCTTGCCTCCCACTACCAAACCAGGCTAGTTTTAGAAAAGTTAGAGATACCGTTTCCCTACTTTCCAAACACAGTTCAGCTTTACCAGTAGCTGCCAATTATTCAGTTCTGATGGGGGAGACCTCATCTGTGTTATGGTGTCCACCAGCTTTTAATACAGAACCTCATGGATTCTCAGCCTCCTTGTAAACTGCATGGTTAGTCCTTTGTAATCTTCATGGAGAGCGTTCCTTTTCAAAGCAGCAAGGTACGTCCCTTCCTTAAAACTGCATTGTCAGTTCCCCAAAACCACATGATCAGCCGGGCTAAAATGTCTGCCACTTATATTTAAGTCCCTGACTATGTCCTCTGATGCAGTGGGTGTGGTAACCAGTTCTGACCATTCATAGGACCTTACGTAGGCTCTGTATGCTTTTTCCATACTATCCCAAGGTCCAAGCCCCCTCCCATCTACCTGAGGCCTTGGATGCATTAAAGCCATTTTTCATAACGAGGACACTAGCCATCAGCCTCAAGCATGTGAAGGCATCCTGAAAGCTGCTTCCTTCTCCCCATCCCCCAGGGGCAAACTCTGGGGTTTGTTTTTGGACTCCCTTGTTTCTGTAACAGGGAGAGAAACATTGTTGTGAGAGAGAAACATCCTTGGGTTTCCTTTCATACACACTCCAACCATGACTAAAATTGCAACCTAGACATGTGCCATGACTGGGGATTGAACTGGTGACCTTTCAGATAACGGGATGATGCCCAACCAACTGAGCCACACAGGCCAGGGATATTTTTCCTTTAGAACTCAACATTTGTTCATTGATTTCTGACACTGAATATTGTCAGGGAGAAGTATAAGATCAGCTAGATTTGCCCTCCCTTATTTGTGTTTTGCTTTTCTATCTGGAAAGCCTAAACAATCTTCCTTTACGAACTAAAAATTCCAGAAATAAGCCTTCTGGGAGCAAGGATATTCATCTGGTTTGTTCATTGCTACTTTTATAAGCACATTGCCAAATTAAAATAAACGCTTTTCAAGAGCAGCGGTTCTGCTTCTAACTAACATGACTAGCAAAAAAGAGTCATGTTAGTTTGGGCTAATGTGACAGGGATAAATAAGAGATGACATGAATGAAAAACAGCAGGAGTGAAGACTACAGTTGGAAATTTTGAACTGCCTACAAATTCACCTCTTTGATTTCCTCTCCCTGTATTGTGTAACCTTGGCGAAGCATCTGTTCCATCCACATCTAACTGCAAGCAAATAACTAATAAAAAATGGAAGTCTGCCCTGGAACACATAGCAACTACTTTTTCAAGGCCTTCTGTTCATTGCTATAATACATGTTATTATTCAAAAATGTAATTTCTGCCTTGCTACTGGCAACAGCTGCATCATTCAGCCTGGCCACCAGAGCCTGGAATCCAGCCAACTTCTTTTTATGTTTTCTCAGCCAGACCTTCATGTTGCTGTTGGCAACAAAGTCTGTGTTCTGCAGAAGCTTAGAACATCTGTGCAGTGTGCTTTGAGTCAAGGAGCTCAAGCCATCCTCACAGCACAGAATGGGAGCTTCACAGAGCCTGTAGCAAAACATTGTGTAGGGAGTTTGACCTCTTTTAATTTCTGTAATGTTTACAAACTGTTGTCATTAGTTTATGAGACAGTACCTCATTCTGCAGGACTGTCCTTTTCTGCAATGGAGCATCAATAGTGTTTCCTCCAGCTGCCCTTTTTATTTCCAGATGCCTCCAGTTGTGCACCATGTCTACTGTGCTGCCCTGGCAGTGATATGGGCATTGAAAAGAATGAATGCATGGCACAAGATGGTAGCTTCTAGCAACTGAACAAAATTAATTTGGAGGTAGTAACTGGAGGCTTACTGTGTACGTGGACTATATGAGTTGCTTTGGGAATGCCAAGATGTGCATTTTTCAGAGTCATTGTTTGAAAAATAAGATTGTCCACTGTCAAGTCTTTACCAGGCTGACATTTTTATATTACAACTAAGGCCCAGTTTGCAAAGCACTTATTATGGGAGTTCAAGTCGGGGTAAATTTGATCTGAAAAGTATTCATTTTGACTTAAACCAACAAGTAATTAGAAACTATTAAAAATTGAATATAGTATTATTCCATTGTCTTTATAAACATAGCTTCCACTTAATTGTGGAATAGAGAGTAATGACATTGATTCTGTGCTAGTTTTAGTTTCTTGCTATAATGTTGTCTTCCTCTATATCCTTACTATATTAAATGCTTGCATATGTGATTTGATTTTGTTAACTATTTTAAATGAAAATTTTATGAACATATCAAACATTCAACAGTGCAAAAGCATAGGCTATAACAATACTCTAAAGTCCCTCTCCAGAGAAGTTACCACGATGAGTAATAGTTTCTTGTGGTCCTTTCAACAATTTCTGTGCATATATCAACATATACATGAAGATATCCTCATTTAAAAAGACCACACAAATGGAGCATTTTCCTTAACACAACTTCCACTACAAATATTTGTTGAGTGATTGAATAAACAACATAGATGTAGCAACGTTTACATTAAGCATGTGAGCTCTAGTTTTTAATAGATGCACAGTATTTTGTATGCACAGTATGGATGTGCCCTGATTGATTGGTTATATTCACTATGGAAATACAGATTTGTTTCCTACTCTTTTCTTTTACAAACAATGCTTTAATGAGTGTGTTGGGCTATTTTGAGTTCCTTCCACTTCTGAGTCCCTAAAAAAATAATAAAAATGAATTTTAGGATAAGTGTGTCAGCTTTTGCAAAAAGCCCACTGGGATTTTGATAAAAATGGAATCTGTAGATTATTTGGTGAGTTTTGCCATGTTAAGAAAATGAAGTGTTCCAATCCATGAACACAAGGTGTCTTTATAAGCCTTGCACTGTGTTTATTAAATTTATTAGTATTTTATTCTTTTTGATGTGATTGTAAATAGAATTGCTATTTTAATTTCATTCTCATTTTAATGTATATCTTTGGACATAACTTTGTCCCCCCATCCCAACTTCATGAGGACATCTGTTGCAAAAATTCTCAAACATGGAGTCACTGGCTTAAAGGGTATTTATAGTTAGCATTTTGATAAATGTTCCCGAACTGGCCCCCAAAGAAGTTGTCCCAATTCATATCAGCAGGTTGTAAAAGTGAGTTTAATAAGCTGTTTCTTGTATCATGTACTACTAAATTTTGAACCTCAATAATTTGATAAGGGAAAAAATATTTCCTTTGGTTTAGATATGATTACTCAGCTATAAGTATGTTTATATATTTTCTTTGTGTGGACTACTTTTTAAAGCTCATTGTCTAATTTTCCTATTTGCAAATGACTTCTTAATACTCATGTCAATAAACTTGCATTTTCTTTTCTTAGATGTAAATGAACTTCAAGATGCCATTATTTAAAGTCATTGGAAATAACTTGTTAAAACAAGTGCCAGAGAGCTATATTTATATCATATGTCTGCATAAAACTCTATTCATCTGTTCTCCTGCAGCTGTGATGGCATTGGAGCCTGGCGTCAGTGTTATAGGCAATTAAACAAGCATGTGTGGAATGCTTTGGTGCCAGAAGCCCCATCCCAGTGGGGAATAAGACAGTTTTGCCTTTTTGGTGCCACAGTCTACTGTGGAAGCCTGTCACCCTGGTGGTGGGAGAGGGTCATTAGGCTCATTTTTCAAGAGGCACCAGTTTTAAAGTGTCAACAGAGTGTTTGGCACTCCTGCTTAGTTTTGAAGGTTGATTCTGCTGGGTTGAGAAAGAAATTGGCTGGTTGAGGCTGAAGAGAAAGCAGGATCAAAGCTCAGAAGGTGAAAGTGCTTCTGGAGCATCACGAATGTTGAGGGGGTGGTACACACAGATTACCCCCCTAACTGGGACCTGGGGGAAGGAGGTCTGTAAAGAGGGTCTGAGATCATGTTGCCCTACCACTCAAATGCCTTACTTAATGAGCTTAATTTTTGTATTTTTGATTCTGGAGGACATCAATGGTTTTGAGGGATGGGATTTTAATGTGGATAATAGTAACATGACAGTTATGGGGGAAATAACTAAGTGTTATTTTAATATTGACTTAGATCCACAGCTTCCACTTGAGGGTCTATTATTATGTGGTTTTTACAGATTTGAAACTGGATTTTCTCAGTAATATACCTAGCACATTAAACAGTGATGTTTATAGAAATTTGTTTTACATGAAACTTCAGAAACTTCTCTATGGTGTAAAAAGGTATGATGCTTTTTCTCCTTTTTTATTGGTTTCTTGGGTTTTATTTAGACAAGGAGTCACACACACTCACATGCTTCAGGTCCCTGAAGGCCCTGTACTGAAAGAGGCCACCCAGTGACAAGGGCTCCCTCTGCAGGTACTGATAGAGCTTCTGATTTTTATCTGAATTCTCCCAGTGTTGAAATATTGGCTTAAATTTTTAAAAACACTGGGAAGGCCTAAGAAAAGACATTTGGTCTAGTATCACCCATCTACCTGTTTTTCAGACGAGCAAAAATTCTTTAGTATTAGGAACAAATTTCATTGATCTCAGTCCTCATCCTCAAGGGAAGAGACAGTCAAGACTCTCAGAACTGTATTTTGAGTGTGAAAAGTAGGATCATTTTCCAAGATGCTGTAATGTAAGGACACATAAAAGAGGGGGATATGGTCTATATGATGTGAGTAAATGATGAGTGTGGATGGGGAGGCAGATGATGGTTAATTTTTTTTTTTTCTGGGAGATTTTAGAACTTCGAACTCTAAAAAATAAATTTGTATTGCCAAATTTGGAAGACATGTTATAAGAATTTTAAGAGATTTTAAAGAGCTCTAGGAAACCCAATCTTGATAGGAAAGGTGTTATTTCCTTTTTCAAAAACAACTTACATCCAGAAAAACCACGGAATGAGATTTGAAAATCTGTGAAAGACTATTTTGTATTCACTTTTTATGACTCAAATTAAATGGTCAAAATGCGATTTCAGTTTATTCAGAAATAGAAGCTTAAATACAGTAAGATCCTGTGAGATCTGTTTATATCTATGGATCTTACTGTTTAAAGCAACTTGTTTTTAGGCAAACAGATGACTTAATCTTCAACAGCATATATGCTTTGAATTTTCTGAGGCTAATGTGAATTAAAGTCGTCGTCGGCAGCCGTCCGTCTCGAGAGACGATGGTGTAGCTTCTTAAGAGTCTATCTGCACCGCCGAGAATGGTTGTGCAGTCCGACTCGGGAGTGACACGGTATATGTCTCCTCCCGTGTTGAATCGACATCTTGCGATGACGCTGGAGTGTCCTCTCCAGTGAAGCTGAAGCTACAGAGCCTGGGCAGGGTGATATGGAGGGTCTGCTGTTGCCCATGCAGCAGACCCCCCCTCTCTTCGCAGCTGAAGGATCCAAGGGAAAGACGGAGTCAATACAGCTTGGCTTCAGGTGCGCTGCAGGAGTTGCCGGTGTTGACTACAACGTCAAACCGCCTTAGGGACTCCGGCTCCGGATTTTCTGTCGGGGTTTACTCCCTTAGCCTTTCCCCTGAAGAGGTATGCCGCAAGGCAGCGGAGGTTTTTTGGAATCAGAGTTTTCCTTCTCTGATGTGCCCTGACTGGAAGATCGAACCAGCGACACTTAGCTCGCAGGCCGACGCTCAATCCACTGAGCCAAACCAGCCAGGGCTAGAATTAAAGTAGCATATCAGTATTATGAGATCAAATCAGATACAGTTGGTGAGACAGTGCTGGGTCATGATCTGTTACATTATAGACACTTGTTAGGAATTATTATCAAACGTGATTATTTTTACCTTTATAGCCTTTCACCTGCCTGTTAGGAAATTGAGAAACATTTTAAAATAAATCAAAATAGAAAGTTTGTTTGAAAATATCTTGCTTAATTTATCTTTCATAAAGCACCACATCAAATTCCCCATACAAATCAACACTAAATAAATAAAGATTCATTGTAGGAACTGTAGAAAATAAGAGCACATTTTTTCCATTATTACTTAGTAATGATAAACTCACCAGCCTACTAGTGGAAATTTCCAGATTCATCTCCCTAATGGAATAGCTAAGGAGGCAGTGGCAGCCTTAATAAAACTACCACTTAGGTGGAGAAAGATCATTGTGGGCTGTGTGGATTTCATGTTTTGGCAAAAGGATACAAAAAGAAAATACTTTGTCAACATGAAACCAAAGGAAATAAAATGACCAGTGTGAAGCATAACCAGATTTGCAAATATATTTTCACCAATTATTTTTTATACCGTCTCAAATTTTGCCCTTTGATAACTTTTTTTTCCTGTTATAAAATCAAATTATATTTATGGAATAGATTTTGAAAATACTAAAAACCAACCAGCCAAATAAAGAGCAAATAATCATCCATAATCTCATCACCTAGAGATGACAACTGTGTGAGGTAATGGAGGACTCAGAAGTCACACACATCTTGAGTTTAAGTCAGGTCTTTACTAATTATTATTATTTGTAAAAGTTATTGACTTGACCTTTCTGTGCTTCAGTTTCCTCATCTATAAAATGGGGATAACAGGATTTACCTTTTGGAGTTGTGAGATAGTGCATTTAAAGTATAGTAGACCTTGGCATGTTGTAAATAGTGAATCACTACTTCTAAGCATTTATTCTTATACAGTTAAGAATATCCTGTGTATTTCTTTCTTAACTTATCATCATATTATAACTGTGCAACATGGGGTTTGGCCACTTGTTGCCTTATTACGTGACCCGGAGATTTGTGTTGAAGGAAACAGGTTTTTATTAACAGGGTTGCAGTTTGGGGGTGCTGAGAGCACTCCTGCTCTGAGCTCTTCTCTTCCATAAGACCCAGAACTTCTCTTGCTCCCCAAAGGATTGCAAGGAAAAGCCACTCCCAGAAGTACCCCATTTCATTATCTGTCCTTTTAGAGCTTAAGCTGGCCATGCAAACAGATCTCCATCCTCTCTGGAATGTGCACTCATGGGTTTCAGAGTTGCCATCTTCTTGCAGAAGCTATCTTTCAGGATCCGGGGTGCACTGCTCTCAGTCTCCCATGTAACAGTCCAGGACGCATGTGCCATGCTGCACTGGATCATAGTGTCCCAGAGGCTGAAGCCCAGCGAGGCATGCCTCCCAGTGTGGGACCCTGCCTCCAGGAGCGGGTTTCTAACCATGTGGGGGCCCAAGTCCCTGGTGAGTCTGGCATCTGCTTGGTCTCACGAGTGCTCCCATCAGTGTGGGAAGCAAGGGCCAGAGACCCAGAGCCTCCAAGCGCACCTGTGACCAAAAGTCCCAAGCCAAAAGCCTGCACGAAGTGCCAAAGTAAGAGCAGAGAATGAGCTTCTCTCTGTCTATTTGAAGAGTCCTCTCTCCTGGAATCCCACGTGCTCCAGAAGCCAGGGGGAGTGCCCGTGCCCCTCCTATTAAGCTGCTAGCAAGGAGTCTCCTCTACAGCCCCTTCCTGCTGGGGAGGCGCAGCTGCCTGGTTGTCAGGGTTAGCAGGCAGGCTCTTTTACCGTTGATAGCTGCCTTTGTTATGTAATGTGCCTTAAGTACAGAGCCTTCTGCTCTGTTAGACTCCTCCCTGCCTTGGAGGAGGTATGGTGCTTTTAGTCTGCAACTTAAGCAGCAATCCCCACCCCTCTGCCTTTCCTGGCAAGGGGGAACAATCTTGTACCAGATTTGGGAGTCTCCTGCCAGAATTGGAGTCCCTTGCTTTCCAGGGATCTTTGCTCTGACACACCCCATTACAATATCATAAGCATTTTCTCGTGCAATTTCCTGTTTATGAACAGCCTAATTTTAAACCATTGACTGTTTCTTATAGTTTTCTTAGGGTACAATTTCTAGGTATCCTGGACCAACAGTGGTGGCCCACTTGGCTTGCAAGAAGACTCTAGCAGGAGCTATTGTTACACAGCGAAAGGGGGTTCTTCCACGTGGCAACTTGGTGTAAAACCCAACAACTAGTGTTGAGGAAAACAGGTCTTTATTTACAATATTCCAACCTAGGATGGGCAGTGAGCACTTCAGCTCAAAGCCCTGTTTTCCCATAGGACCCAGCACTTCCCTTGCTCTCCAAAAGGCTATAAACCAGAACCATGCCCAGAAGTTCCCCACCCCTATCTGTCAGCTGCCTCCTTCAGGATCTGGGGTACGATGTCATCAGCCTCCGAATAACAGTCCAGGAAAACGTGCTGTGTTGCACTGGATCATGCATGGTTTTCTCTTTGCACTTTAAAAGCTGCATGGATCTCTCTGTAAACCATGTGTTTCTCCTCTCCAAAATGGCTGCTGCCTTATTTTTAAATCCCTGACCGCAGGGCCTGTGATGCAGTGGGCGTGGTAACTGGTTCTGACCATTCACAGAACATTGCGCAGGCCCTGTATGCTGTTTCTTCACCATTCCATGGTCAAAACCCCTCCCATCTCCTTGGGGCCTTGGAAGAACCAAAGCTATTTGCATAACTAAGATACTAACTATCAGCTATAGATATGCAAAGGTATCTTAAAAGCTGCCCCCTTCCTCCATCCCCCCAACAGCAGGCTTTGGGGATTTTTTTTTTTTTTTTTTTTTGGTGGGGAGACCTGCTCTGTAACAGTATCACAGGCGTTTGTTGTGATTATTGAATTTAGTAGGAGCTGAGGGAATGGAGAGAGGCAGTATTAAAGGTGATTGGATACAGCCCATGTTGGGATCTTGGTTCTGCAACCCAGGAGATATGTTTAACCTGCTGGGCTCCTCCTGTACAATGGAGTAAAAATAATTCCTACTTCGTGGGGTGAGAAATATTAGGTAGATATCTAATGAGTGTTGGCTCTTCATTGTTTGTTATGCTCAACACTTAAAGTTTGTTTTTATAATAAAATGTAAGAGAGAATGGCAGTGGTTTTCACAAGTAATGAGAGTGTAAGCTGTAAAATATAACACAAAGCAATGCAAACATTTTTAAATTCAAAATGGTTTGATTCCCCCTCCCCCATTTTAAATATAACAAACATAGTTTATCTAAATTTTATCATCCAGAAGGCAACATGAGAAGAGACATTTGACTTAGTAAACCTTATAAAGAACTTTTTTGTGATCTTCTTTAGTGATTCAATGGCAGTATGTGATTTTTATCCAAAATATTTTTGTTAAAAGACAAATATGCTTTATGTTACTTTTTTATAATTAAATTTCAGTAAAACACCTGCAAATAATGCTAGCATTTATGCAGTGCTCAGTATGTGCTAAACAGTGTTGTAGGTATTTTACTTATATCAACTCATGAAATCTTTACAGCGCCCTCTGGAGAAGATTCTGTTATTGTCTTTATTTATAGCAGCTAAGACACAAAAAAATGAATTAACTTGCTGGAGGTTGTATGACTGGAGAGAAAATTCTGTGCTATGTCATTTTGCTCCAAAGCCCATGCTTTTAAACATTCCACTATGTCACTTAACATTCCAATAAAAAAAGAATAATAATTGATTAAGTACAATGCCAGTATGTTTACAGGGAGTTTGTGTCAATTCAAGAATTTAAATAATATTAAAGAATAAGTTTTTTGAAATTCATCTCTTGTGAAAATACATGTGTGCAAATTTCAATTCATTTTTTTCTCTTTTAGTTTTTCAGTTATGGAATGAAAATACTATATCAAAACAGTAATGCTTTTCAGTCTAAATTCTTTCCACCCCTTCAAAAAGTGATGTTACCACCCAACAGCTTTCAAGGAAAAGTGGCTTTCATTACTGGGGGAGGCACTGGCCTTGGCAGAGGAATGACCAGTCTCCTGTCCAGCCTCGGAGCTCACTGTGTGATAGCCAGTCGGTGAGTCCTTTGACAAGTTGCCGAGAGAGAACTTGTTAGATGATGATTCTGTGCCTCAAAATTGAAAACACTTTGCCAGACAGAGTTGTTTGACTTGCATCTTAAGCTTCTATGAAATATCCTTTAGATTAATTAAGTAAATTTCCTTGGAAAAACCTGTTATAACTTGTGGTGATAGAATAATTATTGATTATGGAATGGTTGATGAGTACATTTCCCAAATGAAATGATAGAACTTTTTTCTGTACATGCAAATTAAGTTAAAAGGTATTATATTGAGGCTGCTTTGTTCTCAGAGGAGTGATTATAACTATTGCTTCAGTAGACAGCCATGTACAAGGATAATGGATGTAATCCTTCCATCTTCTATAAGATGGGTTGATATTTTAAAACATCCGTGGTTGTGATGAATGTAGGCAAGATGAGACAATATGGAAGGAATTCTTACTGAGGCAGATCCTGATCCCTATAACTGTAAGTCTAGAGCTTCAGAGACTGGTCAAAAATCTACCCCATCTATTTTGAATAGTGTAAACATTTTAAGAAGGTAAATCGTAATCTGATTGACAGTCACTATGTAATTTACAAGGGGTCAAAGAAATTTTCTTTAGTTGTTTCCCTTAGTGCAAATTGGCCAGAACGTTCTTTTTGTTTTTATGTTGTAGTATTTTAAACAGTGTTAAAATATTTTGTAATGTTACATAATTTACACTCATAGTTTATTTTTTATGTTTCTTTCAAGAGTTTAAGGTTCTTTTTTAAAAGTATATTATATTGATTATATTGTTGTAGTTGTCTCAATTTCTTTTCCCTTTGCTCCCCTCTGCCCTGTATACCCCTCCCCTCCAGCAATTGCACCCCCCCTTAGTTCATGTCCAGGGGTCATGCATAAAAGTTCTTTGGTTTCACTCTTTCTTATATTATTCTTAACTTCACCCTGTCTATTTGGTACCAACCAATTATGCTTATTAATCCCTGCACCATTTCCCCATTTCAACCCCTTCCCCATCCGTGCTGATAACCCTCCAGATGATATCCATACCTAAGATTCTGTTTCTATTCTGGCTTGCTTAGTTGCATTTTATTTTTATTTTAAAAAAAAATTATTATTCATTTATTTGTTTGTTTATTTTTAGAGAGAGGGGAAAGGAGAAAGAGAGGGAGAGAAACGTCACTGTGTGGTTGTCTCTCATTCTTGCCCCCAACTGGGGGCCCTACGTGCAACCTAGTCATGTACCCTGACTGGGAATTGAACCAGCGACACTTGGCTTGTAGGCCGACGCTCAGTCCACTGAGCCACAGCAGCCAGGTGTTTTTACTTTTTAGATTCAGTTGTTGATAGTTGAGAGTTCGTTGTCGTTTTAATGTTCATAGTTTTGATCTTCTTTTTCTTTAGTAAGTCCCTTTGACATTTTGTGTAACAATAGTTGGTGATGATGAACTCCTTTAGCTTTATCTTGTCTGGGAAGCACTTCATCTGCCCTTTCATTCTAAATGATAGCCTTGCTGGATAGAGTAATCTAGGTTGTAGGTCCTTGCTTTTCATCACATTGAATACTTCTTGCCAGTCCTTTCTTGCCTGTAAAGTTTCTTTTCAGAAATCAACTCATAGTCTTATAGGCACTCCTTTGTAGGTAACTCTGCTTTTCTCTTGCTGCTTTTAAGATTCTCTCTTTATCTTTCACCTTTGGCATTTTAATTATGATGTGTCCTGGTGTGGTCCTCCCATGGGTCTAGCCTGTTTGGGACTCTCTGTGCTTTCTGGACTTGTATGTCTATTTTATTCACCAAATTTTGGAAGTTTTTCTTCATTACTTTTTCACATAAGCTTTCAATTTCTTGCTTTTCCTCTTCTTCTGGCACCCCTATGATTTGGATGTTGGCATGTTTAAATTGTCCCAGAGGTTCCTAAGCCTCTCCTCATTTTTTTTCAATTCTTGTTTCCTCATTCTGTACTGGTTGACTGTTTTTTTCTTCCTTATGTTCCAAATCATTGATTTCAACCCCAGTTTCCTTCCCTTCACCATTGGTTTTATATGGATTTTTCTTTGTTTCATTTAGCATAGGTTTCACTTCTTCCCTTATGCGTTTGCCATACTTAAGAATCTCTGTCAAGTCTGTGAGCATCCTTATCATCAGTGTTTTGAACTCTTCATCTGTTAGGTTGGCTATCTTCTCGTTGCTTAGTTCTGTCACTGGAACCTTAATCCATTCTCCCTTTTGGGCCATACTTCTCTGTCTCCTCATCTTGACAGGCTCCTTTGTTTGTCTGCTTCTATGTCTTAGGTAGAGCTGTCGCATCTGTTATGTTGTAAGGGGCATAGCCTTAGGTATTCGTCAGGACAGGGTGACCCATTTCACCATGTTGTGGTGTTGTATGCGGAGGGAACTGAGAGGGAACAGTGCTGCTTGCTCACCACTTGCCCCCTTTCCAGGCACTTCTCCTGCTTCTTATATGGGATTGGCACCTCTCTAGCTCTTGCCCTGGCCATTGTTCCCAGATAGGGTGGGTCTGTGGACCATGGGGGCCCTTTAAACAAGTGGACTTTACTGAGAAACTGGCAGTTTCTTCCTTTGCCCTAACCCCCACTGGTTTTCACAGTCAGAAGCAATGAGGCTTTATTTTCCCCAGCACTGGATCCATAACTGCGCAGTCTGGTCTGGTGCTGGGAGTGCTATCCAGATGTCCCTCCCTACTTTTTAAAATGTGTGACTGTGCTTTCCACCATCCTGCCACTGCTGCAGCTTTTGTTGCCACCACACAACATCCTCTCTGCCCTGGCTCCGTCACTCCCACCTATCTGGATGAGTATTTCTTCTTTATATCTTCATTTGTTGGACTTCCATGCGGCTCGATTTTCTGGAACTTCTGGTTGTCTCCAGTTTTGAGATAGTTTTATTTCTTCTTAATTGTAGAGGGAGACGCAGCATATATATCTAGGCCTCCATCTTGGCTGGAAGTCCAAGAGTATAAGGTTCTGAATGCATATATGATGAGGTCTGTCCTGAAAAAGTCCAGCCATTTTAATATGAGAACAGTTTGCATGTCATCGATATAAACTGGCAGCCATGGAGAATGGACTGGAGTACACATGTGTGAATAATGAAAACTTCACTGTGCTTGTCAGTGGGGACAGTAGATGCCATTGAGTGAGCATGTGTATTGTGTGGCCATCGCATTCAAAATGACTGAGCAAGTAGATCAACGAATTTGCATCTTGAATGTGGAAGCTATTTGGATGGTTCAGATGGCTTTGGGGAATGATGCAATGAATGCAGCACAAATAAAAGTGTTATACAAACACTTCAAAGATGGTCGAGAATCTGTTGAAAGTGACCCATATTTTGGAAGGCCTGTGACAAACAGAATGCCTGAGAATGTTGGATGTGTATAGGTTTCAATCAACAGAGATCTGTGATTGACAGTGCAGGAACTAGAAGCTGAACTAGAGATTCCAAAAACTACTGTGTCTGAGATTTTGATGCAGGATCTTGGCATGAAATGTGAGGTGACAAACGTTATTCTGTGGCTTTTGCTACCAGAGCAGAAGGAACATCATGCTGCAGTTGCTAATGACTTGATTCAAACCACTTCCAGTGAACCAGATTTCCTCAAGGAGGTCATAACCGGAGATGAATCATGGGTCTACAGCTATGATCCAAAAACAAAGTTCAAGTCATGCCAATGGAAGTTGCCTTGCTCTCCATGCCTGAAGAAGGTGCTGCAAAGTTGAAGCAAGATCAAGACCGTGTTAACTGTGCTTTTTGATTGGGAAGGTGTTGTCCATCATAAGTACACCCCTCCAGGCCAAACAATTAATAAGGAGTACTACCTCAATGTTCTTTGTCAGTTGAGAGATGCAATACGATGAAAAGAGCTGCAGCTATGGGCAACTGGTGATTGGCGGCTTCATCACAGTGACACACCTGCTCATGCATCACCTCTTGTGCAGTTTTTGGTGAAATGTCGAATCACCCAGGTGACTCATCCCCACTACAGCCCAGATTTGGCACCCTTCAACTTCTGGCTTTTCCCCAAACTAAAATCACCTTTGAAAAGGAAGAGCTTTCTGACCGTAGATGAGATTCAGGAAAATACGACAGGGCAGCTGATGGCGATTCCAGAAAATGATTTTGCATAGTGTTTTGAACAGTGGCAGAGACACTGGGAGAACTCTGTGAGGTCCAAAAGGGCCTACTTTGAAGAGGACTGAGGCATCATTGTCCTGTATACAATGTTTCTTGTATCTTTTATTTTCTTCAATAAATGTCTCTGTTTCATAGTACATGGTAGGATACTTTCTGGACAGACCTTATAACGCATTTACATACATAAATTTGGTCTAAAAATCTACTATCATAGATTTTATGCACAGTGTAGATTTTTATGAAGTAGAATATAAGCTTACATTATATCATGAATATGTTTTCTTTCTAAAGTAGGCTTGGGGACAGATATAAATTATTTTAATTCAGGAAAAAAATTAAATCTATGAGTAGATACAAAACAAATGGTTTAAATGTAAATAATTCAATACATTAGTTTCATAAAAATTGTTTGAATCAAGCTTTTAGAAAATGCATTTATTCAAACTGATTTATTTGTAGCTTTTGTATGGCCTCAAAAATGCATCTTTTCAACCTATAGATACTCTTTGTTTTTTAATTTATGAAATTAAAAATACATTACATCATTTCAGAATTAATGCAAAATACCATGTGTTTACTTATAGGAAGTTTGATGTTTTGAAAGCCACTGCAGAAGAGATTTCTTCTCATACTGGAAATAAGGTACAATTAAAAATAGTTACTTGATTCAAATTTAAGAATGATAACATACTTAAAAATAATCTTTTGCTTTTGGAAGTCTGAAAAATGATAGAATTCCTTTGTCTTTCTTCACAGGTTCACGTGGTTCAGTGTGATGTGCGGGATCCTGACATGGTACAAAATGCAGTGTTGGAGATGATCAGAGTGGCAGGCCACCCTGATGTGAGTCGTGGTGATGAGGCCCCGGTGCTGGTATTGTCCATTGAGATCACTGCAATGCTGTGTGAAGCACCTGTCTGATCCATCAAGAAGCAAGCTCTGCTTAAAGCAGGGACCAGATTAGAACTGACAGCTGCACCATGTCTCTTCAGGAATACCTTAAATGCATTTACAGTCATGCAGAACGAACTGGATTTCACTTTATTTAATAAGATTGTGAACTTATTAAGAATAACAATTATCCAAGAGCACAGTACCTAGCTTAAAGGATTCATGTTCTTTGCGTTTCCTAATAACCTTGACCATCCCTGTAGGTAAGAATAATACAAACAAGGAACCTACAAGAAGGTCCAGGTTTCTCCTTTTAAGACCTGCCATTTGCATGGTCATGATGCTGTTGTTAGGTCTACATATTGGGAGAAATTCATTTCCTCCAGTAATTTCAAAGAGAGCTCTTTTTTTATGTTAAAGATATGTCCAGACAGCAATAATATCGACTCTGCGGTAGAACTAAGTGGGATCTTTATTGATAGTGAAGAAATAGATCATCAGCCAGGAGTTTCATTAGGTGACTTAAGCCATAATTAAAGGCATTTTAATTGAGATTCCTTGAAATATAGTCACATGGTAGGTATTTCATCTGTATTTATGTTCTTAATAATAGACACTACCTTGATTTTGACAAAGAATCAGGATTCTGAAATCTGGTAAAATAACAGGAGATTTTCACAAGCTCAAATCTAATGGTGATTAAGAGCAGACTGTATGCAGTTTTATTGTGTTAGTTGGATTAATAAGTTTCAGAAATTGAAGTCCTTGTGGAAGAATGTTCTTCATCTAAAAGTTTCTCTAACTTGCTGTATTCTTCTATTAGATTGTGATAAACAATGCAGCAGGCAATTTTATTTCTCCCACCGAAAGATTGTCCCCTAATGCATGGAAGACCATCACTGACATAGTTCTGAATGGCACAGCCTTCGTGACCCTGGAAATTGGGAAGCAACTAATTAAAGCACAGAAAGGTAGGACTATGTATTCTTCTTTGTTCACTGTGCCCACTGTGTGTGGGTTCCGTGTGAAGCCCTGGGGCCCTGATCGAAGTCAGTAGGGCAGTATTTGCACTCAGACAATTGTAGTCTCACAGAGAGTAAAGATCCTTTAGTCATTATTATGTGCTGTGATGAGCTTTGATTACTGTTTTGAAGGCATTGGGATTCCAGGACAGGAGTGACCATCTCTCCCTTGGATGACTGTCAGGTTTTCAGAGATGGTTAGAGTCTGGAAGGAGAGCAGTAGGAAATGGGATGGGAGGTAGGCTGGGTGTAATTGGGAACATTCCCAGTGGGAAATTTGGTGTTGATTCTGAAGCAAACAGGGTTATTTCCTTAGGATCTCTCAAAGTTGTCTCATAAAGGATGTGACTGGTTGGAAAGGTTATGGCAAAGTATGGGGGTGGAAAAGATGAGGGGATCATTCAGGGATGGCTGATTTCTTCTGGCACATAAGTGGGTGGCATGAGGGATAAAGCAGGATGTTTAGAAGATAAGGCTTTACTGATCAGATGAGGGGTTTTACGTGGTGAGTTGCCTGGGTAAGGAAAACCACAGGGAGGCTGAGACACTGGAGGGACAATCTGTTTATAGGGGGTTACTACAAGGACATTTGTTTTTAGTCCCGTGAACCAGCTTCTGGATAAAAGTCCATGCATATGAATAGTAGGTACATGTGTACATGTGTGTCTAGAACAGTGTGTGTGTATTCATCTAGCATACTTACTGGTATTCGTGCACCAGCCTCTGGTGACACAGGACAAAACATTGTCCCTGAGGAATGTGGGGGGGGGGCTAAAGAAGGGAGGTATTTTCTCAGAGAGGGAATATTTTTAGATGCTCCAAAGGGAAGGGTTCTTGTGTTGTTCCCTGAAGGACATCCTTCAGGGCTTGAAGCCTGGGGCTAGCCAGCTTTCTTACTCTGTGTAGTATGGGTAGTTCTCAGACCAGCTTGGGGAAGGGTGTCAAGATGGGTGGAAGGCATTGGTCAGACACCAGCTTTATGTGTGTGCTGAGAACACCTGCCCTTTATCCAGACTCTCACTGAAATTCAAACCCAGACTACTCATTCCCACCACACAAAGGGGATATGAACTAGGTTGGAGTTTGACTGGGTTTCTGTTATTGATTTTTCAGAAGGGATGAGTGATGGGGAGGGGAGACAGAAGCATGGGCTGACCCCTCTTTCTCCCTTCTGCCCCAGCAACTTGGTCTCTGTATTTCTTTCTTTTTTTTTTTTTTTTTGCTTTCTTTTCTCATTTTTATTCAGTTTGCACAATGGAATAGCTCAATTATTTTTCACTCATCATTTAAAATAAATGCATACATATATATTTAGCAAAAAAATTGAAGTCCATTTGTAAACTATAAATGATAAATCATAATATTTATTTCAATGTTTTAAAATTTGGACTTCTTATAATGTACATTTAAAATAAGTAATTTTATAAAATTTTCAATGGTAGAGGGTAATAATTATCCAAACATTGGGAAAGATTTTATTTAACAGAATATTTTGGTGCTTTTTGAGTACATTATTAATTTTTTAAATATATTTTATTGATTATATTGTTACAATAGTTCCAATTTTTTACCATTTGCTCCCCTCTGCCCAGCAACATCACTCTCCCAGCAATCCCGGACCCCCCGCACCCAGTCCATGAACATGGGTCATACATGCAAGGTCTCTGGCTTCACCCTTTCCTATATTATTCTTAAAAAAAAAAAAATTTAATTAATTATTTTAACAATAAAAAATAACAATCCCTCCCTCTCAGGCTTAAGACCCTTTATAATCTTATAAAGGACAATGAGTGACGGTCTCGAGCTCCTCCAGCTGCTTCAAGTTGGACATGGTCGTCGTCCTACCTACCCTTGGGTCCAGAAATCCCTAATAAGAGTGGGGGTGTGGAAGGCAGAGTGGCCTTCCCATATGGGGAAAGATCATGCTGACTTCAGATCAGTTGGCTGTCTCCAGACAACGGCGTGCTTGATTTAACAGGCTGGCATCCTTGTTGTATTCTGGGGGCAACAGATTTGGCAACAGGGTTAAAAGACATTATTCAATCCATAAACACTAGATGAAAAAAGGCAGGGATTAATTTTTCAATGTCCCACATTAGGGGAAAAAAAAAAAACGGGGCTTCTTTGGAGGAAGGTGTGTCAGGCACATCTCACCTGCCCAAAACCCTTTTGCCTATTATACTTAGTTTGGGCTGAGGGAAATATTTTAGGTTTCTCCCCTTTCAGACCTCTGGGCCCTTTCTGTCCAAGCCATTAGGATAGAAAAGTGAAACCAGTTTTAAAGTGAAGCCCACAGACCACCCCATACTTCACCAACCCAGCCACTTAGTTCAGCCAAACCATTGAGTCTCAGGAAGCAGCGATGCAGACAGGATTATGTGAGGCCTATACATACAGACAATCACTTAGGTAATGAGATCATAGACTTATGCCCTTCGAAAACAAAAAAACACATGTTAATTTATATAACATAACCGACAAACAAGTCTCTAAATCTGTAAGACTGTCTTATTGGAAAGACATCCAGTTGCAAGGCATTTGACATTCTTCTTGCCTGTAAATTAAACATCTTTGATGATACCACAGACATAGTTTAACTTTCAAATGAAAACATATTTTAAGTGAAAAAGAAACTTTAAAGACGGTTAGCTGCACTACTTTATAGTCCACCACTGAGCATTGAGATTTTCCTTGAATCACGATTTTTCTCCTTAAGATTACCCTCCTTATTATTAAAGGGACTGCATTAAGTCCATTTTTAATTAATTCTGTTCATTTGCATAAACACAACAAGAGCAGCAAATGATCACTTATAATCTTTAGTTCTGTTTTGCTGGAACTGACACAAGAAACATTTAGGGTGACCTTCAGTCTGCCCTTCAGGGCACAGAAGCTGAGCCTCACCTGTAAACACCTGTCTTTTCCAAGTCCTTCAGGTTTTCCATTGTGCCTTAAGGTCCCTTCTAGCCATCTTTCAGGAAAACAACCTTCATTCCTTCCCTGGAAAGATTGCTGTGGACCGCACAACCAACCATGGTACCAGGCCTTTTATCTCGTGGGCTTTTATTACCTTTGAATGTCAATACTAGTTCCTCAGGGCTTTTTGGTAACAACCAGAGCCCAAGCATGTCTCCTTTAGGCATGACATTCCAGTCAAAGTCTTGGTCAACAAAACCTCTATTAACAACTGGTCTTATTAGTTTTATGCAAAGAACCTTATGTCATTACTTCTTCAGAATGCCAAATTCTGGAGGGGTCAGATAGGGGAGAAAAATATACAGTGTGAAGGAAAATCCTTGTCCTTCTAATATTCACTGAACTGGCATTTCCATTCTTTATATTTTCATTTTTTCCCCCCACTAAAAATTTTTTTGTTTGTTTTTCAATTACAGTTGTCCCACTTTTTTTCCCTCTTGCTTCCCTGCACCCTGCCCACCCCTTCTCCCAGTCATTCCCCACCCAGTCGTCCATGTTCGTGGGTCATTTATACATGTTCTTTGACTAGACCCTTCCCCTTCTTACCCTCTTCTCTCCCTCCCCTCTTCCCCCTTGTTCCTGTTAGTTTATTCCTTGTTTACATACCTCTCATTCAATTTTGCTCATTTGTTTGTGTTGTTCATTAGTTTCCTGTAATAGATGATAGCATAAGGTATTTTTATTTCATTGCATGGCTGATTTCACTAAGAATAATTTTCTCTAGTTCCATCCATGTTGTTGCAAATGGTAGAAGTTTCTTCTTTTTTCTGCTACATGGTACTCCATTGTGTAAATGTACCGCAGTTTTTTGATCCACTCATCTACAGATGGGCACTTAGGCTGTTTTCAGCACTTGGCTATTGTCAATAGAGCTGCTATGGACATAGGGGTGCATAGGTCCTTTCGATTTGGTGTTTCAGGATTTTTCAGATATAATCCGGGCGATGGAATTGCTGTGAGATGATAGCTCATTTTGGTTTTAACTTGCATTTCCCAGATGATTAGTGTTGTGGAGCATCTTTTCAGGTCTATTGGCCTCTCTATGCTCTCTTCAGATACATATCTATGCAGGTATTCTGCCCATTTTTTAATTGGATTGTTTGGGGGTTTTTGGTATTAAATTATGAATTCTTTATATATTTTAGATATTAACCCCATATTGGATATATAATTTGTGAATGTGTTCTCCCATTCAGTAGGTTGTCTCTTTGTTTTGTTAATGGTTTCCTTTGCTGTGCAGAAGCTTTTTAGTTTGATGTAGTCCCTTTTGTTTATTTTTGCTTTTGTTTCCCTGTCCAAGGAGACTTATCCAAAAAGATACTTCTAAGAGCAATGTCAGATTTAGCTGTATTGTTAATTCTATGTCCTTTTAAAATTCCAGGAGCAGCATTTCTTTCCATCACCACCATCTATGCTGAGACTGGGTCAGGCTTTGTGGTGCCCAGCGCTTCTGCCAAAGCTGGAGTGGAAGCCCTGAACAAGTGAGTACACCCATGTTACTCCTGTCACAAATGATAAATACTGGCCTTTGGTAGCACGTGGGACTAAATTCCTGCTGAAGTCTCCATCTGGAAAAAAGTGAAACAGAGCTTAATTTGGATCCACCAGGAGACAGACATCCTATCTCCTAGATGAGGGCGGCTCTCCACAGCAGCACCGTCTAGTGGAACTTTCTTAGTACTTCCGCATTACCCAAGAGCCATATGTGAATTGTGGCTACTGTGACTGAGAAACTGAATTTTATTTAACTTTAATTACCTTAAAATTAAAAGTACACAGCCTTGGGTGTCTAGTGGCTACTGTATTATTCAGCACATGACTACAGCCTTCTTGTTCCCTTCACTGGTGCCCTACCTTTCCCTGAAACACACCTGCACCCTTTCGTTGTGAGACCAACAGGGCTAACATAGACCAGTGACGATTTGCCAGGTTCTGTGACCATTTATCAGCAGCATGAGTGCTTTTTGAGTCTTCACCACCAATCTTTTCCACTGTTTTTGTTGAGATGCAGGTTCTTGGTGGTGCTTATCTGGCTTACTGTAACCCTGTAATATGTTTCTCTGCGATCAGTCTCCTCCCTCTTTCTGTTTTATTTATATTTTCCCACCAGAATCATCTTTCTAAAAATATATATCTGCTTATGGTACTCTCTTGCTAAAACCTTACATCATTTTTCTATTACTCTTTGGAATTAAATGCTTTCTGAACAGACTTACCCTTGGCTCTGTTTATTTGTTGATTTACTGAATAAATGTTTACTGTGTGCCAGGCACTGCCCTGGGTACCGAGGAAATGATGGTGATGGGGGCAGAGCCAGCTGCATCCTCATCTGATCCCATGTTCTCACACCATAGTTGTACTGGGCTCTCATTTTCCTTCACCTGTTCCACGCCTCCTTAAACACACTATGCAGTGTCACACCTCTGTGCCCAGTTCTGCTCCTGTTGGAATTTGTGGTGATACTTTGCATTGTGTAGCCCGCTCTGGGATGTTTTCTCTCATTTCTCTGGAACAGAATTAATTGTTCTCTACTCTGTGCACTCTGAAAACTGTTCCAATCTAGTGGGAAGACTAATATTCTAAGAAAAAAATGCCATCCAGTGTTGTTGATTCTGAGATACAGGCCATGGACCAATACAGTGGGGGCACAGAGAGGGGCATCAGGGACAATTTTGCACATGCCATTAGAGCACTGACTTCCCACAGCCACATGTGACCATTTACCTTCACACACACATTGCAGCAGGACCTGGAACACCACTGGGCTCAGTGTCACCTTCACACTCATTATGGTGGTACCCAGAACATAGTTAGGTTCAGGGTCACCTTTGTATACTCATTCTGGCAGGGCCAGGAACACAGTCAAGTTCAGTGTCATCTTTGTTCACTCATTGCAGTGGCTTCTAGAATGCTGTGGGGCTCGGTACCCCTTCGCACACTTATTGTGGTGAGATCTGGGGCACAGCAGGACTCAGCGTCACATTCACACACTCAGTGCGGCAGAATCTGGAACACAGGCTCAGTGCCACCTTTGCACACTCATCATGGTGGGATCCGAAACACAGCTGGGCTCATTGTCACCACTGCACACATCACAGCAGGATCCAGAACATAGCAAGGCTCAGTGTCATTTTTGCATACTCAATGTTGCAGGATCTGGAACACAGCTGGGCTCAGTGCTTGCGGAGCTGCTTGATTTCTCTTTTTCCTATAGTAGTCTCAACATACTTTTTTAAAATTTTATTTTATTTTTGCATTTAAATGTCATACATATTTGTTTCAGATAAAAAGAAATACTAATTTACTCAGAAATCGAATCTTTGTCTGAATAGAAATAATTACCTATTTTTATAAGTTCAAATGGTATTGGAAATAAGGGATTGGAACTTGACTATTTCAGAAATATCTATACAATATCAAACTTGTTTTGTTTTGACCTTTCAATCTTGTTAGAAGTTTCAATTTTGTGTCCTTTAAGGGCCTTAATTCTGGGCAGCTTTTTTTGTATCACAACATAGTGATTTCCCATAGTGGGTGCTCAGTAAATGTGTGCCTCTCTCTGCAGCTGAATCCCTATCCCCTTACTTCTCCTACATGTGCTACACGGTCATCCTGGATAGGGTTGATAGGTCCCTAATCCTGTATGCTGTCTAGCCTTTCTCCTTTACTCCTACTGGCCCAATGCCTAGTCATCTTTCTGATATCTTCCATCCTCTCCTTCCCCCTGGCCCAACATAAACTTCTAATCCTCTTAAAGTGTCTGCTCAAGTGTTACCTCCTTAGGGAAGCCTTCCAGTTCCCCCTCGTAGACTTAGGCACTTCTTTCTTTAAGCAGCCATGACACACATTACTCACTTCTCAGGACAGTAAATCATTCATCATACAACCAAGAAAGAGGGACTGTACTCATAACAGCACATCTATGGGTTGAACAGAGTGATGGTGACATATGTTGAGCATGTTCTCATTGGCATCCTGATGTGCAGAGTGAGCAGACATGATGGGTTCTATCATGTCACAACAGTTCCTCAGATGCAGCTCATTATCGAGAACCAGCATTGGGTGGACTTACCTGGGCACCTCTGAGAAGAGAGGACACCTCTCCTCCAGGCAGTCTCCTTACTGGGTTGCTCAGCATTTCACAGGACACTACAGACTGCTTGACTCAGGAATTCTACTGAGCATGAAGGCACTATGTCCCCATCAGATTTCATGCAGTAGGTACAGAGGACTCACCTAGTGGAGATGTGGTCATGAACTGTCAGAGCACCATGCAGAAAAGCAACTTTTGTATATGATTTGTGTGAAAAACACGCAGCCCACTCATTGTTCTAAGTACTCCTGAGGATTAACTCAGACAAGACTGTTTGACACACATACCCCTTCTAGAACTGGCTGCTGAAGGAATACTGTCAGGACACAGGAATGGGTATGTCACAGTTTCATAAAAATGTATTCCCTTGTATCTATTATGAGGAGACATTGTCTTAAGGACAGGATTTTATTACATAACTTTTCTTTTATATAGCTTACAAGAAATGCTCTTTTTGTCATTTATCAGAAACAGCATGCTTTTCCTGATAAATTGGCTTGTTTTTTTATTAAGGGCACTGTACATTGTGTAACTGACTAGACTCACCTTTCTGTGTAGCATCATGGAAAGAGTGACACAAATTTGTAACACTCCTGTTGTAATTATGTGGACTCTCACAATATGTTTAGGTACTAGTTCTATTCGTTGCCCTGTTATATTTCTTTATAATTGTTCCTTTTTCTTTATTACTTTCAAATTATCTTTTCTTTCTTATTTGCATTATATATATTCTTGTAAGTTACCTTAAGCCAGTTTTTAAGACTGCATTAAGTGTATACACATGAAGATAAAGTCCTAAAATAAATTTAGGTAATAAAGTTAGACCTTTCTGTCCAGTAGGTTTTTCACACAGGTTGTTTTCAAGTTCCATGTTTGCTATTGGTGTTATATTTGCTTCAGGGCACTTAGCAAGATTTGATTAGATTCCTGTTTCCTTTTTAGTGCAGTTCAACAATGGTATTAAAGCCTAGTTAACCATGTACATGGTCAATATTTTTTATCTTTCTAACCCATTCCTTACATAATTCAAGCACCTGTGAAGTCACAAATATAATCCAATATACTGTCATAATTACACTGAAACTGTAAATACAGGACTGACTTCAGAACATGAGGGGTCATGCTTCTCTCATGGTTTTATGCCCAGTATTAATACCTGCTCGAGATGTGAGTGTTGATACTGTACTTGGTTCTGAAATGTGAATAGCAGAATGATTATGGACATAACAATGTAAATGACAGTGTAGCAGTGACCAAGGGCATGAACTCTGAATCAAGACCACTAAGATGACTCATTAGCCATAGTGATTTATTATTGAACTTTTGTGCTTTAGCTGCCTTGTCTGTAACACAGAGATAATAATAGTACTTGTCAACTGATGTAGTTATTATTATTTTTAACATAGTCTAAATTTTGTGTGGTTTATTTTAAATTTTAGGTCTTTGGCTGCTGAATGGGGCAAGTATGGAATGCGATTTAATGTGATTCAACCAGGACCTATAAAAACCAAAGTAAGTCACAGTTTGCTTGCTATCACCTTGTGAGTGGTTAAGGAATGAAACATGAATGGATATATTCTGATTGTGAGTGAAGGACTTTCAGGGAGGCCTGAGCTTGGAACATTGGTGGTAGGAAGGGGTTTTGCATCATCCAATCTGAGAAATAAGAGGGGCAGAGGTTCAGCATTATGACTATCATGTTGGTTTCAGTGTCTTCATCTACTGGAATCTTTTATGCCATTAATTTGCTTCAATGATTTGTTTCTATCTCATAGTTATTAATTTTTACCATGTTTTAAAGATTCTCACTTTGACGTGCTTTTTTAAAAATAATGGAAATCTATATTTTAGTTTAAGAAGTGCTATAGAAATGGATCCTGGAGGCCTGGTCTTACTCTAGATAGCATTTCTTTGACTCTTGTCTGTGCCTGTTCACTTGTAACACTCACTGTGCATGTCATGTGATTCCCATCTGATTAAACCTTTCTGACTGCATACATTTCTTCTGCATCAGTAATCCTGCAGAAACTCCTGCAGCTCAAGATCCTCACTAACACCATTACAGGTGGTGCTCTGCTCCCTCACCTTACCCCAAATGATATCACTCTCACATTTTTTGTTTTTATGTAGAGCAGGAATTTATAATTCCAGCTGGGATATAGTTGGAAGGCTGAAGTGATGTTTGGTAACTTGTTCTAGGTGTAGAAACACATTGGAAGATAATGCTAAGGAGCATTTGGGTTGTAGGTGGTTCTGGGGTATTAAATATTAACATCGAAATGGCTGTATTAGTTTATTTGACAGTTTAAAGGGTGGAAAATGTAAAGAAAAAACATCAGAGAATGAAATGCCATTGAATAGCTTATTTGGCACTGTAGTAATAGTCTAATGCAGGTAATTGAAAATAACTCAAAAGCTTATGTCCAAACACATGATCAGTGTGGCATTGTGCTAGCACTCTTTGAAAAGAAGCTTCATTCTAGAATCTCAATCTAGGAAGGATCCCCTGCATTTTACTATTTATTTAATATTTACTGAGTGCCTACTGTGTGCAAAGGTGCTGAGAAAGATAGAAAAAAGTTTGTGACAGTGTTTGTAGTAGAGGTATGAATAACAAGCATATGGTTTTAAAGAGATTAAAGGAAACCAAAGTATAGAAACTCCTAGAGTGACCCGGCTCAAGGGTCATTCATGTCGTCACCTCCAGGCTCTAGTGCAGCAAAGTCCAGGCCTTCTGTTCTTCCAGGAATGTCCATACCCAACCGTGGTCTACTCCTCACCATCACAGGAAGCAGAAATTGTTTTCTTCATTTCCTATTATTTGAGAAGAAAGGAGAAGAAAAGGAATTTCCTCTTAGATATTTCCTACTTGAGTCATTTTCTGTGTTTGCTAAGTCACACAACTGTGGCCCCTTGACTCCCACACACTAAGCTTTTGCATATCAGTGTAGTGTCATAACCTTTACTCGTTTGATGCTTACAGCAATTATGTGAGGTAGCTGAGATAAGTATCCTGATTTTACAGAGGAAGAAACTGAGGTTAAAAAAGTTACACTTTCTAGTGATTTTTTTAAGGTCCATATTATAGAAAATGACCTGTTTTGTGCTAAGTTAATGTGGAAGAATTTGGCAAACTCTGTTGCTTATAAAGTCCAAGATATGAACAGGCTGCCATAGTAACATTCCATTTTATGCAAGTTTATTCTTAAATGAAAAAGGGGTTTCATTAAAAAAATTCAATCTAAATTTTTTTTTTTTTTTTTAATTTTTAAGGGTGCCTTTAGCCGTCTGGACCCAACTGGAGCATTTGAGAAAGAAATGGTCGACAGAATTCCCTGTGGTCGCCTGGGGACTGTGGAAGAGCTTGCCAATCTTGCTGCTTTTCTGTGCAGTGATTATGCTTCTTGGATTAATGGGGCTGTAAACACTCTTTTCTCTTCACTTTGGGGAGGTGGATGTGGGGGTAGAGGGAGGCATACTGTGGAACTAAACTTGATGTTGAATTCAGATATGATTTAAAATATTTATTTTGCTTTACATAATATCCAAATATTAATATACATTGTTTAGCCAACAGAATTGACTCATCCATAAATTAATTTTATTAAGTGAAAATTACTCTGGTAGATGTGTCTTTAAGGTGATCTTTAAGACTGGGAAGAACTTGAAATTGTAGAGATGGTAGAGAGAAGACTCTAAAGAAAATAAATCAATTTAGGTTTAATCATCAGTTCTGTCTTTCAAACTTCAGTTGTGATTGAAAGTGCCAAGGATGGGGAAGTGGCTAATGATTCAGAAACTTGAAAAAGGAGTTAGTTTCAGAGTTTTTATTTTTTATTTTCAGGTCATTAGATTTGATGGTGGAGAGGAAGTATTTATTTCAGGGGAATTCAACAGCCTAAGGAAGGTAATGCCATTTTTGAATATAATATAATATTAGAAGCAAGGATACTAAGCTTTAAAAACATGCAAGAACCACATTAAACTGATCTTTCTTTTTGTTTGAGGTCACCAAGGAGCAGTGGGACACCATAGAAGGACTAATCAGGAAGACAAAAGGCTCCTAAGACACTCTGGCCTTCGTCTTGGTTGCTATGGAAATGACAAAAACTGCCTATAATCTTTTGAATATTTTCAGGTCTAATAAATTGTTAACTGACATTCATTGAACGCGTGCTATGTGCCAGGTCAGTGGTAGGTACACATTGTATATCCAAAGATATATGAGGTGGGATCTCATTTCTTTAAAATTATTTTAAAAATAAAAAAGAGTGAAAAAGGTGAAGGCTTTGATAGAGGTAAAAAGGTGATTCGAAGTGCAAGAAAAGGGACCTGAGAAAGTGAGGAGACTCTTAGTGGTGGAAGTAGCATTTGAGCTACATATTAAATCATGTCCATGTGATAAGTCACAAAAGGAAGAAAATCGAGGTTCTGGGATGGATTTAATGGACTCTGCCTTTCCTATATAGTTTTTTTTCACTTGACCTGTAAGTTATCCTATTTGGATAGCTCAATATTAAGTCAAACAAATTTGTAGCCAGGAATTCTATTTGGTACTAAGGAAAAAATATGACTGATCTACAGCCTTTGCCCTCTAGAAACTCACTGTCAGGATAGACAGATCTGTAAATAATTATTTATGACGCATTGTGATAAGTACCGTTCCACCAGTAGTAATGTGTGCAGGAGGAAGTAACTCATTCTGTCTCCAGATTTCAAAGAAGACGATACCAAAGAGGTCGAATTCTGCCTCAGATTCAAAGAGAAATAGATTATCTTTGTAGAGAAGATGCACAAAGCTTATAAAATATTTTTGTGTATCATTTCATTTCAGTTCATATTTGGCTTGACTAATTTGTCATCCTGAGAATCAAATAATAAGAAAGCCACAGTCTCAGGCCTATGTAGCTATAATTTTGAGCTAATATTTTTAAAAGATCTATTTTACTTTCACAGAAATCACTCATTTCATACTCAGCAAACTGACTGTCCCCACTGCCCAGCTTTCCAGAAGAGGGCAGTAGCTTGTACCTTGCCTCCTCTGAATGGATCTACCACAGAGTCTGGTTCCTCTGTTTGAGTATATATGCTCTAAGCCCACATGGAAACCCTTATTGCACCAGCAGTTAGGTGTGTACACAGATGGGTCTGTTCTAGTTTTGGAAGAAGTAGCTTTGACATCCCACTGTACCAGCTTTGACCTGGTTTTTTAGGATATCATCCTTTTTTCGTCTTCTTTAAATTATAGATACCTCTGTGGTTTAGGAAAAATACAGTGCCACTATTTATATAAATGACCTTGTATAAGTTACATCACTTCTTATTTTCTTCATTATAAATTCAGGACTACTTCATAGGGCTCTTATGAGGATTAAGTGAGATGCAAGAAATAAAAACACCATGGAAAATGTAAAACATATATGTGAAAGGTAGATCCTCCTTTCTGAGACATGGTTGTCATAGACAATGTGAGAATACAAAAGAATAGAGAGGATAAAAAACTATCTTTCTGAAGAAAACTTCTGTTAATACTTTTGGTATATTTGTTTTCAGACTTTACCTTTTAATTTAATTTGTATTTATATAAAAGTAATTTGTATATTTTACACAAAAGTACTACCATAGTGCCTGCTCTGACGGTCTCTTCTCATAGTAGCCATCTTCAGCCCTTTTAACTGCCCCCCCCAGAATATATACTCTTTCTCACCATTAATTCAACAAATATAACTATATCCCTATTTTTGGTAAAATTAACATTATGTTTATAATTTTATAACTTTATAAATATTGGTTTTTGTCACAATATTTTTGTAACCTCCCTTTTTTTTGAACAGTTGAGATTGTATGATAAATCAGATTCTGTTTTTTTTCATAAATATGATTTTTTCACATTTCATTGTTTATATTTATCATTTTAATTCTTTATCTTTGGAATTAGGTTATTTTTTATTTTTCAGTGTAATATGTAAACCTGGGAAGAACTCCTTGGGCATAAAACATTTTTAGAACTTGGACTTATTTCCTCATGATGGATTCCTGGAAATATTGTTATTAATTAAAGGTTATGAAGCTTTTAAAGACCCTTGACATACATTTCCAAATTGTTATTCCTAAGGTTTTTATGGGTTTGTGTGATAGTGCCAATTTCAACAAATACCTACCAACATGGTGTCTTCTCACTTTCAAACTACCAACTTTATGAGTAAAAAATGATAGTTCCTTCAAACATATTTATTTATTTATTGAATACTTTTCTACTCTTTTAACCTATTGGGTCTTACTGTGGCAGTGTAAAATTTTTGATTTGTCTGAGCTTGTATACAATTTTTTCTTGTATCAATCATCTGTTAGCATTTGCTTCATTATTTGTATTAACAAATAATGAAAGAGTGAGCAAAGCTTGCAAGCATGGAAAAAGGACAGAAAAGAGATCATGGGATATCAATTGACTGAAAGTTATCCTTAAGGAAGAAATTTCTTCGGAAGTCTGAAAGAGAAATATTATTGATGCACAGTCACTATATTTGGTGACATACCACGTTTGAGCTGTAATCATATCAATGTTTACCTTAAGAATCATAATGTTGTCACTCCAGTTAGTACCTTTGCTAACAGTCTTCTTCTACTGCACTGTTGGAAGAGCTAATACTTAGAAAATTACAGTGAGGATTATTGGTAACAATATCACTCATCTGACAATGTATGAAAGCACCTCCAGGAAATGTTTCAGGTATGGAGTAACAGGTATTTCATTATGGTTCTTGTTGAAAACTAAATCAGTAGAAATTTAAGTGATTTTGAATAATAAAATTTTAGAGCTGGGAGAGCCTAGAAGATACTATTCTCAACCCCTTGGTTGTACAGTTAAGGGAACTAAGGCCATCATAGATGTGACTTGCCCAAAGTCACGGTCAAGCTTATGTTTCCTGCCCATTTGGACCAATTTCTTGGGATCCTGATTTAAACAAACAAACAGTAATAGGGTCTTCATGAAATATGGTTCTATTGCAAATGTCTTTCTGGGGGAAAAACCTATTATTTTTCTTTTGTTCTTGATCAACATTATTTTGTTCCTTGAATATAAAAATTATTATACTTTCATAGATTCATTCTCAACCTCAATCCCTTTAATTTTGTTCTAAGATCTTACATTTCTCAACTGTGAAGTAAATAATTGTTGGGTTAAAGGTAGAACATGTGAAATATATGTTTTTGAGGAAGATCCTGCCTGCTCTTCCCCAGGCACACTGTTTCCTCCACCCAGGTCACACACCATGAATGGTTCAGCCTTTTACTTGATGCAGGACAAAAAAAAAGGACATAAATCACAAATTATTACAAGATGAATACATGTGAGTAGCCACTGCCCAAGGAAGAAATGCCACTAGGAGTTGAAGCTTTGCTGTGTCCCATCAAGACTCTTCTGTGCCTGAAAGGAAGCAGTGTTGTTTTATAGCAGGGCCAGCTGCTTTGAGAGCTGGTGTCAATGGAATCACCTGGTATTCTCTGTTTCTGCCTTTTCTCTGCATAGCAGTTCATTTTGCATCCTCTTTGTTACAACCTCCCAGTGTGTGAGTGAAAGATATAGTTGCCTTGTCCATTGGGCTGATGAACTAGAGGGACGTTGGTGTGAGGGACATGTTTTCAGAGAGTGGATTCTGCTACCTGGTCCAGCATCTTCTTCATTTAACGGCTGGCCCCCCACCCTCCCTCAGGCAGGCTTTGTCCATTGTGTTCCGACTACACTGTCCTTGGCATCCAAATCTCAATCTTGGCCTTTGTGATGGGTGTAGGATCGCCTTCTCCTTATTTCTGATAACCTCGGTGACTTCCATTGGACATCCTTTTATTGTGGAAAGCTTGCTTTCTTAACCAATTTTCTGTTGGGTGGCATTTTTGAAATTTATTTGTGGAATTGATGTGCACGTGCTTTGGACATGCGCCTTTGTCAGCTGTACATGCTCTAGATTGTTTGGGATCATGAGGAGGGAGTGACCCTCGGTGAACCCGAGCTGCACCAGCCAATGGGCACCCTTCAGGCTCCCAGCTGTGGTATGTGGGTTCTGCCCAGCTTTCCACAGACGAAGTAGTTTTTAGGGACACAGCCTCCAGAGCCAAAAGGGTGGAAGTAAAAGAACTGTGTAGCAAATGACATAGGGCCTCTGTACAGACGCTCTGGTCCATGGCCCTGATTCCCTGGTTGGACCAGGACCTGCATCCTCCATGTCTGGTCATAGGCAGGCCCATCCTGCGCAGCACCTTCTCCGCGCATGGTTGCATCTCAGCTCTCACTGCCTCTGCCGACAGTACTTCAGGTGTGAACCTGTACAGCTTCTCCGCTTGTCTCCATCGCTGTCAGTAAGAGGCTGTCTGCGAGGTTACCATGCCAGTTTTGCCCGAGAGTAATGGTCGCTGAGGTCACTGCGCTGGCTCTGCATGGGAGAGATGGTCACTGTGGTCACTGTGCAGCCTTTGACCGGGAGTGACGGCCACTGTGCTAATTAGTCACTGGAGTAATGGTCATTGCAGTCACCTTGCAGACTTAGCCCAGCTGTGACAGTCCCCTCAGCCAGCAACGATTGGTGTCAGGGGCCTTGGGCACAGACACCCCAGCTGTGTCCTCTCTGCTGTGACACAGCTTCCTGCTGACAGTCCCAGGCCCTGGTGATGAGATGGAGGGAGCTGTGTGTCCCTCCTGTTCCTGTGAAGATCCTTAATGAAGAAACATTTAAAGTTAGTTGGATTAAAAAACTCCAAATATTTGGACTTTTGAAGTTTCTTTGTATGACCCTCCTATTGGAGGCACTTGTCCCTTCCATGAGGCATCAGCAAGACAGGGTGGGAGGTATTCCATAGTGGGTAAGTGCCACCAATGTTTTCAACATAAATACAAGAGGTTAGCTTCACTTTTCTCCTTATTCATCATCAGTGGCTCACTCACCAGCAGTGAAGCCCCTGCCACCCACATGGTTTTATAAATTCCATTTTTGCATAGATGTCCTCTTTGTTCATTCAGGAATAAGACATACAACTTTTTAAATGTTATTTCTATGAATTAAGAAATTTGGCACTGAATTCTTAGATAAGGTCACTGAAGCTGACTCAGGACCACAGACTCCGAACTCCTGGATATGAAGACTTTCACAGTAGGAGTCACAACTGCCACTGGGACTGACCCAGAGTGGGACCTTCCAGCAACAGACACACAGACTATAACTTGGGGATCAAAGGATGTGTTAAATCTCCTTTTATAAAAAAGCTGAATGGTTACACTAACATTTCTTTTCATATGTTAAACTTATTTGAAACTATTTGCAAATAGAAATACAATTATTTTGAGTGCTCATGTCAACATGAAATAGAGAATTCACAGAATACATAGTTATTGATATAAGACTCAACAATCAGAGTGCTATGATTTTACATTAGAATTCAGTGATGTACTAAAAAGTAAAGTTGTTAGAACTAGAATGTAATTTTGGAGGCAGCAGAATGCTTGGTGGGAATGAACACTTCTGTGTGGAAAGAAATTCCAGGAAGGACACAAACTAGACACTAGGATATTCAGCACATATATTTTAATCAGAGATAATGCAGAATATGGCATAAAAACCATATTTTACTAAAATAATTATCATCTGAAGCATGTGACAACAGTTTATAAATGGGTTGAGGCCATACTCTCTGACAGAGGGCTTGTTGAAAATGCAGACACATTTTCATACACATTTACACATCGTCTAGCACTGTCTTGTCATCACATCACCTTGAACCAGTAGATGGCTGTGGGTGCAAGCAGGAGATGTGTTGATTAACTAAATCTTGTCATCATAGAGCCACATGAACTAACTATGGATAGATATTTTGGTATTTTAGATGCAAAAGCACATTCCTCTTAATTGGAAATACAGCTTAAAACAATTTTGTGCCATAGACTTATGATTGTCTGAAATAAGAATGCTTCAGTGAAAAATTTGCATGAACACATCATAGACTAGAACTTTAGAGATTAATCCTTGTGGAATTTTTAGGGAAATCTCCAGGTCTATGTATGAAAGCAAGAATATGTCAGGTTATTTTTTAAATGGGTGTATTGACTGGCCTATGCATAGACAATCTCCTTTTCAGTGTGGTTACAAAATCTGTACATTTCAAACAGTATAGAAACAAGCAGAAAAGACTGCCACACACCCTGGGAAGTTATCTATATGCAGTTAAATTTACACATATAAAAGGAAATACAGACTACTCCCTTATAGTACACAGTTATTTTTTAGATACAGTGTATCACTAGTGAGTGGCTGTGGTCACAACCCTAGTTGTCCCCAGCACAAAGAATGAGGGCGAGGTCAGTCCGGTACAGCTTCCCTCCATCTGACAAGGCCATGATGCTCTTCTTGTAGGTGGGGATGTTGTTACTGTCCAGATCCTGCACAAAACACAGAGGGCATGCGGTCCAGTTACATGTTTCCACCATGGCCCAGTGAAAAAATTTGACATGAAAACTGTTCTTTACATCGATCCATTGAGAGAAGTTGGATTATTTCTTACACAAATGTGGGTAATCACAAGGTTGTTTTAAAATATTTTAATCACATTACCAAATCAGAGTAAGACTTGAAATCTACTTCTGCTCCTCTGTAAATGTTTAGAGTTCCAAAAGTGGTGTGTGCTTGTGTCTGGATGGATCCTTAAAGTCTGCCTAGGAGGTAAGTGCACAGTAACTAATTACCTGTTTGTTTTTCTCGCACAGATCCCTCAGTAAAGCGTCCAGTTCATTTTCATCTATGTATCCATTGCCGTCCTGAGGGAGGAGAAACAGAGCAGGTACCCCAATACTATCGCAATGAGGGGCAATGCAAACAACTGGAATGCTCAGAAAATCCCCTCCTGCGTCCTGGGCAGTTTTCTAACCCTTTTGTTGGATCCCCACATTTCTGATTGCTCCAAAGTTCCAAAATAGATCTGAAGTGCCTTTCATTCAACACCTTACATTTGTAACATACTTTGACCTTTTCAAAAAGCTTCACATTTAATGTTTCACTTCATGTTCACATCACCTCCTGTTGAAATAAGTGGTCACCATATATTTATATGAGTGAGGACACGGAGGCCTGGGGGAGTCATGTGACTGGCCTGGTGTCACACTGGTTTGGGTCAGAGTACAGACTTTAGAGCAAGTAACAGAGGTTAACTAGTGGCCTTGCAAACAACCGTTATGCACACACACATGTATACGTGTGCATACAGATGGTGGTGCCTTCCACTAAATGAGGGGAATCTGCTGGATAGCTGGATATTTTTATTCAGATTAATCCTTATCCCACCTGGAGAGTGAGGGAACAGAGGGTCAGAGGATCCTCATAGCAGATAAGTCATAGTGTGGGTTTAGCATCAAGATTTTCCTAACTTGGAACACCACAATACATTTCCTATGATGAGAATAAATCAGCTGGGTGATTTTAATAGCTCATGTTGCTTTTAATATGAACCTTGTATTTGAGGTTTTCTTCCTCAGTCAGCATTTCCCAAATTCTAACGAATTATAGAAAAGAACAAACTTTTACCTGATCATATAACTCAAAAGCTTTATTGAACTCCTTCCCACACATTTTGACTCCCTGGAGGATAGAGAAGAAAGCAAAGTTTAAAATGTTGCTAGTAGATTTCATTGTGTTTTTCTCAGCCACTCTCCCACATTCTAACTGTTCAAGAAAAATACTACTTATAATAGAAAAAAAGAGAACTACCTGAAATTTAAGAAGAAAATTCTCCTGCACTGGTAGTAATCTTTTGAGAGAAAACATAACATTAATAGATTAGATTTTTCGACAAGGACAGCTTATGATTATAATATTTGCACAGTCCTAAACTCACCTGGCCATCTCAGTTAATTCCAGTTTCCCATCATTATTTGTATCAAATAATTTCAGCTGAAAGACAGAATGTCATTATTGTAGCCATTGAAGAATAGTTTATTGCATGAAGGAGAAGAAAATTCAAAATAAAGCAGTTTGAATTACCAATTACTTATATAAATAGCAAAGTTGTAGGAAATAGCATTTATTAAACTTTCAGTGCAAATTTTCAATTCTATAACTTGTGTAATTGCCAAAGTTCCTCAGAACAATTTAGAATAGTCAAACTTGGAGTAGTGATCTTAACTAGGCTTCTACAATACTGTCATTTATTTTTCTTGCAAATATGTGCATATACAGGAGTGGGAAAAAGTAGGTTTACTGTTGTAATGAATAAAAAACAAATAAATAATACAAGAATAAACAATATAAGAATAAATTTTATGTTTCACATACACTGTAAACCTACTTTTACCCACCCCTATATGTATCAAGATGTGGGGGAGATGCTGTCTGACAGTGTGCAGCATGTCCTGACTCTCCAAAACAATAGTATGAAAATAAATACTTGTTTTATCTTTTAGAGCATAACAGGGTCAACACAGAAGCAATAGTCAAATACTGTGAATAAATCCTTGGAGAAGAGAAGTTTTGAGTAATTTGGAATTGTTTTAGTTACACTTGGTTGCTGGATACTCTGTAAAGCTCCAAACCTGCCCATGGCATGTACACATACCACACACCAGACACACTGGGAGGAAGGTAGAAATACTGCTATGCTATATTAAATAGAGAATTATGTATGAAATATATGAAATATGTATACTAAATACGTGGAAAAGTGCATTATTTCTGTTCATAAAGGAATGTGATCATGGTCAGAATGGAGCTTCTTTAGGCATGTTGTGGTGGGAGGCAGATTTGTTCAGGGTCTTACACTGACACATTTTATAATTAATTGATCATCAGTTCTAATATTGTTTCACTAATAGCAGTACCAAGACACTGGACAACCAGATCACACAGTTTAGTGCCCGTAGGGAAATATTTCCTCACATATATATTTAAATTTTAATTAGTTCTTGATTAATTTGCTTCTCAGATTTGAACTGGTTTATGACATTTAATCAGATATGCCAGGCTAATCCAACAGGGGAAAACTCCCATCTGAGTGGTTTTAAAAAGGCTACTTCAAATTTCTATCTGGAAAGGAGTCTTTACTTTAAATAGATATCCCTTAAGATTGGTACAAAACAGAAAATTGGTAAATGTAGGTTATTGTCCTTTTCCCAAAAGTTAGTCAGTGCTTAGATCTGCCCTCTGTGACACAACTGGATGCTGATGCTTCGATGAGGACACTTCCTCACCACTTTATAATAAATGTCACTGTATAATGAATAAGGCAATAGTTAGGTTCTAGAAGTTTTTTCCCCCTCATTAAATAAGTGGACAGGCTGAAAGTGAATCTCAGTTAAGTCAAATATGTGTAACCAAATCCTTGACAAAATTACTCCTCAGGGTGACTAATCAATCTAATATAACATAGTTTTTATAATATGCACCTACATTTTCTGGATTATTTATTTAAATCCATGAGGTAAGAATTCACTGTATCTTTATAGTCCTTAAAGGATGGACATGTAAGTTTGTACTGATCTGGATAATGAAACTTTGAATTTCAAAAAGTAAACAAAATAATGTTGCCAAAATATTGGTGCATAGCTTAATCAGTTTAGGAAAAATCCTCTTAGTCCTAATGCTATAATGAATCAAAATTAGCAAACTTTACCCACCTGAAACTAACTTCAAGGGCATGGGATGATCCTATATGGGACTTCATAAATTTATTTGATGTTCATTCTTAAAACAGTAAGTGCCTGTGTGTAAGGCAGTTTTCTTGGCTCTATTTTCAACATTCTACAATAGATTTAACTTCTACTGTTCACCATAACATCAGAATAAAGGTATAGTTGCATTTCCTCACCCAAAGCACCAAGATAATATTCCAAAATAACAAAAAGCAAAAGAGGTAAAAATACCCATTTTTAGTGTCTCAACGAGTAAGGTAGCTATAAGTTCTTTTTAAATTCTAACAAAATCTATGATTTCCCAAGTAGTGATAAAAAAATGATTCAGAACATCTATAATAAAAGTTTTTAGTGATATAGTTTATATATCTATAATGTCACTTACATATGTATAAGTTACAGAATTTAGTTATATAATTATAATGGCTTTTAAGAAAAACCAGTGATTTTTAGATAGACAAAATTACCAACTCCACAAGAAGAGAAGTGCTCTTCTATTGAGCTTGCAGCATTGAAACTTACAAGGCCTTGGCATCATTACATATTTAGTTTTTCAAGTTAAATGGTACCTATGTGGCATGGTGCCCACACCATGGGTTACTTATTTCATTCTCTGCAGCCTGGGGATGAGCAAGGCTCTTGGCCACAGTCTTTTCAGGATCACTCTTACCATTAAGTCTGTATACTCGGCTAGTTTTATATCATCAACAGTCTTGTTTGCTTTTTCTAGCAGGTCCTTCAGAAAGTTCTGTTAAAACAGAGAACACTCAGATAAGTTTCATCAATAACAAACAGTATGCTTCTGCTTCACATGCTGTGAAGTGCTAAGAAAGTCTCTTTTTGAAGGTAGGACTGTATGAGGAGCTTGGAAAGGTGACAAGATCATGTGGTCCTCCTGACATTCCAGCAGAGACACTGCCATTGACAGGTATGGTATCTGCCCTTCCCTGAGCTGCTCTTCCCTTGTCTGTGTGACACTCTGCTTTTATGGTTTCAGTGAAAGGAGTATCTGAATTGTACACTGTATAGGAATCTGAGCAAATACTTGTGAACCCAGCCAGCTCCATGTATGCATTTCTAGATAACAGTACCTTCACTGATAATCAGGTGACTTTGCAGGAACACAAATCCCCTCTCTGTACTTCATATTTTATGTGGGAGACTATCAGTGAACTCTAATTTCAAGTATATCATTTATAGCCAGCAGGAAGTTCCTTTCCCCAGAGAGTGGCCATTAGCTTCAGGACACAGTCACAATACCAGAACTTTTTAGCACAGTTGGGCACAGGAGATGTCATCTCACCTCTGGAGGATATGTGATCATATTAACATGGAAAGGAATAGGGAGAGAATGAAAAACATGACTGTTAATTTGACAGCTGGAGGTTAAGAGTGAGTGTAAATTTTTTTGACAGAGACATAAAAGCTTTTCAAAATCTTGCCATACAATTGACAGTGTAACTATGTGAGCAAATACCAGTCTTTCATTTTTGTCTAGTGCTGTTCATTCTCGACTCCTTGTCTTCTTGGAAAATGATTAATGCCGGTGTGGAAAATGGGCATATCTGTGCATGACATTATGGGAGGATGGAATATCTTTTGTTCTGCAGAAGTTTTTGTCCCTCCCAAATGTACCAGCTCTTTGGGGCTGATATAACTTCATTCTTTTCACAAGCAGAGACATTTAGGGATGCGGGTTGATAAATTTACTTTCACTTCAAACATTCCACTTCAAATCCAAAGTGAAGCGTGGAAAATTCAAAATTATCTGTTAGGGATGAATTTCATCAGAGGCTTTTGTCAGAGATTAATTGGGTTAAATATCCTCACCAGAGACAAAAATGGTGATCACAAAAATAGCTTGGGAGAAACCTCGGGACTGAGGTTCATAGTCGTGTCTGAGAGCAAGCGATGTTTTACTCTATTATAGATTTTAAAATTAGCTTTCTTGAAAGATCCATTAAAAAAGAATGCCAACTTATCTTCAAAATTCCCCAGAGAGGAAGACTTCTATTTAGAATACCTTTCTGAGAACAAAATTTAGAACAAAGAAGGAGACCTTTAGAATATTTTGAGGTCAGTGTTAGAAATGAGCTAAGCTTTCCACTATAAACGTGAAGTAATTTTTAAAAGAATTTTTTTAATTCAATGGGATAAAAACACAATAGCTTAGCTATCTCCTTATGGGCTCTACATTGTTGAACTGCAAGTTTATCAAAGACCTTATTTTTGGTTATTTCACATTACAAATATTTACATTTTCAAGAGGCTATAGGTAAATTATGTCTTAGCAATCTTGAAATGGTCCAAGTCCCATGTATGACTCAAACCATGTCCAACATGACCAAGAACCCACATTCATATTTGTATTTCCCTGTAGCTGCAGAGGAGTAGCTCTCAGAACAGAGGTCTGGCCCCTGGTGGTGGTGAGAGTGTTGTGACATCATTGTATATTCTGTCTGGGTCCACATGTGGTTTTTTTCCCAGGCACCTGTGCAATCTTGAAAATTATCCAATATCCCTGAACTTTAGTTTCCTTGTATAACGGGAATACAGCTGTATTATACCTGTTTGGTAAATTTTCTGTAAGAATTAAACATTTTTTTATTATTTATTTTTATTTTATGTTTAGAGAGAGGGGAAAGGAGAAAGAGAGGGAGAGAAACATCGCTGTGTGGTTGCCTCTCACTCGTGCCCCCAACTGGGGACCTGATATGCAACCTAGTAATGTGCCCTGACTGGGAATCGAACCAGCAACATTTGGCTCGCAGGCCGATGCTCAGTCCACTGAGCCACAGCAGCCAGGGCAAATTTTCTGTAAGAATTAAATGTTAAAATATATTTCAAGCACCTTGCACTGTTCTTGCCATGTAGTAGGTGCTCAATAAATATGAATATGTTTCCCTTTGAGTCACCATATTTTGAAGATAGTCAGAATAGGGTCTCCTCAACTGAGAAGTCTTGGGATTGATATAAGAAAGTGAAAAACAGATGCTTCCGTATTTCTGAAAGGCTAGTAAATTATTGAGTTCATGAGTGATAGTTTATTTTGCCTTGAATTTCACAAAATCTTTCTTATACAACATGTCACTTGAGCTTCACAATAAATCTGAGAAGAATGTACTGTTACCCCGTAGTACAGATATACAGATCAGACAGAATGATACAAAGATTTGTCCAGGGAACAACAATTTCAGATCTCCTGGCCTTTCTGTTATATCCCCTTGTCCCTCCCCAACTTCTCTGTAGTCTGTGGATGTGAACAGATATATTCATTTTTAAAGTAGCACTTTTTAGCAGTCTGATCAATTATATGTTATAGCTATAAGGACTATTGTTGAGAGGTGGCCGGGTGTATGGATATCTAGGCTGTGAGGCCGATAAGGCAGGGTCTACATGCTGACCCACTCTCTGATTTCTGTGAGGCTGCCATGACTTCACTCCACTTGTTACCTTTTCCTTACAGAGGGTAAAACTGATTTCACAGTTAGACATGGTAGTGTGTAACGTATCTAGCAGATAGTAAGTGTCTAATAATTGTTAATTTTTCTTTCTCTTGAAAGAGAAATCTACTTATATAGGTATTTAATTTATAAAATAAACTATCAAATTCCAATGAAAAGAAGTGGCATATTCAGCTTAGTATTTGTTATATCTACTTTATATAACAATTTGTGTTATATAAATTGTTAATTTCTTGCATTGCTAAACAGAATTTCAAGAAGTACTTGAATTCTCACTTTTTATTTGATTCTTCATTAATGATGTGGGAATGTGGGTGAAAATGTGCCATTGCTCAACATCAGTTTCTTTTATGGGAGGTTTTTAAAAAGCTACAAAGTTTTAATTGCATTTCAAAGGGAAGAACTTGCTTACCTTTAGCTCCTCTGTTTCTATGAAGCCACTATGGTCAGTGTCGTACTTTCTCCATGTCTGTAAGTAATTGTGGACAAGGAAAACCAACATGTTACAAAAAAGTCAACACTCAGCCTAAGTTGAGCAGCATTCTGAGCCTCTACCCAGTGACAGCTGTCTCTTACCTTCATGAACTCCTCACAGGACTTCAGCTGCTGGCATCGGAACAGAAGCAGGAAGTTCTCTTCTGTGGGTAACACGTGAGCCAGCTGCAAAAGATTTAGAAAGTGTGTGAGGAGCTGAAAGCAAGTCTGTGGCATTTGCTACTGCTCAGTTTTTCTTGAACATGCTCTTTGGGGGCAGTTTCATTGCTTAGAAAACCAAGAGAGGAAACACTTTAGACTTGACTTTCCTTTCCTGATACTTTGGTCCTGGAGAGCCATGGTTTCCCCAGCCTAGCTGCCCTGCTGGACTGTTCCCTGGTGAGGGCAGTGGCTGCAGCTGACGACTCCACCTTTATGACATCATGCAGCCCTGCCAGTGGCTTACACCCTCCCTCTGTCCTGTGTCACAAGCTCCTTTCAGGCACAAAGAACAGGACACATGAGCCATGCACTTCATGTAGCAGGAAAGAAACAGTAATATGAATGAGCCAGGAAGAAGCACATCCCCAAGTCTGAAGAGGAAGATGAGCCCAAGACAATTGTAAGACTCTGGAAAGAGGTGAAGAAGACAACTCTGATCAACAGTGGGATCTAAGGAATGATAGGGATGTCTGCTGCTTGAATCTGGGGCTTGGATTTACTTTATAATCTTTCTTTTGTGACCCTGTGACATTTCTCCTTAGATCTCATTTCATAAATTCAATGCCCTCTTTATTTTTTGAGGAGAAAAGGGCTCCATCTTCCATTCTAAGATGAATATAATTTATCTCTTGCATGCAGGGAAGGAGGGAACTGGATTGATGGCCTCACTGCAGCCCGGGTTCTATTTCTGGCTCAACTGCTAATTAACTGTGGTCCTGGCAACTCCCTGGGCCATTTCTGCTCTCACCACTAAAAGAAACAGTTGACATAAAATCCAATGTCTCTTAAATGTAGTGGGTGCAAAAAGACTGTGAGAATCTGTTAGAATGGCTACATCATCACCGTTAAAGAATGCACTCACACCACACCTATAATTTCTAGAAACTGAGAAACCTTGAACTGCAGGCATGGACCCTAGTCCCTGGATGTCAGATGGAGAACCTGGGAGCTAGATTAACCTTAAGGTCAGCATATGTTCAAAAGTTCTACTGAACTATTGAAAACACACTTTAAAAATTTTTTCATCAATTTAAGTCCACTAAAATTTTTTAAATTTAACATAAAATGTATCAGTTTACCTGATATGCAAGTAATTTCAGCTTCTTCATGCCTGTATAAAATGTCCTTTAACTTACCTTGTTTTTTGATTTTTAAAATAACATCTCAAATTAGAACCATTCTGTTTATAGGCACTACATAAGAAGTTGAAACTAAGGGACAGGGGCAAACATCCATAAAGATGTTTAGTGTGGCTCAGTCAAAAAAAAATGTGTTTGTTTATTCTGAACAAAGGCCACCAAAGACCACTAGTTGGTTGAACATTAACATAAACATTCATTTAGGAAACAGAAACTAGCCAAAGCCAAGCCTTCCTGTATTTTTTTGGTATGGGACTTGTCAGATAGTTTGCAAGGTTTTGGTGGATGTCCACATAAACTGTCAACTCCAGAAGGGCAGACGCCATTCTTGGTCTCCATCCCCTAAGTGCCCCATGAGGCACTCAGCATCTTATGTGCCTGACAGATTTTGTGGATTGGTTGATAACTTTACTTTATGAAAATACCCATTTAACATGATTTAGAGTGAATAATTTGTTTCCCTGTGTTCACTGTAGTTTTTTATATTGGATTTTCACAATTATTCTAAAATGCTTTGTTTTGAACCAAAAAGAGTGCTTATTCTTAAATTCTAATTATAAAAATCTACCAAATACATGAAAACACACACACAAAAAATAAAGAACAAGCTAGTAAACAATGGCCAAGGGTAAATTACGAAAATTGTAACCATCTTTGTTTCAAAAATTAAAATTCATATAACTCGCATGAAGTTCATAGATCTTCAGAATGTCAGACGTAGAGATGGCAAAATCACTCTTTATTTCAGTGTAAATGTACATTTCTTTGCCCATGCCGTTTGCTCTTACTTGTTTTAATTATTTTTAAAAATGTACATGCAACATATTCCATCTTTTAATTTCACTAAACTCTTCATGTTAAAATGAGTACAGTACATAATATTTTGTAGACATAAGAAATTGTAAACATGTAGAAGGTAATAAGAGACACCAGCCATTGAGAGAGAAGCAGTGACCATGTGGTTAGCACAGGGCTGCGGTGACAATGAGCACCACCTTTTCCAGGTGTGCTGCTCAGCGTGGTGGCCCCATGCCTCAGACCATGTCTGCAAAGTGCAGGGTCTCTCAGTGCAGGTGTTAGACAGGGTTTCCTCATCTCATATTTACTAGGTTACTGCTGACCAGAGAAGTGTCTTGTTGCCTATCCCAAGATTACTGGTGATTTCGTAGTCCTTGGGCTGCCTGTCTGCTCTTTTATGAACTCCAAAACGTTTTCATGGGCTGGATGATGCCAGGTAATGAGTGGAGGGTAGATAGGTGTGGCCACACAGAGACTCATCTGTGAGCACAGGTGGTCTGTCACTGAATGCGAGGAAGCAAACATCTCTTCCCATTCGCCCAACTGCCCTACTAGTCTGTGTATGCCTGGATGACAGGGTCTGTTCCTGCTTACTGTTTCCTTGACCAGCACCTTCAAACCTTTCAGTCAACATTTTAATAACTCAGTAAGTGAAGGCTGCTGATTCTGTTTACAGTTAGCATAAGTGAAGTACAGTTTCTTTGCAGACATTATTGAGGTTTGGGTGGGCCAGGATGCACACTGTGACATGCCATCCAGGGTTGCTTTCAGGTTCTGGGGGTATTGCTGTGGCCTCAGCTGTCAGGTCTCTAAGAGGTGACCTGGCTGAGGAGAGCTGTGTCTCCAAGGTCACAGGGACATAAAAAGGCCCAACCCTCTCACTCAAAACTTGGGACATCTTTGAAAGGTCTTCCCAGCTTGAGCACACTGTGGGGTCCTCTGAAGCTTCTGTGGGGCTGTATCACAGTCCACCGTGTCTCCCTTTGCTCAGTCCTGTCTTTCCATTACCCTTTGACAGGCACTGATCCCAAGAGTACTTCTAATAAGACTCCTCATTTCTCTTCTTCCAGGCAGGCTTGCTTCCCAGGGAGCTGAACCTACAGCGGCTCTCTACATCCCTCTTTTATGGCTGTCATATCCCAGAGCCTTTGCTTTATGTTTGGAGTCGACTGAAATCCCTGCTGTGGCACCAAGCTGTGCTGGGAGCATGTACCGGGGTATGGAGACTCAGTTACCCTAGGAAGAATTTACAGGGAGGCAAACAATTTCAAAGCAGGAAGTAGATAGAATGAGAGAGCTAAGTACCAGGAGAAAGACAATTTCACTAGAAACAGTGATTGAACGAGATGCAGCAAAGCTCACACAGAGCATATCCCTAATGTTTAAGACAGTCCTGGTGCATGTTGACCTCCTTCAATAAGTATTAGCAAAGCATTTGCTTTTAATTTGGGTACCAGAGAAATGGTTTTTCGTAGCCAATGAAAAGGGGATCCAGGAATTTTGGAAAGCAAACTAGCTTATATACATTTAAGTCTACCTGAATTTAACAGTTTGAAGTTGACAAATTATATAAGAAGTAGGGAAAAGTCTTGGCATTAAGAAGAGTGTAGTAGATTTTCCAATGAATTATTTTTATTTTAAATAGTAATAGCAAATACATTTATTGAGTTTTGCAGTGTGCCAGTTTATCTATTTGCTTGGCATGTATTGTCACATTTGACGTCAATACTCAGATATCATCTATGTTCACAGCCAAGGAGATGGATGATCTGAGGCCAGATGGGCTACTACCACATAGCTTTTAGTTTGAGCCAGATATGAAGTTGGACAGCCTGATTTTCTTGATTTGGAGACACTGGTCCCTTACTATCATCACCCTCAGTTAAAAACCTTCAATAAAAAAGTTTTCCTAATAAACCATTTTAAAAAATCTATCCAGAATTCAGCTTTAAATCAGATTTTATTGTCTGTCATCTCCCCAAGTTCTCAGGTAAAATAGTAGTCTGCTAGAAAATTATATTCACTGTGTTTGAATTCACATGGTCACATCCCATTATAGAAGGAGGGAATTGCTAGGGAAATGCCTGCTTCCCTGGGAGGGCTCTTACCATTTCAAGAATAAAATAGCTTTTAGATCTATCTTTTCAGTGGATGCAGTGACATGGACAAATAGACATAATAGAGTGGAGAGGAGGATGGATTCCCACTCAAGCCCAGGGGTCAGGTGCAAGCTTGTGGATTCCACATCCTATCAAGAGAAGCACCTATACTTAATGTAAGCTTGGAGAGAATTTCCATTATCTGCTAAATCATTCATCTTCCTCTTTAATTATTTTAATCAGCCTTCTCTGCAGTATAGTCATTAGTCTCCATCAATTTAGAGTATTTTTAACTGTCATGACATTTGTTAAATTATCTCAGAATGTCAATACTCCTGTTTTGACTTCATGTTAACAATCTATTACTTAACTGTGTATGAATTTTAAAATCTATTTAGATTCTCAAAAAGAAAGCATTCTTTTTATGTGTTTTTAGGTATAAAAAAAACGTTGTTGGAGAGTGTCAAGTCACTTCACAAGGACAGGACTTTGAAAATTAACCACTATCTTTCCTGATCTTTTCCACAATTAGAACTAATCAATCTGGCCTGTTCCCACCAGGAGAACAGACTGCTGCATGTATGTTATTTGGTTTACTCAGATTTGATTTAAAAAAATTTTTTTTAAATTTATTTTTAGAGAGAGGGAAGGGAGAAAAAGAGGGAGGGAAACAAGGATGTGTGAGAGATCTATTGCCTCTACAAGCGCCCTGACCAAGGACCAGGGCCCCAACTCAGGTATGTGCCCTAACTGGGAATTGAATCGGCAACCTTTCACTTTGTGAAGAGACGCCTGACCTACTGAGCCACAGTGGCCAGGGCTTCAGATTAGATTTTGATGAGTCACAAATCACCTATTAAGTAGGCATAACATTTAGGCAAATCCAGCCTTTTCTCTATGAACACCAGACTCATGGTGCAAGGTGTGAGTGGGTAGGTAAGTACTAATTTTGGATGATATGGTTTTTCCTTTCCTTCGTAGCTGGCTGTGATGTCTATGTTTGTGTCCCATGTTATATATCAGATTTTTTAGCAAGTGACACCTTATGACAGGTTGAAAACAGAAGGGATGAACTTGATTTAATACTACTTTTCTGTGACACCAGAGGGCACTTTATAAATGCAGGTACTCCCCTCCTCTGACCCATTTTCTACCTGTGATTTGGAGCTTTCTGTCTCTTTTTCCAAGTGTTTCAGAACCGATCCTTCTCTCTTTGCCCTGATTTAACCATCCTGGACAGAACAGATATTCACAGGAACCATTTCTCCCCTCTGTCCTCCAATTATCCCCTCCTACTGTCCTGTCTCCCCTCCTCCAGGTCCCTGATTCTCTCCTTTCCAACTGTCACCCCACCCCCACTTCCTGAGCCTGGGCTAATGAACTCAGATTGATGAAAAGCATTCTGGGGTCAGAGGTAGATCTAGGTTTTCTTACTCCACCCCAGTGGGAACTTAGATGCATCATTCAACTTTTCTGGCTTCAGTTTTCTCATCATTAAAATAAGGAATTTTGGCTAGTTTTCACCAGGGGTCCCATCTAGCAAAAGTTCTGTGTGTTGGAATACCTAAACCTTCCATTCCATCTTATATGTCTCATTTCTCTCCCTTTAATATTTCTGCTTCAGCTGATCTGAAAGTTATCTTCTTATGCACCATGATTCCACATTTGGATCAGTTGGCCTCTTTCTTAACCTGTAAGTCCCATTATTATAAATTTATCTCTTTATATAACAACGAGTTACACATAAGCAAAGGAAACTGCATACTCCAGAGAACTACTTTAATTACAAAGATAATAATAGTGTGTCCTTCCTTAACACTATTTGTAGTAGCTATTTAAAAGTGTATTTCACATTGATATCACAGCTGTCCTATTAGATCAATTATTTGAAAACCAGGTTAGTTCTCTGAATCAAAGATAAATTATGACTACATGTTAATATCCAGGATATGTCACAATCTAATACATTAATACAATGTATATAACATACATTATATAAAGAACATAATTATTTTTGTGATTTAGCATATTTTAAAATAGAAGTTTCTTAATTTTTAGGAAATCTATCCACTCAATTTCTCATATAGAAATAGAGATAAAAGTAGTAGGAGAGATCTTAAAGAGTAGGTGAGACATCAGCATCTGAAAGATTGGAAGTGAGAGAATGTAGAAGCACTAATATGGGATCATGGTTTTGCCCCTTGATTCACAGACAAAAGTCATCATTAAAAGATAAAATTTGACATCCCATATTTTGAACTTTTAGAGATCTCTAACATCATAACATACTCACTCACTAAAGCCATTTGCCAATTTAAAATAGATTTCAGAAACCAGGACACAGCTTTTGGCCATGACATTCTCACAGGAACTGAAAACATTTCATTTTATATTTAACAGAAATGTTTGTTCTGTTGAATGATAAGAAACACCCGTGAAACATGCACATGGCTGGTGTTGTACTGAGTGAGTCAGGTGAGGTCATGAGATGGGTGTGTACCTGGAAGCTGGACACTTGGTCTGTGCTGACACTTGGTCTCAGTGCCTTGTGCTAAACTTAGGCTGAGGATTCAGCAAACTCTTGGATCTCTTTAATTTATCAACAATTTTTTATTTTGTATTTCTGAGCAGAAGATACCATGTTACTTAGGCAAAATAAGACTCTGAATGGGTCTTGCCATATCATGTTTGATACAGCTACAAAATGAAGTCCATTTATTAAAACTGTGTCTGAAAAATGCATGTTTCTTACCTCTACAATTCCTATTTTTCCATCATCTCTCTGCCCGTACTGATCCACAAAAGTTTTCATCTCAGGTGATAACTCCTAAAATTATATAAAAATAAGTAAAAAGTTTATAAAAATAAAATCCAAACCTGGTTATGCTTGTGATGATGTTAATAACTTATTGCAAAGAAAAGCCAGAATTGGAACCCTTTAGAATATGTGTAATGGTTAACTATTTTCATAAAAATTAAAGACATAACTGATATACAGTATTTGCTGGTTTCCAGTGAAGCAGTTATAATTATCATGACTATTTTTGAATCAATCACTATTATTTATCTTCTATTATTTGTCTTGAGAATATGCTATCCTTTAAAATATCATCATAATTATTCAGTTTACAACCTATAGTGAATTTAAATGTAATAATCACTGTTTATGTACTTTTATTTTTTTATTTTTATTTTATTTTTTTAAGACAGGGAATACTTTATTCAAACCCTTCAGAGAAGTGGACTAGCTGGGTCTGTAACAAAAAAGCTTCATGTTTTAAAGCATAGGCCAGTAATTGTATGAGTATACACTGCTACATACAAGTTAACTGATCAGACCACAACTTTTCATGTTTGAAACAGAATAAGCTTCCCTGTAAAAGCAGTGCCATTGACGTTTTAACTTTAGTATTCCTCTCCTTCTTCCTCACCCTCTCCTTCAACAGAATCCACACCAACCTCCTCATAATCCTTCTCTAGGGCAGCCATGTCCTCACAGGCCTCAGAAAACTCTCCTTCCTCCATGCCCTCACCCACATACCAGTGGACAAAAGCATGCTTGGCGTATATCAGTCAAACTTGTGATCCAGGTGAGCCCAGGCCTCAGCAATAGCTGTGGTGCTGCTCAGCACGCACACAGCTCGCTGTACTTTGGCCAGGTCTCCACCAGGCACCACAGTGGGAGGATGGTAATTAATGCCAACTTTGAAGCCAGTGGGGCACCAGTCCACAAACTGGATGGTACGCTTGGTCTTGATAGTGGCAATGGCAGCATTGACATCTTTGGGAACCACATCACCACGGTATAACAGGCAGCAAGCCATGTATTTACCATGGTGAGGGTCAATTTCACCATCTGGTTTGCTGACTCAAAGCACGCATTGGTGATATCTGCTGCAGAAAGCTGTTCATGGTAGGCTTTCTCAGCAGAGATGACAGGGGTATATGTGGCAAGAGGGAAGTGGATGCGGGGATAGGGCACCAGGTTGGTCTGGAATTCGGTCAGATTGACATTCAGGGCTCCATCAAACCTGAGGGAAGCAGTGATGGAGGACACAACTTGACCTATCAACCTATTCAGGTTAGTGTAGGTTGGGTGCTCAATATCGAGGTTTCTACGACAGATGTCATAGATGGCCTCGTTGTCAACCATGAAGGCACAATCAGAGTGCTCCAGGATGGTGTGGGTGGTGAGGATGGAGTTGTAGGGTTCAACTACAGCTGTGGAAACCTGGAGGCTGGGTAAATGAAGAACTCCAGCTTGGATTTCTTGCCATAATTGATAGAGAGATGCTCCATCAGCAGTGAGGTGAACCCAGAACCAGTTCCCTCACCAAAGCTGTGGAAAACCAAGAAGCCCTGAAGACCTGTGCACTGGTCAGCCAGTTTCCAAATTCGACCCAGGACGAGGTCACTGATCTCCTTGCCAATGGTGTAGTGTCCACGGGCATAGTTATTGGCAGCATCTTCCTTGCCTGTGATCAGCTGCTCAGGGTGGAAGAGCTGGCGGTAGGTACCAGTGTGAACTTCATCAATGACTGTGGGTTCCAGGTCTACAAACACTGCCCTGGGCATGTGTTTGCCAGTACCTGTCTCACTGAAGAAGGTGTTGAAGGAGTCATCTCCACCCCCCCCCCAATGGTCTTGTCACTTGGCATCTGGACATCAGGCTGGATGCCATGTTCTAGGCAGTAGAGCTCCCAGCAGGCTTTCAGGCTTTACCAATCTGGACACCAGCCTAGTCAACATGGATGGAGATACATTCATGCATGGTTGCTGCTTTGCGGCTGCCAAATGTTTATGTACTTTTAAACATTGCTTCAGAAGAAGTTCTTTCATATCGTTATACTAATTGTCCTATAACATTGTCCTTATTTAACACATTTCATCTATGGAAGGTAATAATATATATTTTCAGTTTGGACAAGCAAAAAAGTTGAGAATTGTGGAGTGACTCACCTTGTAAACAAAGAATGTTCTAACACAAAAGTGACATTCATTAATTCAATAAGTAAAAAAAGTAAACATCAGAAAAATATGTCAGATAAAAAAATTACTTACACTTTTATTAGAGACAGAAACATTGGTGATTTTATATTAGGCCACTGATTATGTATACAGTGTTCCAGTATTTTCCTTGTTTCCATTTTTTTCTGAGATGATGTTCTCTCTCCCATGAGTTTTAGTTCAATAAGGTATGTTTAAGAGTGACAAAGTGAATGCTTTGATCACTTGGCTTTTCCCCTCAATCTGCTCTATTGCATGTCTTTCCTCATATTAACAAGTAAGAGATCTATGAACTGTTAAGTGGTGATCTGAGCATAGGGCTAGTATTCAGGAGGTTGAATGTAGACCAGTGGTCTCCAACACAGCCCTTTTAAAACAGCCCTGTTACATTCACTGAAGCCTGTTTAAAGTAGGTCAGCCTTTATTAATATCCTGTTCTATGTTCTGTAGAGTTGCCATAACTTAAAAAATGTGCTATTTACCAGCTATTTGATCTAGGGATAGACTGGTTAATATAATTTAAGGGGTATATTGAGGCTGAATATCATTATTACAAGATATACAAAATCCTTTATGAACCAAAGTAAATATTGTAAATAAAATTGAGGTAGCAGATAGTAATTAAGCAATTTAATTATAACATAGTCCTTAAAAAAAAGTTTTCTAGTATCAATTAATTTCAACTTGCATTTATTAAATTTTACCAAAGTAACAGTTGTAAGAAAATGAAACTGGCAATAGTGGGACTCTTAAGTTCTAATGTAAATTATAATTTCTTAAAGTAAACAGAAGACAAAGCATTCATTCTTAAATCTTAAAATCATATATTACCACTAGGTTAACTAACAGACCTGACATTTAGTTTGTGAGCTTTGTGGATGATAACTATGTCAAAATCAATGTTTTAAACAGTGCAAAACATAATGATAATAATAATAATAAATTAAGCTTTAAAAAATGAATGCAAATTTAAAAACTTAATACCACGTGTAGTGTAAAAAGGTAGAAGATATATTGGATTGTTATACTTCATTAATACTATATTCATTTATAGTTATTATTAGTGAATTTTTTGAAATTTTGCATTATTCATACAATGAGCCAAACATTTCCATTAATGTAGCAAAATCTGTTCTCCTAAGGCCAAAAATGAAAAGAAACCTTGTACATAGGTCAATCTTTATGTCCCCCCCAAAAAAGAAGAAGAAGAAGAAGAAGAAGGAGAAGAAGAAGAAGAAATATGTAAAAGGTTTATTACAGTGAGGCCAGCAGCATAGTGAACTGTTTTTCTGGTACCTGAACTTCCCATCTCAGGTCATTATTTAGAGTTTAACTATTCCAATACTATATACATAATCCATAAAAATAGTCAATAATCAAGGTACTAGGCAACTTCATATAATACTGTGTCTGTGTTCAGATTTTATATTGTTGGATTATAACCTAATAATTAAAGTTTACAATATTCTAAAATTGAAGTTTAGGCAATAGAAAAAATAATTAAGATCTAAAATTTTTAAAGCTCTAACATAAAGTCATTATTTACAAAAAGTACAAATATTAAAATGGGAAGAGGAAAAGAAAAATCTGAAAAATGTGGTTTCTAAATATTTGAATTTCTAAGATGAAAATAAATCTCAATATTAAAATTACTTACAGAAAAATTAAAATGTAATCATTTAGCTGCTGGAAGTATCTTTTACAAGGTTTACTTTGAAATTTTTTAACAAGTAAGAGTTTTCCAATCAGTTGTTTTAAATATATATTTTTAAATGACAAAGAGAGTTGCTTTTGCTTTAGTAGTCAAAAATACATAGAGCTATAATGATAGTATTGCATGAAGTTATTTACATGGTAAGGTGTAAGGTGTGAGAGGGTGTAAAGAGAAAGAATGTATAAAACATTTTCTATTTTATTTGATCCCGTTCAATTATACTTCCAGATTTATATAATATTAAACTTGGGTAAAACAATCCCTAGAGTGTTGTCTGGTTTTAAATTGATTCGGTCAATGATTTCGGTCAATGATTTTAGCAACTGATAGTTCTGTAATGGATTACATTTTCAAGACCTCTGGGAGTCTTTTGAATATGTTGGACAGAGATGTGTGTTATACATAGAACAAAATGTAGCTCTATTAGTACATTATATATAATGTGATGATCAGCTAAGGGTTACACACACCTATATTTTCCTCCAAATATATATATGTATATGTTTATACACACACACATGCACACATACACACACATACAAGGTGGGGCAAAAGTAGGTTTACAATTGCAAATATGTGAAACACAGACTTTATTTTGCATTATTATTTATTATTGTATTATTTTCTATATGAACAACTGTAAACCTACTTTTGCCACATCCTGTATATACAATCTGTAATATAAAATCTCTTTCTATTGGCAGTCGAAAAAACCAAAGAGTAACATCTAACTAGCCCAAATCCAGCACTGCTTTTGAAATGCAGTCTTACATAAATCTCAATAGATTAGTAAAATTCTTAACCTATTTTCATTTATATAATCCTCTCATCTATGATTAAAAGCTGGGTGTGTTTTATTTTTATGCTTATAGCATCTTTTCTTAACAGGTTAGCTTATGACCAAATGAAGTCATTTAGAATTAGTAAGAATTGTCATTTGTTTAATTAGCAAATGACTTAAATTACAAATATACTTTATTTTCAAAATGCCATAAATGCTTTCTATCAGAGTATCACGTTTTAGCAACATATTGAATTGTTAAAATTGCTTTACTTTTTACATTTCTAACTTCTGAGTTTCTCCCTTTTGAAAGAAGTGAACACCTTTCTTGCTAAATTCTTGACTATCATGTTGTAAGTTGTCCAACTTTCCTCCAGTGAAGAAGGTCAAGACAAGGCATTATCCCATCTCTCTAACCACATCAATAACACAACAACAATAAGTGGCAATAGAAAAAGATTCATAATCGGTAGATCTGCTTCCTGACCACCAAGAGGCAGAGATGTATTTCTATCCCCTTGCTTTTCACACAATTAAAGAGAAGTTAAAAGTTACCTAACCTGACTCAGCCCCAGGGGGTGCTGACCTGCTAGGTCTCTAGCACACATACTTTCCTCTTATACACCATTAAAGCACTGCGAGTATAGAAACTGGATTTAAACATTCCGGTTTCAGATTGCACAATTTTTCCCTTTAGGGAATCTCTCTTTGACTCTGTCTCTGTCTCTCTCTTTCCCTTTGTCTCTCTGTATGTCTCTCTTCCTCTGTCTCCTTCTCTCTGTCTCTTTATCTCTTTGTCTCTCCCTTTGTCTCTCTCTTTATCTCCCTGTCTCTCCCTCTGTCTATCTGTCTGTCTCTCCTTCTCTTTCCCCTACGCAATTTGGAAAGGCCCTTTCTCAATAGATGTTCACCTGCCCTGGAAACAGCTGCTCCGCCCTGGCTCTTTATGAGAGGGTAAAAGAGCTATATTTTCCTTCTTTGCAACTTGAACCTACCAGCCCAGCCTTCTTCCGCGCCTGCTGCAACTCCTGGATCAGGTTCTGCAGCTCCTTCCCCTCCAGGTACCCACTTCCTGCAAAGAGAGAGACGACAGTTGTCAGACATCATACCAGTCCCTTCCATGTTCAGTGTTCAGGAAAGGTGTCTTTCTGGCCACCACAGAGGTTCTCTCTTGCCGGGATCTGGACAACCCAGAGGTGGGCATGCTGAGCATGGCCATGGGACCTTTGGTAAGCAGTGTTCCCCAATCCCTGTCCCCTCCAGTTTCTTAGGGAGAAAGAAGTTTGGGTTTAGGGTAACGTAGAAGCAATATATAAACTTCCAAGTTGACAGTCACGCCAACCGGGAGGTAAGAATGGGGACCTGAGGGGTGGAGAAGAAGTTAAGAAGAGGAGCACGGGAATGGGATCAGAGGCTGGCAGAGAAGGGGACGAAGAGGCAGGGGGTGGGGCTTAGACAGGTAAAAGAGGAGATAGTCACCGTCAGCGTCGAAGTGAAGCCAGATCTCGAAAAACTGTGAGGCTGAGATGAGGGACGACTGCAGGTGGGACTCTGCCATTGTGCAGCGGAGTGTGTGTCAGAGTGAGTATTAGTGAGCGCGCAGAAGCCGTAGGCCGGGCGCTGTCCACGGTGCTGCTCGGCCAGCACAGCTTAGGTCCCCGCCCCTTGCGCTGCTCTGGGTTCCAGCCTTTATCCCACGCCCAGTGCCTGCACCGCCCATCGCCCCGCCCCGTTCATTGCCCGCCCGTCACCCTTTCCTTTCCCCTCTACTCCCGTCCCGGAAAACTGCAGGCGCGGGGAAGGGGGACCTAGCTCAGACACTCATTCTCGCACATTTGCCTGATTCAGAAAATATCTCACTCCTGAATATTACAGTAAAATAACGTACGTGCATAGGTTTTGATTTTCAGGTGGAGGAGGAAAGCTGATACAGGGTAGAACCACATAAATGATGCTCGTAGTGAGTGTGTGAGTGTGTGATCGCTCCAAGACACTTAAGTGTTTATTTGAACAAAGTCAGGTGAAAGCTTGGCAAGTATTAGATTGATCTGATTAATGAATACAATGAAGTTACTAATATCAGAGGTAAATAAACTGTATTCTTGGGCTAAATAAGCATTCATTAAATGCCTATTTATTTATATTTTCACTCACCCAATGAACATTTATTAGTATTTATGTCAAGCACTGTGCTAGACACTGAAACAAATGAAGTAAAAGACCTGGTGCCTGCTTTCTGAAAGTTTAGACTTACAGGGATCAGGCCAACAGCCCACAAAACAGTACATATTGATATAATGGAAGTTTGCACACAAGTTACTATGTTTGCATAAGACTCCTAATTTTTCTGAATGTGTGGAATCGAAGTTAGAGTTATCTAAATTTGCTTAGAGAACAAACGTAGCCTTCCATGGTGGATACCGTTGGTTATTAGGAGAAATGGTCATGGGAATGAAAGAGCAATAGCCAGTTAGCTCATTTCATTTCCTGGAAAACTAATTTGAAAGGCCCTGTTCTCCACTATATTCACAGCAGGATCTTTGGATGAGAAATGTGGTATGTTGACTTGGAAGCGAATGCGAGGGGATAAACCTTGAAACTAGGCTGAGAAAGCGTTGACTAGGGAATGATTTGGAGAAGCACTCTGACCCTTTCTAGTCCTCATGATGAACAATATCTAAAATTGGGTACAGTGGAGACTAACAGGCTGGGGCGGTGGGGTGGGGGATGAGCGGGGCGGGGAAGGAAGTGAACAAACTGATGGAAAAGGAAATAATATTTCTATTATTTTCAGTATCTGTGACTAATTTCCTTCCCCACCCCCAACCTCAGCTTACACATAGTGATAAAAGTTCTTAAATAGTTCCACCACAACTTTTTTAGTTTCATATTAAGTTCCAAAAATATTACATGATCATTTTTTTTAATTAGAAAAAAATATATATGAAAAAGCAATTGCTTTTCCATTTCAAGTCTCTGAAGCTACAACGACTTCAGAATTTCCATGTTGCAATGTTTAAGTGTAGTGACAATGTAGTGAGCTTTGTGCAAATAGCAAGTACCATTTTACTTCTTTTTATGTTTATGTGATTAGGGAGATCTAAAGCCTTTACCATTGTGAGGAAATCAGTATCAAAGGCTTCAAATTCATACAAATATAAAATTACACATGTGTGGGGTTTTTGTTGTTGTGGTTATTTGGTTTTGCAGAAAACAGACAATAGTCTTTATATTACTCTGTAACTTTATATCTTTAATTCAAAGTCATCCCTCCAGAGTTAACATCAGTATCTAATTTATACATTTTTTACAGTCAAATAATATTTTTAATTGTGTAACTGTAATTATATACATTTAGGTCACTTAATGTGACAAATAATGCTGCAGCAAACACCTTCATACAAAAAGTAGTATTGCTAATTGAGAAGTATACATATTTTACATTGTAATACATATTTCCAGGTGCTATCTGCTACTATGTAGCAACTCATTCTCAAATGACAAAGCCTGACTATGACTTATTCTCATCACTTATAAATATTATTGCTTTTTAAACTTTGTATAATCTAACAAGTAAAAATGTTTATTATTTTTCCCTTAATTTTCATTCTCTTATTTCTTTTTAAAATATGACAGCAATTAATTACAACTTAATTTTTTAAATTGTTGCCCTATTACAGTTATCCATCTCCCCCCCCCATTATTCTCCCTTGCCCCAACCACCCCCTACTCCCAAAGTCAATCCCCACCCTGTTGTCCATGTCAATGGGCCACTTATACTAGTTCCTTGACTAGACCCTTCTCCTTCTTTCCCCCCATTTCCCCTGTCCCACTCCCCTCTTTTCACTGTCAGTCTGTTCCTTGTTTATATACCTCTGGTTCTATTTTGCTCATTTGTTTGTTTTGCTCATTAGTTTTCTGTATTAGATATTTGGTATATAAATATCATATGATATTTGTCTTTTGTCATCTGGCTTATTTCACTTAGCATAACACTTTCAAGTTTCATCCATGCTGTAGCAAAAGGTAGGAATTCCTTCTTTCATTCTGCTGCGTAGTATTACTTTGTGTAAATGTACCACAGTATTTTGATCCACTCATCCATGATGGGCACTAAGGCTATTTCCAGCACTTGGCTATTGTAAATAGTGTTGTTATGAACATAGGGGTGCATAGATTCTTTTGAATTGGTGTTTCAGGATTCTTTGAGTATAATCTTAGCAACGGACTCGCTGGATCAAAAGACATTTCCATTTGTAGCTTTTTGAGGGAATTCCATACTGTTTTCCATAGTCGCTGCACCAGTCTGCATTCCCACCAACAGTGCAGTAGGGTTCCCGTTTCTCCACATCCTCACCAGCACTTGTTTGTTGATTTGTTGATGATGGCCATTCTGACCGGTGTGATGGCTAGTGCTGTTGAGCATTCTTTCATGTACTTATGGGCCCTCTGTATATTGTCCTTGGGGAAGTGTCTGTTCAAGTCCTTTGCCCATTTTTAATTAGACTGTCTGTTTCCTTGGTGTTGAGTCATAAATTCTCTAAATATTTTGGAGATCAAATCCTTGTCTGAGGTATCATTGGCAAATATGTTCTCCCGTACAATTGGTTCCCTTTTCATCTTGCTGATGTTTTCTTTAACTGAGCAGAGACTCTTTAGTTTGATGTAATCCCATTTGTTTATTCTTTCCTTTATTTCCTTTACCCTAGGAGATATATCAGTAAAAATATTGCTACATGGGATATCTGAAATTTTACTGCTGTGTTTTCCTCTATGACTTTTATGGTGTCATGGCTTACATTTGAGTCTTCGATCCATCTTGAGTTCATTCTGGTGTATGGTGTAAGTTGGTGGTCTAGTTTCATTTTTTTGCATGTCCCTGTCCAGTTCTAACACCATTTGTTGACGAGGCTATTTTAACTCCATTTTATGCTCCTTCCCCCTTCGTCAAATATTAATCGACCGTAGAGACCTGAGTTTATTTCTAAGCTCTTTATTCTGTTCCCTTGATCTATAGGTCTGTTCCTATTTCAGTACCAGACTATTTTTATTACAGTGTCCTTGTAGTATAGTTTGATATCAGGTATTGTGATTCATCCTACTGTGATCTTCCTTCCCAAGATTGCTGAGGCTATTCGGGGTCATTTTCGGTTCTATATAAATTTTTGAAGTATTTGTTCTAGTTCTGAAACATGCCATTGATATTTTAATAGGGATTACATTGAATCTATAAGTTGCCTAGGGTAGTATGGACATTACCCTGGCTGGTTTGGCTCAGTGGATTGAGCGTCGGCCTGCGAGCTAAGTGTCGCTGGTTCGATCTTCCAGTCAGGGCACATCAGAGAAGGAAAACTCTGACTCCAAAAAACCTCCGCTGCCTTGCGGCATACCTCTTCAGGGGAAAGGCTAAGGGAGTAAACCCCGACAGAAAATCCGGAGCCGGAGTCCCTAAGGCGGTTTGACGTTGTAGTCAACACGGGCAACTCCTGCGGCGCACCTGAAGCCAAGCTGTATTGACTCCGTCTTTCCCTTGAATCCTTCAGCTGTGAAGAGAGGGGGGGTCTGCTGCACGGGCAACAGCAGACCCTCCATATCACCCTGCCCAGGCTCTGTAGCTTCAGCTTCACTGGAGAGGACACTGCAGCGTCATCGCAAGATGTCGATTCAACACGGGAGGAGACAGATACCGTGTCACTCCCGAGTCGGACTGCACAGCCATTCTCGGTGGTGCAGATAGACTCTTAAGAAGCTACACCATCGTCTCTCGAGACGAACGGCTGATGAGTATGGACATTTTAATGATGTTCATTCTTTCCATCCATAAATATGGAATCGTCGGCAGCCGTCCGTCTCGAGAGACGATGGTGTAGCTTCCCAAGAGTCTATCTGCACCGCCGAGAATGGCTGTGCAGTCCGACTCGGGAGTGACATGGTATCTGTCTCCTCCCGTGTTGAATCGACATCATGCGATGACGCTGAAGCTACAGAGCCTGGGCAGGGTAATATGGAGGGTCTGCTGTTGCCCATGCAGCAGACCCCCCCTCTCTTCGCAGCTGAAGGGTCCAAGGGAAAGACGGAGTCGATACAGCTTGGGTTCAGGTGCGCCGCAGGAGTTGCCGGTGTTGACTACAACGTCAAACCGCCTTAGGGACTCCGGCTCCGGATTTTCTGTCGGGGTTTACTCCCTTAGCCTTTCCCCTGAAGAGGTATGCCACAAGGCAGCAGAGGTTTTTTGGAGTCAGAGTTTTCCTTCTCTGATGTACCCTGACTGGAAGATCGAACCAGCGACACTTAGCTCGCAGGCCGACGCTCAATCCACTGAGCTAAACCAGCCAGGGTCATAAATATGGAATATACTTCCATTTATTTGTATCTCCCCTAATTTCTTTCTTCAGTATTCTGTAGTTTTCCTAGTACAGGTCTTTTACTTTCTTGGTTAAGTTTATTCCTAGGTACCTAATTTTTCTTGTTGCTTCAGTAAATGGGATTTGTAAATAATTTCTATCTCTGATATTTTATTGTTGGTGTACAGAAATGCCTTTGATTTCTGAATATTTTGAAAAATTCACTTATTAGGTTCAGTAGTTTTTTGGTAGAGCTTATAGGGTTTTCTATGTGTATTATCATTACATCTGCAAATAATGACAGTTTTACTTCCTCTTTTCCAATTTGGATACCTTTTATTTCTTTTCCTTCTCTGATTGCTGTGGGTAGAGCTTCCAAGACTGTGTTGGATAGAGATGGAGAGAATGGACATCTTTATCTTGTTCCTGATCTTAGGGAAAACACTTTTAATTTTTGCCCATTGAGTATGATGTTGGCTGCAGGTTTGTCATATATGGCCTTTATTATGTTGAGGTATGCTCCCTGTGCAAGACTGGTATGTATGTTACAGAAGGCTGTAGCCACTGAGTGGAGCCTGGACCAGAAATATGGGCCTATAAGCCTTAACTGGCTGGCAAACATGCCTCACATACCATGCTTCCAGTCCCACACTCCAGGGATTTTAGAAGTAGAATAGGAATACAATGTACTCTTTGAAGCTGTTGAAGCCTGCTTGCTCTGTGTAGCCCCAAATTCTTATCAGTAGAATGTGAAAACAAAATGTTTAAGTAAAAAGAGGCATCTGGAGTTTTATGATATGCCTTGGTGCCTCACAGTCTTGCTACCTATCTGCCTATATTGATTTATGCTTCCCTTTGTTCTTACTCCCAACCATTTGGTGGAGGTCTGCATGCTTACCCCGTGCATTTCTGCATGTAGCAAACTCAATAAAAACCCTGACTGAGAAAAGAGTGATGGGTGATCTCATATGAGAGACACTCACTCTTCTCTCTCTTCAGGCAATTCATTTCTGAGTCAGTTCTTTCATCCACGCTGAGGGAGCTACAGGATGGGGAACCTCTCACTACCTCTATTAACACTGCTGATCATTTTTATCATAAATGGGTGCTTTACTTATCAAATGCCCTTTCAGCATCTATTGATACGATCATGTGATTTTTGTATTTTATTTTGTTTATGTGGTGTATTACATTTATTGATTTGCAAATATTATACCATCTTGGCGTCCCTAGGATGAATCACACTTGATCATGGTGTATAATCTTATTAATGTATTGCTTGATCCAGTTTGCCAATATTTTTTTGAGGATTTTAACACCTAGATTCATTAGTGATATTGGTCTGCAGTTTTCTTTCTTTGTTGTGTCTTAACCTGGTTTTTGAATTAGGAAAATACTAGCCTTATAGAAAGAGTTTGGGAATCTTCCTTCCTCTTGGATTTTTTGGAATAGTTTGAGAAGGATAGATATTAGCTCTTCCCTAAATGTTTGGTAAAATTCACCCATGAAGTCATCTGGTCCAGGGCTTTTGTGTGCTTGGAGTTTTTTCATTATTGCTTCATTTTTACGAGTTGTTACCAGTCTATTCAGGCTTTCTTCTTCTTCTTAATTCAATTTTGTATGATTATGTTTTCAGGAATTTGTCCTTTTTACCCAGGTTGTCAAATTTTTTGACATAGAGTTGTTCATAGTAATTTCTTACAATCTATTGTCTTTCTGTGGTTATCAGTTCTGACTTCTCCTCTTTGTTTCTGATTTTATTTACTTGGGTACTCTCTTTTTTTTCTTGATAAGTCTGGTTAAATGCTTGTCGATTTGTTTATCTTCTCAAAGAACCAGCTCCTAGACTTATTGATCCTTTGAATTATTCTTTTAGTCTCTATGTCATTTAATTCTGCTCTTGATTATTTCATTCCTTCTACTGTCTCTAAACTCTGTTTATTGTTGTTCCTCTTGTTCTTGTAGCTGCAGGGTTAGGTCATTTACCTGAGATTCTTCTATCCCTTTTAGGTAGGCCTGTATTGCTATTAACTTCCCTTTCAGGACTGCATTTGCTGTGTCCCATAGATTTTGGGCTATGTGTGTTTATTTTCATTTGTTTCCAGAAAATTTTGATTTCTCCCTTGATATCATTGTTAAGCCATTTATTATTTAATAGCATGTTATTTTGTCTCCATGAATTTGAATTATTTGAGTTTTATTCCTTGAGGTTGGTTTTAATTTCAAGCTGTTGTGATCTGAGAAAATGCTTAATATAATATCAGTTTTCTTGAATTTGTTGAGGCTTGTTTTGTGTCCTACCATGTGGTCTATCTTTGAAAATATTCCATGTGCATTTGAACATAATGCACATTTTTCTTCTTTGGGGGTGAAAGTTTCTGCATATATCAATTAAGTCCATTTGATCTCGAGAGTTGTTCAATGCCACAATATCCTTGTTTCTTTTCTTGGAAGATTTGTCCATTGTTAATGATGAGGCATTAAAATTCCCTACTAAGAGTGTTTTTCTGTCGATATCCTTCTTGAAGTCCTCCAATTTTTTCTTATGTGTTTGGGTGCTCCTACGTTGGGTGCATATATGTTTATAAGGGTTATATCTTCTTGATAAATTGTTCCCTTAAGTATTATAAAATACCTTTCTTTGTCTCTTTTTATGACCTTTGTTATGGAAAATATTTTGTCTGATGTAAGTATTGCTATCTCTTTTTCATGTCCGTTTGCTTGAAATACTTTTTTCCATCTCTTCACTTTCAGTCTGTGTAGATCTTTTGTTCTGAGACAAGTCCCTTGTAGACAGCATATATGTGGGCTATGTTTTCTCATCCATTCAGCTACCCTATATCTTTTGATTGGAGCATTTAATTCATTTACATTTAAGGTTGTTATTAATAGGTATTTCATTGTAATTTTTCCCCTTTGTACCTGTGTTCCGCCCTCTCTCTCTTTCCTCATCTTCTTACAGCAGTCTCTTCAGCATCTCGTCCAATGCTGGTTTGGTGGAATTGTACTCTTTTAGCCTTCTTTTGTCTGGGAAACTCCTTATTTCACCTTCCATTTTGAATGAGAGCCTTGCTGGGTAGAGTAGTCTTGGTTGTAGGGCTTTGTTTTCCATTGCTTGAAATATATTTTTGCCATTGCCTTCTGGCTTGTATTGTTTCTGTTGAAAAATCTGATGATAGCTTTATCAGAGTTCCCTTGTATGTTGTTAGCTGTTTCTCTCTTGCTGCCTTTATGATTCTATCTTTGTCTTTATATGTTGCCATTTTAATTATATATCTTAGAGTGGGCCTCTTTGGGCTCATCTTCATTGGGATCCTCTGTGTTTCCTGGACTTGTGAGACTTTTTCTCATCAAGTTAGGGAACTTTTTTGTCATTACTTTTTCAAACAGATTTTCTATCCCTTGCTTCTCTTTTTCTCCTTCTTGTATCCTTATGATATGGATATTATTACATTTCATATTGTCCTGCAGCTCCCTTTAACCCTCTTCTTTCTTTTTCAGTCTTTTTTTTGTTTTGTTGAACTTTTGGGGGATTTTTTTCTACAGCTCTCTGATCTGATCCACTGTTTCATCTAACCTCCCTTTGATTTCTTCTTCTGTTTTCTTCAGTTCAGATATTGTATTCTTCATTTACTCCTGGCTCTTATTGATAGTTTCCATGTTCTTTTTAATGCTGATGTAGTTCTTAGTAAGCTCCTTGAAGCTTCCCTGAAGTTCTTGTATTTGCCTTGGAGTTCTTTGTAGTTGCCCTGTAGTTCTTTGTAGTTCTGCTGGAGTTCTTGGTATTTTTCTCTGAATTTGCTGAACTTTTGAGCTTTCTTATAACCATTATTTTGAATTTCATGTCTGATAATTTCCTTGCCTCTATTTTATTTAGCACTGTTTCTAGGGATTCCTCATTTTCTATTGATGGGGAGTTGGTTTTTTGTCTCCCCATTTTAGATGACTGTTCTTGTTTGTTTCTGCTTCTTAGGTTTATCTACTTTTACTCCCTGTCTTCATGGTGTGACCTTCTGTGGTAGGAGACCTGTGGGATTCAGCGGTGCAATCTTCTTGATATATTGCCCTTGATGCTCTTGGGCTCTCTAGCGGTACTTGGGTTTTGGTTTTGTTGTGTTGCCTTTGATGGGTCCTTCCCTCTGGCTAGCTGACTGACAGTCGCTCCACCAACCACGTCTTGTATACTGTTGTAGAGGCACTTCCAGAACAAAACCACACAACTCAAGCATAAACCCACAGCCACAAAAATGGCCCCCACCCACAATCACACTATTAAGAGCAAATGAGCCAGTATTAATATAGATGTAAAGAGATTAAAACTATTATAAGAAAAGAAAAATAGATGAGTTTACTAACTGAAAGAAAAATAATTTTTGGGAAGGGAGAGAGAGTAGCAATACTAGTGAGTAGGGACAAGGCAATGAGAGAAAGAAAGTAAAATTTACATCATATATAAAAAGTGGGGGTGGGGAGGGCAGAATGAAGTAAGAAATTGGATGTGTATAGTATCAGGTTTAAACAGAAGTTATATATATATATTATATATATATAATATATATATATACTGAGAGAGAGAACAAGAACAAAAAATAAATAAAGAAGAAGAAGAAGAAGTAGAAACCAAATTAGAGAAAAAGTTTCACCATAGCACTATTGACAACAAATGAGCTAATATTAATATAGGTGGAATGAGAATAAGAGAGGGAAAACGAAAGCAAAGCTTAAGAGATGTCTAGCAAAAAGGGAAGTGATTATGGGATGATAGTAGGAGAAGGTATACTAAGAGTGAGAAATAAAAACCAAGCTAAGACAGGGAAAAACTCAAATTTAAAGTAAAAGAAAGGGCTAGAGGATGGTACCAATGGTGTAGGAGAGGGGGACAATAAAATTTGAGATTTGAAATGCCAAAATGGTGAAGATCTATGAATAAAATTGCAGAAATGCCACAACTACCACCATATACATACACAGAGAGTGAAGATTGTTCAAGGTGGATAGAGAATAAGTGTATTTCATGAACGTGAAAAAGAATATGAGATGACCAATGACAAGAAAATTGCTTTTTAGAGGCTGGAGATGGGAGAAATAATAAGAGTGTGGAATGGAAAAAACTCATAGCAAGAGAGAGGATAGAATTTAAAACAAAAATAAGAAGAGGAAATCAGAGAGTATGGAAGGAGCAAAATATGATATTTGAAATAAACTATAATGTAACAACTAGTGACTTAAATTGCTCAAACTGAGAGTACAAGAAATGAATGTTAAAAAGCTATGCAGGAGAGATAATAACTCATGAAGAAGACCACATTGGAATTTATCTCAGTAGTATCTGGTTTATACCGCTTTCTTCTCTTTCTGGATTTGTCCCTGGTCAAAATTCCATTGATTTCATAACTTCTTTTCTGTCTGTCTGTGGGGAAATCTAGTTGAATGCTGAGACTGCTGCTCTTTCCTTGGTGGTTCTGCTGAACGCTCCTCTTATAACAGCCCTTGGCTCTGTGCCACACTGGGTCAGGCCCCTCCCACCTGACCTGTGGTATGCTATAGCTCTCTGTGTTTCTGTTTAGCAGAGCTACTGTACCTGTGCACAGGCATCCAAGCCCATGGTCCCTGCCAAGTCTCAGGTCTTGCGTAAGCTCTCCTTCCAAAAGTGTCTCTGTCTGGTCCCCTCACTGCAGCACGGGTCCCTGGGGGTCCCATTCTCCGTGCACTTCCCTTTTCCAAAAATTACACAGTCTCTCATGGTCAGGGCTAGCCTTTGTCTTCCTGCTCCTCCAACAGTTTTATACAAAGTTTCTCACTGGATCCTTCCTGGATGGCACTGGGAAGGGCCACTGCATTGATACAGTAACACTGGGCTATGGCAGAGAACTGACTTTGCTCCCTCTAGAGCTCTTAAGCCTATGCAGGAGCATAATTTCTAGTACCTGCACTTCTCTGGCCTTCTCTCTTCACCCCGGTAGTTTGCAGTTACTGAGCCAATCCACAGCTGCCCCTACAGAGTGCAGCCAGAAGTGCTGGGCTGGGCTGGGCTGGGCAGACCTGTCAGCTCCACTTAGAAAGCATGGGCTGACGGTTTTTGCCCACTCCCAGGCAGTCCCCACACTCTTGTCACTGTGCGCTCATTCACAGATGCTCTTACTCACCATCAATCCAACTCTTTGTTTTTACTCCAAGTCTAGTCTATGATGGGAGCAAGTAGACAGGGCTGCTAGCTACTCTGTCATCATCTTTCCCTCTAATGACAACTTTAAAAAATTTTATTTTTCTTTAATTGATTCCTCACAAGGCTGCAGAGGACAAGCTGGGAAGGCAGCACTATTCTTCCAAGCCTGGGGCACCCATGCTGGGTTGTAGTCCAGCAGACTTACTCATGGGGCAGGGGTGGGAGATCCATGGTCTGTCCAGTCAAGACTCTGGAATTTGAGGCCCAAAGATGCCAATTGTGTGCATTCCCTTGAGGCCTCCCAATGAAGAAGGGTCTGGGTGCACCCCACTTGCTAAGCAGGGGCAGCCGCTGCAGGTGAAATTTCTGGAAGCTTTTTCCACCCACACCCAGGCCAGTCACTCTGCTATTATTTCTTAAAATTTACTTTTTAGTTTTTTTTTAAAGATTTTACTTATTTATTTTTAAAGACAGGGGAAGGAAAGGAGACAGAGAAGCAAAGAAACATCAATGTGTGGTTGCCTTTCATATGCCCCTAACTGGGAACCTGGCCCACAACCCAGGCATGTGCCCTCACCTGGAGTTGATTGGGTGACCCTTTGTGAGGCTGAGCTGCTTCCAACATCCTGGCTCAGTTGGAAACTACTCTATCCAGCAGAACAAATCTATCAGGACACTATATTTTGTCTGGGGGTAGGTAGGCGGTTGTTCTCTTTAGTAGAGAAAGCACAAGACCTCCATCCCTCATGCTTTTTATTGAGAAGGATATGCATGGGAGATACAAGGTCAAAATTCATAAATCGTCAATAGCTTTTAGGTGCGTGGATTACAGTTGACAATAACAGATTACATGTACCAGTACAGAGGGCACAGTGACCAGTCTGCATCATGGTCTATTAAACATCTTGATGTCACACTGGCATTAGGTGCAAGGTTTCATACATTCCTTGCTAGAGATTGTTTATAGTTAAACTAAGAGATAAGAAAAGCAGAGCAGGTTCCAAAGCATGATAAGCATTCCTTAAATCCAATTCCCATGGAAACCCTCTGAATGGTCTTCGGTCATGTCTCCCACACAGCCTTCCAGTGTTCTGCTGAGACTTAAAGACAAGCCGGCAGAGGGTAGGAGAGCAAGCCTGGCTCACAGCCAGGGTTACAATTCCCAAAACCACAAGGAGCAGTTCCCCACACCTTTGGTTCGCAGACTGGCTCTCAATCTACTGAGCCACACCAGCCAGGGCTACTTTTAAGGTGTTTTTTTTTTTAGCTTACTGCTTTCCTTAAAGGTGTAGCTTGATTAACTTTTTTAAAAATATATTTTATTGATTATATTGTTACAATAGTTCCAATTTTTTTCCTTTGCTCTCCTCCACCCAGCACCACCCCTCCCCCAGCAATCTCCCCTCTAAGTTCATGCCCATGGGTCATACATACAAGCTTTCCTGCCTCACCCTTTCATATATTCTTCTTCTTCTTTTTTAAAATAATTAATTAACTAATTAATTATTTTAACAATAAAAAAATAACAATCCCCCCCTCTCAGACTTAAGGCCCTTTATAATCTTATAAAGGACAATGGGCGAAGGTCTCGAGCTCCTCTAGCTACTTCAAGCTGGACATAGTCGTCGTCCTACCTACCCTTGGGTGTGGAGGGGAGGGTGGCCTTCCCACATGGGGAAGGATCGTGCAGACTCCAGTTCGGTTGGCTGTCCCCGGACAACGGCGTGCTTGATTTAACAGGCTGGCATTTTTGGTGTATTCTGGAGGCAACAGATTTGGCAACAGAGTTAAAAGACATCATTCAATCCATAACCACTAGATGACAAAATACAGGTATTAATTTTTCAATGTCCCACATTAGGAAAAAGAAGGGCTTCTTTGGAGGAAGGTGCATTAGGTACATCTCACCTGTCCAAAACCCTTTTGCCCATTATACTTAGTTTGGGCTGAGGGAAATATTTTAGGTTTCCCCCCTCTCAGGCCTCTGGGCTCTTTCTGTCCAAGCCATTAGGACAGAAAAGAGAAACCAGTTTTAAAGTGAAGCCCACAGACCACCTTATTCTTCACCAACCCAGCCACTTAGTTCACCCAAACCATTGAGTCTCAGGAGGCAGCGATGCAGACAGGATTAAGTGAGGCCTATATGTACAGATGCTCAGGTAAATGAGATCATAGGCTTATGCCCTTTGAAAACAGAAAACACATGTTAATTTATGTAACATAACCCACATACAAGTCTCTAAATCTGTATTAAGCTTTTTAAGGTAGAGTTTATATCCTATATATTTTTAATGGAAGAAACATAATTTCATAGAATTTTTTTTCTTGAAACTGTAATGGTCTATGTCCCACACTGTCATCTCAAAACAATATCCCATTTTCAGACTATTTTAATCTATTTCTAGATTAAGTTCTACTTTATGACACCAGATTTTAAGTAACTTGAGAAATACTTCACACTACTGTGCTCCAATCCCTTGGTTCTGTAATTATGGTAGAACCTTAAGTGTGTGGGATTCATTTCTAGGATTCTTAAAGAAGTACAAATGCTTTAAATAGTGAGAACAATTTTTTTCGTAAGATAGGAATTTCTCAAAATAACATTGCAAGCAAAACAATTTTATGACCTGCTTTCTAGGCCTCATTACACAATGTTAAGGTTCGTGATTGAATATTGCCATAAAAGTAGAAGCAATTTATTTAAAAAAATCTCTGGGGAAATTAAATTGCATTTCTTATTTCAGATTTCATATACTGAGTTACCAAGTCTGCATTCACACTCAAGCCACTATGGTTCAATTCACAATGCAAAGTGGGAGACAGAAGTTCCCAGGTTACTGAATGCTTACTGAGCCTCCCCATTCAGTAAGGACAGTTCCCAGAAATGTTCTATTGTGGGTCTATTTGCATAAGGAATGTAATGAATCTCTCTCTCCACATTCCTTGACAGGTGAATTAAGCCTCTGGAAGAAGTTGATGGTACCTACCTGCATGGCTTCATCGGCATCATCTGCCATTTGATATATGAGTAATTTTCAAGAGTGTGAAGGACTTGGAAAGAGTCACAGAAAGTTCACTCTAGTCCTGGTAGGCAACAATGGGGAAGAAGTATATTTTATTCTGAATGCCACAGTTTTAGAAGAACTGACCAGAAGTAGCCCATATAGGGGACAGTAGAAAGTCTTGCAAACAAAGATACGTGGTGAATTGTACAATGAAATAAAAATGTTTGGCTTGGAGTAGAAGCTTCCTGCAAGTATTTGCAAGGCCCACAGGTGGAAGGTGGGCAGACATCATCATAAGGCCTTAGAGGTGGCTTTGAGTGAAATTTAAACAATTTTAACAATTTGAGCTCTTCCACACAGATGGGTTGAACAGGTGGTTCAATTCTCCCCCAAAGAACACTCATTCACTGGTTCACAAGTATTTATTGAGCACAGGGTATCATTCAGGGGCCACATGGTGACAAGGCAGAGCCTCTGTCCTCATGGGGCTCAGGTTCAACAGGAAAGGATGCTGAATGGAGGCTGACCCAAGGCTATGAGAAGGGGGCATTTCACTTAATTTCTGGGATTCTTCTCAACCGTTCAGTTTTGTGACTCCGCTTTGCTGTTTTGTTGAAAGTGTTTGTATGAATTTACAAAATAGATACCTAGTGAGGAGTATAGACTATGTCTGGAACAAAAATGATGTTCTTGGTGACTAACTGGCCAGTTTAGGATAATTCTGAAGTCCTTAGTCTCATTAAACTCATGAGCCTACCCCTTGAGTTACAGAAACTAGTAAACAGTGTTACAAATATTTGCACTTATGTTAACCATACTTTCACTTTTTAAAGACATAGAATCCTCTGGTTTATGGAGAGAAAAATATATAAAAATGAACGTTTTTTCTTTAGGGTAGATAGCTAAAGTCGTCAGTCTTCTGCAATTGATAACAGCTTTCATCAATTCTGAACTCCATATTTTTTCTCATGTTACTGTCTCTGATATTAAGATGATGCATTTTACAACTTGTGTCCTGAAATTACATATCTTAAATCAATGGCATTTTAACCCTGATAGAAATGGTTAATTCTCTTTAAAAAATTTCAGTAAGTATCCATTTACATGAAGAATAGAATCTAAATCTCTCAGCCTGGACTCTAAAGACCTGCATGATGTATTTTTGTCCTTATCTCCAACACCATTTCCACAGTACCAAACTCCAGATTTGAGCCACCCACATACTTGAGTATGCCTTTGTTCATGTTATTCTCTTCTTCAGGAAATTTGCCTTTTTTTGCCTCTGTGTTTCCTTGTTGGAGGACTATTCAGTATAGCTCTCACCAGGCTCTGGGTCTCCCCCAGGAGATAAGTCTTCTGCCTGTACAGTAACTTTGAGTAACTTGAGTTTCTCTCTCATCTCTGGCCTCTCAAATGAATTATGCAGTTATTTATAAAGTGGTTTTAAAGGTCCTGAAAACAGAGACTATATTCAGGAACTAAACTTGGATAATAAATGGCAGGAAATTTATCACATTTTGATTTTAATTGAAAGTAATACTTGACTAGACAAAAGCCATTATATGTTAATACGTTTCAATTTATAATTGTACTCCCCTCACCCCAACAGACATTTGTAAAATTTAGAAGTGTACAGGGTGAAAATTTCTCATCAATACATGTAATTAATTAAAAAATTAACCTTTAAAATTGTAGTTGAAAATTTCAAATGGATAGCTAGTTAATCAATCAAATGAGTATATACAGTTCAAAGTCTGGTATCTGACTTCTCTCTGAGCCCTCTCTTTCCATCATGTAGCCCTGTCATATTCTGTGCCCCATCTGTATTCACCCATTTTTCTCCAAGCATTTGCACACCAGCTTCCATTTTATGGAAGTTTCTCCAAGCCCTCTCTTAGCTGAACTGACTCTGAACCTTCAAGTGGGAATACAATTAAATATCAGTTTTCCAGGGAGCTCGTTCCTAAATGATGCCTGCTGTGCTCCTGGTGAGCACCCTGTGCAATTCCCATCATACTGTTCACTCTAAATGGTAACATCACTTCTCACCAGATTCTAAGTTCTATGAGGACAGGGACCAAGTCTTATCATTTCCTTCATTGCCCCATAAGTGTCTGGCACAGAGTACATGATTAATAAATATTTTAAAAAATGAGTTGTTAAATATAAGGATGTATGAATTTTTAATTACAGATCTGAAATTTCAGTGCATTGCATCTTTTAAAAATTATGTTCTGCCTTTCTAACTTTCAATGGTAGGGAGGATGAACAGGAGAGGTAGGTGACAAGTTCAGGGGAAAAAGCACAATCATTCAAGGAAAGTGTAAAAACCTATTAAAGCAAATGGCTGTGGGAGTGTGGCTGCAAATACTCTGGGATATTAAATTCACCAAATTCACATCTAAATTGAACTCATTATACCAACGCATACCTCACCCAGTGTGCTCTTTTTTCATATTTTGGTTAATGGCTATTCAGTGCTCCAGACTACAGATAACACAAATAATTTTCCTCAGTTCCTTTTATTTTCTTAATATTCTTTTGAAGATCATAAATTTTGATTAAATATTTTACCAATATTTTCTTTTATAGGTTATTATGTTTTTGTATGGCTCCACAATCTTCTCAGTTGCCTTGTTTTTTACTTTATTTAATTTTTAAGTTAAATCTTTATTGTATTTTTTACATTACATTTTAGTCCCCTTATACCTCCCCTCCCCCCAGCAGTCACCGTACTGTTGTGCATGTCCATTAGTCCTTCTTCCTTTATGCTTAATCCCTCCATCCCATAACCTACTTCCTCCATTAGCTGTCATTCTGCTCTGCATCTATGAGTCTGTCAACATTTTCCTTGTCAATATGTTCATTAGATTTCACATATGAGTGAAATCATATGGTATTTGTCTTTATCTGACTAGTTTATTTCATTTAGCATAATGTTTTTCAGGCCCATCCATACAGTCTCAAAAGGTAAATTTTTTCCTTTTCATGGCTGAGTAGCATTCCATTATGCAAATGTCCCATAGTAGTTTTCTTGACTCATCTATTGATGGACACTTTGGCTGCTTCCATATCTTGGTGATTGTAAATAATGTTGCAATGAACATAGGAGTGCTTATGTTCTTCCGAATTAGAGTTTGGGTTTCCTTTAGATATATTTCAGGAGTGGGATCACCAGTTCAAAAGGCAAATCCATTTTTAATCTTTAAAAAAGAGTTTATTTATTTATTTATTTATTTTTGAGGGAAGAGAAGGGAAGGAGAAAGAGAGAGAGACATCGATGTGTGGTTGTCTCTCACATGCCCACAACTGGGGACCTGGCCTGAAACCCAGGCATATGCCCTGACTGGGAACCCAACTGGTGACCCTTTGGTTCACAAGCTGGTGCTCAATCCACTGAGCCACACGAGCCAGGGTTATTTTTAATCTTTTGAAGTATTTCCATATTGCTTTCCACAGTGGCTGCACCAGTCTGCACTCCCACCAACAGTACAAAAGGGTTCCCCTTTCTCCACATCCTCATCAGCATTTGTTGTTTGTTGATTTATTGATTATAGTCATTCTGACAGGTGTGAGAAGATATATCATTGTGGTTTTAATTTGCATTTCTCTGATAAGTAGTTGAGTATCTTTTTAAATGTCTATTGGCCATCTGTATGTCCTTTTTGGAGATGTGTCTGTTCAGGTCCTTTGCCCATTTTTAATTGGGTTGTTTGTTTTTTGGTGTTGAGTTTTGTTAGTACTTTGTAAATTCTTGATATTCCCCCATTCTGTGGTTTGTCTTTTTATTTTGTTGATTTCCTTTGCTGGGAAAAACCTTTTCAGTTTGATGTAGTCCCACTTGTTTGTTTTTTCTTTTGTTTCCCTTGTCTTGGGATATATATCTAATAAATAATTGCTATGAACAATGTCTGATATTTTTACTGCCTATGTTTTCTTCTATGATTTTATGGTTTGGGGTCTAACATTTAAGTCTTTGATCCATTTTTAAGTTATTCTTGTGTGTGGTGTAAGAAAGTGCTCTAGTTTCATTTTTCTACATGTATTTGTCCAATTTTCCCAACACCATTTATTGAATAAACTGTCTTTAATCCATTGTATGTGCTTGCTTTCTTTGTCAAATTTTAATTAATGATAAAGGTGTGGATTTATTTCTGGGGTTTTTATTCTGTTCCATTTATAATGTCTGTTTTTATGCCATTCCATGATGTTTTAAATTACTATGGCCTTATAGTATAGTTTGATATTAGGGAGTGTGTTTTCTCCAACTTCTTTCTTTCTCAGGATTGATGGGCTATGTGGGGCCTTTTATGGTTCAGTATAAATTTTTTAAATATTTGGTCTAGTTCTTTGAAATATGTCACTGGAATCTATAGGAATTGCATTTAATCTATAGATTGCTTTGGGAGTGTGGACATTTTAATGATGTTAATTTTTCCTGTCCATGAACATGGTATATGTTTCCACTTATTTGTATCTTACTTAATTTCTTTCTTCAGTCTTTTATAATTTTCTGTGTACAGGTCTCTTACATTCCTTGGTTCAGTTTATTTTTAGGTGTTTTATTCTTTTAGAAGCAATTGTGAATATAATTGTTTTCTTAATTTCCCTTTCTGTTAGTTTGTTATTTGCATGTAAAAATGCAACTAATTTCAGAATATTTATTTTGTATCCTGCTACTTTGCTGAATTCATTGATCAGTTCTAGTAGTTCTTGGTGGACTCTTTAGGGTTCTCTATGTACATTATTGTGTCATCTGCAAATAAAAAGAGTTTTGCTTCTCTCTACCAATTTGGATGTCTTTTACTTCTTCTTGTCTGATTGCTGTGATTAGAACTTCCAGTACTATGCTGAATAAGAAAGGTGGAAGTGGACTTCCTTGTCTTGTTCCAGATACCAAGGGGAATGCTCGTAGGTTTTGCTCATTAAGTATGATTGTGACAGTGGGTTTACCATACATGGCCTTTATTATGTTGAGGTATGTTCCCTTCTATTGCCATATTGCTGAGAGTTTTTTTCATAAATGGGTGCTGGATTTTATCAAAAGTTTATTCTTCATCTATTGATGTGATCATGTGGTTTTTATCCTTCATTTTGTTTACTTAGTGAGTTGCATTTATTGATTTGCAAGTGTACCAACCTTGCATTTTCAGAATAAATCCCACCTCATCATGGTGTATGATCTTTAGGATTTATTGCTGTATTTGGTTTGCTAATATTTTGTTGAGGATTTTAGCATCTATGTTCATCAGAGATATTGACCTATAATTTTCTTTTTTTGTAGTGTCTTTATCTGGTTTTAGAATTAGAATAATGCTTGGCCTAATATAGTCACTTTGGGAGCCTTCTCTCCTCTTGAATTTTATAAAATAGTTAGAGAAGGAGAAGTATTAGTTCATCTCAGAATGTTGGGTAAAATTCACCTGTGAAGCTATCTGGTCCAGGGCTCTTATTTGTTGGGAATTTCTTTTATTTTTGATCACTGCTTCAATTTCACTAGGAATAATCTGTCTATTCATATTTTCTGATTCTTCCTGATTTAGTTTTGGAAGATTGTATGTTTCTAGAAATTTATCCATTTCACCCAGGTTGTCTAGCTTGTTGGCATAGAGTAGTTCATAATATTTTCTTATAATTCTTTGTATTTCTTTTGTGTCAGTTATTACTTCTCCTCTTTCATTTATGATTTTACTTATTTGGGTCCTTTCTTTCTTTTTATTTTTTTATTTCTTTTTAAAATTTTATTTATTGTTTTTTTATGTATATTTTATTGATTATATTGTTACAATAGTTCCAATTTTTTCCCCTTTGCTCCCCTCCACCCAGCACCCCTCTTCTCTGACAATCACCTCCCCAAGTCCATGCCCATGGCTCCCCCTTTCATATATTCTTCTTCTTTTTTTTAAATAATTAATTAATTAGTTAAATATTTTAACAATAAAAAATAACAATCCCTCCCTCTCAGATTTAAGACCCTTTACAATCTTATAAAGGACAATGGACGAAGGTCTCAAGCTCCTCTAGCTGCTTCAAGCTGGACATGGTCGTTGTCCTACCTACCCTTGGGTCAAGAAATCCCTAATAAGAGTGGGGACGTGGAGGGGAGGGTGGCCTTCCTACAAGGGGAAGGATCGTGCAGACTCCAGGTTGGTTGGCTGTCTCTGGACAACGGCATGCTTGGTTTAACAGGCTGGCATCCTTGTTGTATTCTGGGACAACAGGGTTAAAGGACATCATTCAATCCCTAACCACTAGATGACAAAAGACAGGTATTAATTTTTCAATGTCCCACATTAGGGAAAAGAAGGGCTTCTTTGGAAGAAGGTATGCCAGGTACATCTCACCTGTTCAAAACCCTTTTGCCCATTATACTTAGTTTGGACTGAGGGAAATATTTTAGGTTTCCCTCCTCTCAGGCCTCTGGGCTCTTTCTGTCCAAGCCATTAGGATAGAAAAGAGAAACCAGTTTTAAAGTGAAGCCCACAGACCACTCCGTTCTTCACCAACCCAGCCACTTAGTTCAGCCAAACCATTGAGTCTCAGGAGGCAGCAATGCAGACAGGATTAAGTGAGGCCTATACGTACAGACAATCACTCAGGTAATGAGATCGTAGGCTTATGCCCTTTGAAAACAGAAAACACATGTTAATTTATGTAACATAACCCACACACAAGTTTATAGATCTGTTGTCGGCAGCCGTCCGTCTCGAGAGACGATGGTGTAGCTTCTTAAGAGTCTATCTGCACCGCCGAGAATGGTTGTGCAGTCCGACTCGGGAGTGACACGGTATCTGTCTCCTCCCGTGTTGAGTCGACATCTTGCGATGAAGCTACAGAGCCTGGGCAGGGTGATATGGAGGGTCTGCTGTTGCCCATGCCCTTATAGATCTGTAGGACTGTCTTATCGGAAAGACATCCAGTTGCAAGGCATTTGACATTCTTCTCGCCTGTAAATTAAACATCTTTGATAATGCCACAGACATAGTTTAACTTTCAAATGAAAACAAATTTTAAATGAAAAGAAACTTTAAAGACGGTTAGCAGCACTACTTTATAGTCTACCACTGGGCATTGTGATCTTCCTTGAATCTTGATTTTTCTCCCTAAGATTACCCTCCTTGTCATTAACGGGACTGCATTAAGTTCATTTTTAATTTATCCTGTTCATTTGCATAAACACAACAAGAGCAGCAAATGATCACTTATGACCTCTAGTTCTGCTTTGCTGGAACTTACGTAAGGAACATTTAGGGTGACCTTCAGTCTGCCCTTCAGGGCACAGAAGCTGAGCCACATACCTGGCATTCAGCCTTGCCTGTAAACACCTGTATTTTCCAGGTCCTCCTGGTTTTCCATTGTGCCTTAAGGTCCCTTCTAGCCATCTTTCAGGAAAACAACCTTCGTTCCTTCCCTGGAAAGATTGCTATGGACCGCTCATCCATCCAAGGTACCAGGCCTTTTATCTCGTGGACTTTTATTACCTTTGAAAGTCAGTCCCAGTTGCTCAGGGCTTTTTGGTAACAACCAAAGCCCAAGCATGTCTCCTTTAGGCATGACATTCCAGTCAAAGTCTTAGTCAAAAAAAAAATCGTTATTAACAACTGGTCTTATTAGTTTTATGCAAAGAAACTTAGGTCATTACTTACTTCTTTAGAATGCCAAATTCTGGAGGGATCAGATAGGGAGAAAATATATACAGTGTGAAGGAAAAACATTGTCCTTCTAATATTCACTGAACTTGCATTTCTATTCTTTATATTTTTATTTTTTCCTCCCACTAAAAATTTTTCTGTTTGTTTTTCTATTACAGTTGTCTCACTTTTTTCCCCCTCTTGCTTCCCTGCACCCTGTCCCTCTCTTCTCCCACATTCAGTCCCCACCCAGTTGTCCATGTCCATGGGTCATTTATACATGTTCTTTGACTAGACCCTTCCCCTTCTTACCACTTCTCTCCCTCCCATCTCCCCCTTTGTTACTGTTAGTTTATTTCTCATTTACATACCTCTGGTTCAATTTTGCTCATTTGTTTGTGTTGTTCATTAGTTTCCTGTAACAGGCGATAGCATACGGTAATTTTCTTTTGTTGCCTGGCTTATTTCGCTAAGCATAATTCTCTCTAGTTCCAGTCATGTTGTTGCAAATGGTAGAAGTTCCTTCTTTCTTTCAGTACTTATTCATTGTCATTTACCCACTTTGTACTCGTGTTCTTCTCTGTCTCTCTCTGTTTCTTCATCTTCTTAAAGCAGACCCTTTAGCATCTCTTGCAATACTGGTTTGGTGGAGATGTATTCTTTTAACCTTCTTTTGTCTTGGAAACTCCTTATTTCACCTTCCATTTTGAATGAGAGCCTTGCTGGGTAGAGTATTCTTGGTTGTAGGCCTTTGTTTTTCACTACTTGGAATATATTTTGCTATTCCCTTCTGGTTTGTAGTGTTTCTGCTGAGAAATCTGATGATAGCCTTATTGGAACTCCCTTGTATGTTATTAGTTGTTTCTCTCTTGCTGCTTTTAGGATTCTCTCTTTGTCTTTGAATGTTGCCATTTTAATTATGATGTGTCTTGAAGTGGGCCTGTTGGGGTTCATCTTCATTGGGACCCTCTGTGCTTCCTGGACTTGCATGATTCTTTCTCTCTTCATGTTAGGGAAGTTTTCTGTCATTAGTTTTTCAAAGAGGTTTTCTATCTCTTGCTCTTCTTCTTCTCCTTCTGGAATTCCTATGATACGGATATTATTACGTTTCATGTTGTCCTGCAGCTGTCTTAGAGCCTCCTCAGTCTTGTTCAGCCTTTTTTCATTTTGTTGCACTGTCTGTGAGTTTTTGTCTACGTTGTCCTTCAGCTCGCTGATTCGATTTTCTGCTTCCTCTAGCCTGTTTTTAATTCCTTCTACTGTGTTCTTCAATTCAGAGATCGTATTCTTCATTTCCTCCTGGTTCTTATTGATAGCTTCCATGTCCTTTTTGATGCTTGTATAATTCTCAGTGAGTTCCTTATAGTTCTTCTGGAGTTCACTGTAGTTTTTCTGGAGTTCTTTGTAGTTTCCGCTGAGCTCATTGAGCTTCTCCATAATACATGCTTTCAATTCCATATCTGATAGTTGGCTCCCCTCTATTTCATTTAGCACTCTTTCTGGGGACTCTACCTTTCCTTTTGATGGGGTGTTGTTTCTCTGTCTCCCCATTTTTGTGACTCCTATTGTTTGTTGGTGCGTCTTAGAATGATCTGCACTTCCTGGATCTGCCCCTGGTGGTGTCAGATCCTGTACCAGTCTGGGCCTAGGCAGCCTGTTGGAGACTTCCAGGGATCTACTGCCTTTGTCTGGCTTCTTAGTTGTTAATCTATTCAATCTGTGATTAGCTGTCAGGCTTAAGGACCGTGGGTGTGGCAGCTTAATTCCTGTAGGCAGGGCCTTTGCTTCCCCTCAGGCTGATGCCACTTGGCCGGGAATGGTCTGCCGGTCAAGTTGTGATGTAGCGGCCTTTTTTGTCTCTCCGTGGTTATAAGACTTCTCTCCAGCTGGTGTTCTGTTGATTATTCCAGATGATTTCTCCAAAATTACATTGTAAATCCAGACTAGTTCTGGGAGGAAGTTAGCATAGCTTCCACTTACTCCTCCGCCATCTTGTTTCTTCTCTTTTTATTTTTATTTATTTTTTTGATGAGCCTAGTTATAGTTTTGTCAAGTTTGTTTATCTTTCCAAAATATCGGCTCTTGGATCATTGATCTTTTGTATCATTTTTAGACTCTATTTCATTTACTTCTGCTGTAATCTTTACTATGTCCTTCTTTCTACTCATTTTTGACTTTGTTGTTATTTTTCAAGTTTCTTTGAGTCTAAAGTAAAATTGTTTATTTGAGCTTTTTCTAATTTTTTTGAGATAGGTTTGTAATGCTATAATTTCTCTTTAAGATTGTTTTTCTTATGTCGCACAGATTTTGGGATGTTGTGTCCTCATTTTCATTTGTTTCAAGGTTTCCTTTGATTTCTTATTTGATCTCATTGTTGACCCATCCATTGTTTAATAACATGTTATTTAGCTTTCATGTCTTGGCATGTTTTTCGTTGTTCTTCTTGTGATTGATTTCTAGTTTCATAGTATTGTGGTCAGAGAAGATGCTTGATATGATTTCAATCTCCTTAAATTTATTAAGATTTGTTTTGTGTCCTAAAAAGTGGTCTATCCTAGAAAATGTTCTATGTGCACTTGGGAAGTATGTGTATTTTGCCGCTTTGGGAAGAAACACTCTGAAGAGAGCAATTAAATTTATTTCATCCAGTGTGTCACTTAAGGCCATTGTCTCCTTCTTGATTATCTGCCTGGAAGCTCTATCCATTGAAGTCAGTGGGGTGTTAACATCCTTGACTATGACTGTATTTCTGTCAATCTTTCCCTTTATGTCCATCAAGATTTGCTTTACATATTTAGGTGCACCTATGTTGAGTGTGTAAATGTTTACAAGAGTTGTATCCTCTCATTGGATTATTGTCTTTGTTGTTATGTAGTGTCCTTCCTTGTCTCTTACCCATAGCCTTGGTTTTAATGTCTATTTTGTCAGAAACCAGTACTGCTACCCCAATTTTTTTTTCTTTTTCTTTTCCATGAAATATCTTCTATCCCTTTACTTTTAGTCTGGGTGTATCTTTCAATTTGAGATGGGTTTCTTGGAGGCAGCATATATATGAGTCTTGTTTTTTTATCCATTCAGCTACCCTATGTCTTTCAGTTAGAGCACTTAAGCCATTTACATTAAGGTGATTATTGATAGAGTCATATGCAATGTCATTTTGTTGTTAGTCTGTTTTCCTCCTTTTTTTCTTTTTCTTCCTCTTCTTAAAATAAGCCCTTTAACATTTGTTGCAGTACTGATTTGGTCTTAACAAACTCCTTTAGCTTTATCTTGTCTGGAAAGCTCCTTATTTCTCCTTTGATTTTAAATGATAGCCTTGCTGAATTAACTAGCCTTTGTTGCAGGTCCTTGCTTTTCATGACCTTGAATATTTCATGACATTCTCTTTTGGCCTGAAATGTCTCTGTTGAATAATCAGATGCCAGTCTAATTTTTGCTCCCTTGTATGTAACTACCTGCTTTTTTTTCGCAGCTTTTATGATCCTCTCCTTGTTTTTAAGTCTTGTCATTTTAATTATGTGTCTTGGTGTAGGCCTTTTTGGGTCCAACTTGTTTGGGACTTTCTGAGCTTCCTGTACCTGTGTGATTTTTTCTTCATCAGATTAAGGAAGTTTTCAGTAATTATTTCTTCAAATAGTTTCTCAATTCCTTGCTCACCTCTTCTCCTTCTGGTATTCCCATGATGTGGATGTTGTTATGCTTCGTGTTGTCCAAAATGTTTCTTATATTCTGCTTATTTTTTTAAATTCTTTTTTCATTTTGCTGTCCGCTTTTGTGTTTTTTCTACCTTGTCTTCCAAATCACTAATCCAATCCTCTCCCACTGTTTATTCCTTTCAGTGTATTATTTATTTCAGCCATTGCATTCTTTATTTCTGACTGGTCCTTTTTCATGGGTTCAATTTCTTTTTTCATGCTGTTGAGTATCCTTATAATCATTACTTTAAACTTTCTATCTGATAAATTGCTTGCCCTCCTTTCATCTTGTTCTTCCTCTGGAGAATTCTCTTGTTCTTTCATTTTGAGTCTGTTTCTTTGTCTTCCTATTTTGTCCCTTTTTTTTGTATTTTCTGCTTTAATTTTCAAACTAGTCAGTTGTTAAACTAATCATGCTGTATTCAGTTTAAGATCCACAGGGTGGTGCATAGTAATTTCCCTCAGACTGTTGCCACTTGGCAAGGAGTGCTCTGCTTGAGAAAGATAGCCTCTGCAGTATGGGGGATGACTCAACACAGGTATGCTGGCAACTCTTCCTTCAATTCTCTCCCTAGAACCTCCAACCCCAGACTCTCCTCAAGCACCCCTAGTTTACTCTGTCCTCCCTTTGCCAGAGCTGAATTTAAGTGTCTGCCAATGAAGTTTCTGTATCCTTTGCCTGGGAAATATGGCTTCTCCAGTATGGGGAATGACTCAGCACATGGATCCTTCAGTTTTCTTTCCAAAGCTCCCAACTCTAGACTTCCCTCAACCATCTCTAGTCCACTCTGCCCTCCCTCCACCAAAATTTTGCAGACAAAATTAAAAGGCTCTCTGAGTCTCCAGCCATCTCCTCTTGGCAGACAGAAACACTGTTACTTTTCACAGCTGGTTGTTATCTGGGTTCCTTTCTGGCTCTAGTGCTGTAGGCTGGGGAGCTCAGCTTGGGGTTTAGACCCCACACTCCTCAGAGGGAACCCCACGGCAGCTAAAATGTCCCTCCAGAACTTCAGCTGCTGCTCATAGGAGCCGACCAAGCCCTCTTGCACTTCCTCTGCACTTCCTACCAGTCTGGTTGTGGGAAAGTGTTTCTTTTGTCTGTTCTTGGTTATAAGGCTTCTCTTCAACCAGTGTTCAGTTGGTTATTCTGGATGCTTTTTCTAAAATTTAGTTGCTTTCCAGATTGGTCTTGGGAGGAGGTTAGTGTAACATTCATTTACTCTTTTGCCATCTGAAAAAATGTTTTATCATTATTTCTTCACCGCCCTCTCCCATCCTTTTGGAAATACAATTATATGTATATTAGGTTACTTGAAGTTGTCTCACAGTTCACTGATGTTTTGTTTAGTTTTTTAAATTACTTTTCTTTGTGTTTCATTTTGGACAGTGTATTGCGATGTGTGCAAATTTGGTAATCTTTTCTCCTGCAATCTCTAATCCAGTGTTATTTGTGTATTTTTCATTTCATATGTTTTAGTTTTCATCTCTAGTAGTTCAGTTGGAGTGTTTTTATATTTTCAATATCTCTCTTTAATTTTTTAGATATATACAGTAAAGTTATAAATGTTTCAATGTCCTCATGTCCAATTCTAATACCTGTCAGTTTCTGGTCACTTTTACCCTTTGATTTATGTCCTCGATATGGATGATGTTTGCATGTTTCTTAGCATGCCTGGTAATTTTTATTGGATTCCGTACATTATTCATTTTACCTTGTCAAGTGTTGCATATGTTTGTATTCTTATATGCATCTTTGACCACTGTTGTGGAACACAGCTAAGATTATGGAAGCTGTTTGTTCTCTTGGGATCCTGTTTTCAAGACTTGTTTGTGAGGCCAAGGTACTGTTTGGTGTGAGGCTGCATCTTCTGCAGCACTTACATGAGACCCTTATGTGGACTCTATCTCATGAATGCAAGATATTCTATGATTCCCACTGAGAACAGGCACTACTCTGGCCTTACCTGGACCCCTCATGGGCATGGATGGGTCAGCACTGAACTCAAGTGTTTAGAAGGTGCCTCTGTGGGTTTCCAGTCCTCTCTCTGGAGAGCTTTCTCCTCTCTAGGATTCAGTCCTCAAAATTCAAGCCACATTATTCTCCTCAGACTGCTATTTTTGTCTCCTCAACTCAGATGCCTGTTGTTCTCCACGTGGATTTCTCTCAAAAAGGACCTTCTCAGGCAGTCATTACAGTGGTGGTTGAGCTCACCTCATTGCCTCCTGTCTTGGAATTCCTGTGTTCTGTTGCCTTATCTCCAGTGTCTGAAAACTATGGTTTCATATCTTTTATACAAATTTCTGTTTTTTCAAAAATATGTGTGTATGAATTTGGTTCTTGTTATTACATCTTGGCCAGAGAACATCTCCAATTCCTTATTCACAATGCTACCAGGTGCTCTTGGTCAAAGATACATGTGACCATGTCACTTTCAGTGGCTCCCCATCACATGTTATTTGAGACCCTCTGTAATTTCACTTTGCCCTCCCTCATAGGTGTTCTCAGTGTTCTTTTATCTTTCCCCAGTTTTTCAGCTGTTGTGAATTACTTGCTTTTCCTCCAATATGCTTTACTTTGTATATTTTCACTGTCATTTCCTCTCCTTCTAATTACCCTGAATTAAGAGTCACTCTTTTAAGCTTTTCTTGACCTTTTCTTTTGTTGCTCAGAATTGGCCATTCTTTTTTATTTGTACTTTCACTAATCTTGTACTTTGTTATGAAATGTATTACAGTGCTGTAGATATTGGATTGTCCTTGTCCCTGGTCCATTAGTCTGTGGAGACAGAGATGAAGTCTTCCTTATATTTTTGCTCCTCAATGTCTGACACCATGCTTGAGATACACTGAATATTCAGTAAACTGTTGAATATATTAACAAAGAACTGGAATGGTGAGATTAGCACACCATGGATTAAGGGCTTCAGGGAAGAACAAAGCTTCAGAGCATTGGTTGTCCACCACGAATGCACATTTGAATCACCTGGAAAGCTTTAAACCTTTTCTGATGCCCAGATTCCAAGAATATTAAATCATAATATGGGACATGAACATATCTTAAAAGTACCCAGGTGATTCAAAAATGCAACCAAGGTTGAGTAATACTGCTTGTTTAGTAGTTTTTAATGGCTTTATTGATATATAGCAAAAAGTTAACCCACTGTTAGTGCATAATTCAGTGATTTTTATACATTTATAGAGTATAAGACCACTACCACAATACAATTTCAGAACGTTCTTCTTACCTCCAAAATTTATCTTTAACCTGTTTGTTTTAAATTTCTACTTATACTCCACCAGCTCCAGTCACCTAACAATCTGCTTCTGTCTCTACAAATTTTATTTTTTCTTGATATTTTATGTCAATAAAATCATACAATGTGTATGTAGTCTTTTGCATCTGCTTCTAATGCTTTGAGCTTCACCCATGTTGTAGTATGTGTCAATATTTCCTTTCTCTTTGTTGCTGAATAACATTTCATTTTATGGACAGATACAGCACACTTATTCATTCAGTTACCAGTCAATGAGTATGTGGGTTGTTTCCAGTTATTGGCTATTATGGCTAATGAAGCTGTGAACATTCAGGTACATGGTGGGTATATGTTCTAACTTCTTTTGGGTAGATCATTAGGAATAGAATTGCAAAATCATATGATAGATTTAACATTTTAAGAAACTTCCAAACTGTTTACAAAGTGGCTGTATAATTTACATTTATTCCCACTAGCAATGTGTGAAGATGGTAATTCTTCCACTTTGTTACCAGCAGTTGTCTGTGCCTGTGTTCTTGATTATGGCTGCTCTTATTGGTATGTAGTGGTATCTCATTGTGGTTTTGTGGTTCTTTTATTTTATTTTTTTGTAATTCCAAGATCTTACTACTAACAATAATGGAAAAATAAAGCACTATTTTAAAATACCCTTCTTGCTTTTCAGCCTACTTTTATGCATATAATAGAAATACAGGAGACCCCCAAAATGGAAATTATCTTCCAGAGGGTGAGCACCTTCTAGTACAGGCTTCCCCTGCTATGTGAGTATTCTAGGAACTCATCTACATCAGTGTACCAGCTGGCATTATTGTGAGAGGCCGCATTTGGCTTCAGTGAATTTGGGGGGGGGGAGACTCTTTCAATGCATTTGCCCATTTTATGATGGGTGATTTATGACCACAACTGCCCACATTGTGCTGAGTGTTCAGAAGTTTTTAATAAAAAATAGTGTGACCCCTATGCTTCACCCTTCTTATTCACCCCATCTTCCCCAAGCAATTTTTTTTCGCCCTGGATGAAAAAAGTTCTCAAAGGGAAGTGTTTTGCTGATGTGAAAGAGGTGAAACAAAAAATGGCAGAAGCACTAAAAGACATAAAAATTGACAAGTTCAAAAACTGTTCTAAGCAGTGGGGAAAAAGTCTTAGTAGGTGTATTGCATCAAATAGAGAGTACTTTGAAGGTGACTGAAGTTTAAACATGTAAGAGTAAATACACAATTTTTAATAAATAAATTCGGCTTTGTTGGGTTCCCCCTCATGTATTAATTCAAGACCATAAACCCCAAACAAAACTGGTTGTGATTTAAAAAATTATAGAAAAAACAAGACCTACTCATAACTTAGGAAAGAGAGTCATTGATAATGCCTTCTGCAAAAGCTTGCTTTGTCTTGAAATTTGGAAGAACAGATTCCTTCTTCACAGGCAGTTTCCCATAAATCTGGAATGATGTCATGTAGCCCATGCAGAAATTTTCAAACTAAGAACAGTGCCACCATTGGTTATACAAACAAGTTTTGTGTAAGAATGATTTTCTTTTTTTGTATAAAAAGTACATATAAAGTAAGCCAAAGAAGCCTTCATTCCTCTGTTTTCTTTTTTAAAAAACTTTATTGGAGTGATGTTGGTTAATAAAATTATATAGGTTTCAGGTGTAAAATTCTATAATATATCAATCTGTATATTATATTTTGTGTTTTCCGCCCCAAGTCAAGTCTCCTTCCCTCCTCATTTATCCCTTCTTTACCTTCTTCTACCAACCCCCTTTTGCCCCTGGAGATCCCCATAATGAGAGGGGATGTGGGGCTGGGTTAAAAAGGTGAAGGAATTAAGAAAAAAAAAAATCTCATTGTGGTTTTATGATTTGCATTTCCTTTATAATGAATGACTTTGTGCATCTTTCATGTTCTTGTTAGCCAACCATGTGTCTGCTTAGGTGAAATGTTTGTTCAGCTTTTGTCCTTTTGTGACTTGGGTTTGTCTCTTTGTTGTGTTGACTTTCTTATTTATACTGTATATAAGTCTGTTATTAGATATATGATGTACAAATATTTCATTCCAGTCTGTGGCTTGCCTTTTTATTTCATTAATGGTGTATTTTGAAGTGTTAAAGTATTAAGTTATAATGAAGTTTTTCATTTAAAAAATTTTATGGGTTATATTTTAGGTTGTATCTAAGAAATATATGCATAATCCAAGGTCATAAAAATTTTCCTCAAGGTTATCTTTTTGTTTTCTAATTCTAGTTCTTACATTTAGGGCTATAATCCTTTGAGTTAATTTTATAATTGATATATAATTGACATTTACCATATTTATTTATTTCAGGTTTACAACATAATGATTTAATATTTGTATATATTGCAAAATTACCACCACCATAAATAGGTCTAGTTAACATCCATCACCTTACATAGCTACCGATTCTTTTTCTTGTAATGAAAACTGTTAAGATCGGGGACTTCCGGCCAAGATGGAGGCTTAGACGGACACGCTAGGTCTCCCTCTACAACTAGAGAGGAATACAACTACTTCAAAACAAAGGATAACTAGAAATTCCAGAAAATAAAACTACACGGAAGTCCAACATATGAAGTTATAAACCAGCGGTGCCATTTGGGCAGGTAAGAGTTAAAGAGGGCAGTGCTGTTTGCGGTCGCACCTGGACAATGGCGGGCGGCGAGGAATCCCGGCTGCGGCCAAGCCCCTGCCGGTGCGCGACTCCGGCGCTGGGGAGAGCGGCCGCCGCATCGCCTTGAACAGTGAGGCCCAGGGGGGCGGGAGGACGGATCCCGGTCTCCTAGCTGAATAACTGTGTGAATCCATCTTGGACCCCCGCCCCCAAAGAAAGCACCACAGGGCTGCGAAATAGGTCGCGGACAGGCAGGCGCAGGCCGGTCGCTGATTTGTGACGCATACACAGGCACTGCCCCCGACAGCCAGCCCAAGAAAACAAAACGCATCTGTCAAAATGAGGCAGACAACTATAGAAATCCCGGTGACACAACTCACCAGACAGCAGATAGAGAACCTGACAGATGAACAGATAAGAAACCTGTCAGAGGCTCA